>NW_006408791.1:374654-430126 GCF_000296735.1 Chrysochloris asiatica | reverse complement strand
ACTTCACCAAGGAAGACATTCAGGTAGTCAACAATCACATGAAGAAATGTTCACAATCATTAACCATTGTTGTTGTTAAGTCCCGTTGAGTCTATTCCAAGCCATAGTGACCCTGTATAGGGTTTCCAAGGAGCAGCTGGTGAGCTTGAACCACCGACCTTGCAGTTCAAATGACTTTGCAGTCTGACGCATTAGCCAATAATGTCACACCAGGACTCCTTTTGTTGTTGTTAAGTGCCATGGAGTCGGTTCCAATTCATAGCAACCCTGCACAGGGTTTCTGAGGCTATATATCTTTACGGGAACAGAAAGCCTCATCTTTCTTCCGCGGAACCACTAGTAGTTACGCACTGCTGACCTTGTGGTTCACAGCCCGATTCGTAACCACTACACTACCAGAGCTCCTTAACTTGGGTGATAGATAAGGCAATTTACAAGAAGAAGGAGATTGGTAGAAGAATGATGACAGGTGAAGACACACAGGAAAATGGTTAAAAGTGTTAGTTATACACATACCCTGTGACATTAGTGTTCTACAGGCAGATACACAAGCTGAACAAGTATGGGAGGGAGAGTGGGAGTATCCCCACAAGTATATAAGGGGTTGACACAGGATGTATGCTGCAAACACACCTATGAATGTGAGGAACACATAGGAGGCAAAAAGATGAAAAATTCTTGGACATTACCTGGGATCTCAGGACCATAATTTCTGGGGACACCTTGCTCAATTGGCATAACATAGTCCACAAAGACAATGCTCTACATCCTACTTTGGCAAGTAGTGACTGGGATCTTAAAAACTCATGAGTGGACATCTAAGGTGCAACTGTTGGTCTCTCCATGTACAGAAGAAAAAAGAGTGATGAAAATTAAAGATGCTTGGTACCAATTAGCCCAATGGACTAATGAGGCATGTGAACATCAGTCTCCATGTCTCTGAGACCAGAAAAACTAGATGGTGCCCAGCTACCACTACCAACTGCTCTGAAAAGGCTCACACTAGAAGGTCCCAGAGAGAGTGGGAGGCAATATGAAAGAAAACTCAAAATTATAAAAAAAGTCCAGACTTACTGGTCAGAAAGAGACTGGAGGAAACTGAGACTATGGCCCATGGAATGGAACTTATCTTCATGGTCTAATTTTCAACCAAGCAGTGGATAGATATATGGGGTGGGGGTGGGGGGAGGGCAATGATACTAGTTAAGTTATGCTCATCACCACATAGTCAACCATTTAAGACAAAAGAACAACATTTATCTGGGGACAAGGTCAGAGGGGTTGGGAAAGAGGGTGGAATGGAAATAGAAACCATAGGCAGGAAGTAGGATAACTGTTGTTACATAGAGGAAATTGTAATAATTTAGCTGAAACAAAGTGTGTGATTTGTTGGATGTAAAACTGATGATCTGCTCTATAAACTTTCACTTGATTCACAGTAAAAAGTATGTAAAAAAGAGTCCTGGTGTGGCATTGTAGGATAAGCACTGGACTGTTAATCACAAAGGTGGCAGTTCGAACACTCAATCACTCTTGGAAACTTTATATACAGTCACTATAAGTTAGAACCAACCTAATGGCACACAACAATTATATAAAATAATCTAGAATAGACAAATGGAAAGAGATAGAAAGTAGACTAGTGGTTACAGTTACTAAGAGAAGAGACAAATGGGGAGTTATTGCTTAGTGGACACAAAGTCTTGTTTGGAATGAGGAAAAAGTTTTGGAAACAAATATTGGTGATGGTTGTACAACATTGTGAGGGTGATTAACGCCACTGGATTGTACACCATGACAAAAATGGCAAATTTTATATTATGTGTATTTTTCCACAATTAAAAAATAAAATATTAGAGGAAGCTGGGTAAAGGGTATATGGAACTCTGCATTATTTTTGCAGCTTTCTGTTAAGTCTAAAATTAAAATGTAAAAACAAATCTAAACAGCCCATCAATCTACTCTTGACTCAGTCCTCAAATTTACTGTATGCTTGTATGTGAGCAGCAAGTGAGATGGTTGAAAGCTAGCCTCCTAGAGACAGAGCACCGCTATCTAAAATAAGACGTTTTCTCACCCTCATTGTGCTTTACTTCCATAATCTGTTAGCTAGTTGCTGTCGAGTTGTTTCTGCCTGACAATGACCTATGTGTGTCTGAGTAGGACTGTGCTCCATATAATTTTCAGAGGCCGATTGTTTGGAAGTAGACCCCTAGGTCTTTCTTCTGAGGTGCCTCTGGGTGAACAAACCTCTCCTTTAACAGCTGAATATGTTAACCATTTGCACCAACTAGGGATTCCAAAATAGAGTAGTTGATGTTGTAAAGTGCTGTTATAAGTCAGGTCTGACCTCATAGCCACCCTGTATAGGATTTACAAGGAGGGTTTGTGGGTAGCTGTCCAGTGCTTACTCTACAGTGTCACACCAGGATCCCAGGTAGGGGAGTAGCTGGAAAGAAATGCTAATTTTGGTGATTCTCCTTCTTCTATGTTTTCTCCCAAGCCAACAAATCTGTGGTAGGCTGAAAAAATGGCCACAAATTCTTCCTCATCCTATATCCTGTAGCTCCTCCCATCAGGAGGTAGATTCTCTTGAATCTGGGCTTGCTTTGTGACTTTCTTTCCTCAGTGGGCCAGTAGCAAACATGAAGCTAGTACTTTGCACACTGGGACTGGCCCTCTCCCTGTTTGGTAAATCAGAGCCAGCCTCTGAACAAGCCTGGGTAGCCAGCTGGAAGATGGTCCAGTTGCCCCTTACCTCACTTCCCACTGCCCTAGCCAATTGCCAGCTAACCACAAGCAGAGCCGTCCTACAGCTGACCCCAGTCAAAACTAAAAGACCTACCTAAATTGCCAACTGATGGAATTCTGAGCTAAACAAATGGTTGTAGTTTTAAGCACCACGTTTTGGTGTAGTATATTAAACAGGAGAAATAAAGTGATATGTGATATGTAATTCAGATGTTTAGGGATGAGCAGAATAGCTATAGGTTTCTGTTAGTGCCTCCTGTTCTTGGGAAAGTCCATGATTGTAACTTCTTTGAGATGGGAACTGTGCCTTATTTCTATTTCTTCACTTAGTAAGTGTTCATGGAATGAACGAGTAAGTGAATTCCATTTATAACACTCCACAAGACCTTTCAGCTAAGTGTTAGGAATTGAATGGGGGATGTGCCTGACCTAAGGCAAAGATTAGATGGGGACCTAGGGCTTCTTCCCTCTGTGCAGAGCTCTGGTCACCCTCCAACATCTCCATCCCCATATTTAACTTCTGTCAAGTCCTCAATGCAAGGGGAGCAAAGTGATATGCAATCACATTGAAGAGATGATAGACATGAATATTTAATCTTTCCTTCTTTCTTGTCAAAACCCACAATATTGCTTTCATAAATCAATTTCATTTGAGCACTCTGTTCGGGGTGCAGCATGCCTGTATGCATTTAGTCTTTGATTTGGTCTCTGGCCTGCCTTTATGAACAGCCTGACACTCAGGGACACTTCAGAGCAGGGACAGTCTGATGACAAGCAGACGTCTTCCTAACTTGGGCTCCTTCTCATCAAGTTCAGTGCTTTTACATTAAAATGATCATTTCAGCCAGGGAAGCTGGGGGCTAAACGTTAGTTGCTTAATTGCACCCACTTTTTAGCTCCCTTCTTAGAGATTGATTCCAGGACTGTCTTGGCATAATACATGCCAGGATCTGTCAATGCCGAAAGCAGCAGCCCTCTTAACCAGAACAGGAAAGCCCAGTGATGTGTTTCTCCTATTACTGACTTTATTGAAAGGTCTTTGGGGAATTGCTTACTCATTAAATACACCAGGTACAAAATCTCTCATAATACAGTATTATCTTGGTAACATAGAAGATTTCTCCAATGCAGGCTTGGAAAAATGGAATTGTCAGTGCATTTAGGAGGCCGCATTTGTCAAGGATATGCACCTCATCATAGCCACTGTTGTACATTCCTGTGATCTGGGGTGTTTCACTCTTTCATTGTGCCTCACTCCTCATTGTGCCACAATCTCACCCATCACTGTCCAAATCAAAGTGTGACACAAGGTATCACAGGAAATTTAAGGTCAGATATGTCACTTCAACGACTTTAGAATTGAGCAGTGGGAAATGATTTAGAACACCCAGTCCTTTAGCCAGGTTCAATTTCTGGCTTCATATAGAGGCAGGGGGATCATTTTGTAGGTGAGAGTAGGAATCAGTGACTGGTTCTTCCCCTCCAGGTGCTTTGGGATGTCAGCCTTAGTGACCCAATGATCCTCCTCTGAGCTAGACACTGAGCACAAGAGTCTGGAAGGAGCACGTGGTGGTGGGGCCTGTGATTGGCCATCATTTGCCAAGTTATACTGGCCCAGTCACTTCCTGGTTCTGACTGTCAGGTTCTTCCTGAGCAAAATAAAGTGAAAATGTCTTTCCTTTTGCCTGTCCAACCTCAACTTCCTTTCCCTCCTCCCCTTCCCTTGTAGAGCCTCACTTTTTAAAGGTTTTATGTCAACTTCACAGGCAGTTGCCAATTAGTGTAGCTTTCCCAAGCCCTTGCTAATCTAGAGAGGGTCAGTGTCCTTGTTAGCTGTTTTTCAGTCAGCAGCCTCATGCACAACAGAATACAATGCTGCCTGTTCTGTGCCATCCTGGTGACTGCTTACTGATAGTGCCTTTGTAATCTATTGGGTTTTTATTGGCTAATTATCAGAGGTAGAATGGCAGGCTTCCTTCCTAGATGGACTTAATCTAGAAACTCCTTTGAAATATCCTAGCAACACACCTCCACTGACAGATGGGTGGTGACTTCACATGAGGTTTATTGGCTGGGATTGAACCTGGGTCTCTTGTGCTGAATTCTGCCATTACTGTCTTTGGTAAATATCTTAAATTGGTCAAAATACTTGGGTTGTTGTTGTTGTTGTTGTTGTTGGGTGCCATAGAGTCAGAACTGACTCATAGCGACCCCATGCACAGCAGAACAAAACAATGTCCGATCCTGGGCCAACCTCACTACCGCTGCCACACTTGAGTCCATCAATGATGCCACCTGGCCGATACATCTTTTGGGGGGGTCTTCCTCTTTTTCTCTGACCCTCCACCTTACCCAGCATGACATCCTTCTCCAGCGACTGTTTCCTCTGGACAATATGTCCAAAGTATGAGAGACGAAGCTTAGCCATCCTGGCCTCCAAGGAGCACTCTGGCTGCATTTCTTCCAAAACAGATCTATTGGCTCTTTAAGCAGTCCATGGCACTTTTAGTATTCTCCTCTAACACCGCAACTCAAAGGCATCAATTCTTCTATGATCTCCCTTATTCACTGTCCAGCTTTCGCATCCATATGAGGCTATTGAAAACACCATGGCCTGGGTCAGGCGCACCTTAGTCCTCAAGCTGACATCTCTGCTCTTCAATACTTTAAAAAGTCCCTGTGCAGCAGATTTGCCTAATGCAATATGTCGTGATCTTTTGACTGCTGCTTCCACGACTGTTGACAGTTGATTCAAGAAGAATGAAGTCCTTGACAACTTCATTCTTTTCTCCACTGATAAGAATGTTGTTTATTGGTCCAGTGGTGAGGATTTTTGTTTTCTTGACATTGAGATCTTTGATCTTCATCAGTAAATGTTTCAAGTCCTCTTCACTTTCAGCAAGCAAGGTTGTATCATCTGCATATTGCAGGTTGTTAATGAGTTTTCCTCCAATCCTGACGCCACGTTTTTCTTCATAGAACCCAACTTCTCGTATTATTTGTTGTTGTTAGGCGCTATCAACTCTTTTCTTACTCACAGCTAGCCTGTGCACAAGAGAAGGAAGCACTGCATGGTCCTGCACCATCCTCACAATTGTTATGTTTGAGCCCATTGTTGCTGCCACTGTCAGTTCATCTCCTTGTGGGGTCTTCGTCATTTTTGCAGACCCTCCATGTTACCATGTATGATGCCCTTCTCCAGGGACTGGTCTCTCCTGATAATGTGTCTGAAATATGAGAAACAAAGTCTTGACATCCTCGCTTGTAAGAAGCATTCTAGTTTTACTTTGTCCAACACAGATTTGTTTGCTCTTCTGGCACTTCATGGTATTTTCAATATTCTTTACCAATACCATAATTTATATGCATTGATTCTTCTACTGTCTTCCTTATTCATTGTTCAACTTTCACATGCATGTGAGGTGATTGAAAATACCATTGGTGTGTGTCAGATGCACCTTAGTCCTCAAAGTGACATCTTTGCTCTTCAACACTTTAAAGAGATCTTTTGTAACATATTTGCCTAATGCAACACACCATCTAATTTCTTGACTGCTGCTTGCAACTTCAGTCTTTTTTCTGTTTATCATGATGTCACTCATTGGTCTAGTTGGGAGAATTTTTTTTGTTTTCTTTACATTGAGGTGCAATCCATCTGAAAGTTGTAGTCTCAAATCTTCATCAGTAACCATTTTAAGTTATCTTCACTTCTAGTACGCACGGTTGTGTCATCTGCATATTGTAGGTTGTTGATGAGTCTTCCTCTGCTTAGCATACATATTGGATAAGTGGGGTGAAAGGATACAATCCTGACATACACCTTTCCTGACTTTAAACCATTCAGTATCTCCTTGTTTTGTTCAAACAACTACCTCTTGATCTCTATCTAGGTCCCTCATGAACACAGTGAAGTGTTCTGGAATACCCATTCTTCTCACAGTTTGTTATGAACCACATCACAACCTTCGCATAATCAATGGAACAAGCACAGGTAAACATTTTTCTGGCATTCTCTGCTTTCAGTCAAGATCCACCTGCCATCAGCAATGATACTCCTTATTCCATGTCCTTTTCTGAATCCAACTTGAATTTCTGGCAGCTTCTTGTCAGTGTACTACTGCAACTGTCTTTGAATCATAGTCAGCAAAATTTTACTTGCGTGTGGTACTAATGATATTGTTTGATGATTTCTGCATTCTGTTGGGTCACCTTTCTTTGGAATGGGCACAAATATGGACCTCTTTCAATCGGTTGGTCAGGTAGCTGTCTTCCAAATTTCTTGGCATAGATGAGTGAGTGCCTTTAGTGCTGCATCAGTTTGTTGAAACATTTCAATTTGTATTCTGTCAATTCCTGGTGCCTTGTTTTTCACAAATGACTTTAGTCAGTGCAGCTTGGACTTCTTGAATACCATGTTTTTGATCATATGTTCATATTTTGGTTCAGTGGTTCTATTTATTCCTTCCATATTCTTTTGATACTTCTTACTCCATTCAATATTTTGCCCATGTTTTTGTTGTGAAGTGCCATGAGTCAGTTCCAACTCATAGTGACCCTATATAGGGTTTCTGAGGAGCAACTGGTGTGTTAGAACTGCTGACCTTGTAGTTAGCTGTCCAGTGCTTATCCTATAAACCACACCAGGACTCCTTTCATCCATTAACCTTGTGAATCCTTCAATATTGTAGCCTAAGACTGCCACTCAAGAACACCACACATCTGTCAGTTTGTCATACTGTGGTGGCTTGTGTGATGCTGGGAGATATGCTAGTGATATTTTAAATACCAACAGGGGCAAAATACTTAGGATTCATCCTCAACTCCCACTAACATTCCCTCTATCGCTATTTCTTGTAAGATTCAGTGGAGAGGAAGATCCCCCTGACCCTGATCTAAAGATGGATGTGTTATGCCCTCTGACTGTTCCTCATCAGCTCTCGTCTGAAAGAAGATTAGAGTACTTTGTACACTGTGACTTGGCTGATGATTTGCTGGGCTCCTTCCCTGTTCTTTCCAGGAATGCTGGTATGGTGCCATAGGATAAGCACTGAATTGCTAACTGCAAGATCGGTGGTTCAAACTCACCAGCTGCTCCTTGGAAACTATCTACAGGGTCACTACAAGTTGGAATTCATAACACTTAACAACAACAACAACACCTTGTTAATCCCAGGGTGCTTCTTAAAAACAAGGATGAGGAAACTTTGCTTTACTTGCATGGAGCATGTTATCAGGAGGGACCTATTCCTGGAGAAGAACATCATGCTAGGGAAGTAGATGGTCAGAAGAAAAAGAAGATGCTCAACAAATCGGATTAACATGGTGGCTTCAACAACGGGTTCAAACATACTTAATATGTTTGGGTGGCGCAGGACCCAGTAATGTTTATACATGAGGTTTCTGTGAGTCACAACCAACAGTCTCAGCACCTATGCTTCTTTGCCTCATTTGGTAAGGTCATGGAACTTACTTTGTCAGAGGTCAGACATGTGACCACATGTGAGCTGTGCACGTTTTGCTATGAGACTGGTGTGTCCCAGAGGGGTTCTCCTTCAGCCTGGACCATGGAGGATGGGCCACAGGGATGACAAAGAAATCTTTTTTGTTGTAAGTCAGTGAGATTTCAGGAGTGCTTCTTTTATCTCAGCATACTTTAGCAAAAGCTGACTAACACAAGAGAGAGTGGACTGTAATAATATAAATAAAACCATGTGAAATTATGACTGTGGTAAGTGCTCCCCATGGAAAAGTGGCTGATGCTAGGCCATCATGTGTCAGATGAAAGTAGGAACAAAGTTAGGGAAACAGAGGGAAGAGTATTCTGAATAGAGGGACCAGTCCATGCTGAGGTCCTGAGCAGGGACCTGAGGTGAAGGCAGTAGAGAAGGTTGGAGAGGGGGAATGGACTTGTGAATGAGACAGGAGAGGAAGGAAGGAGCTTATAGGCCACCTGAACATGTAGGTTTCTATCCTAAGAGCAAGGATAGTGATAATGTATTGGAAGTAGAGTAATCACTGGCTGAGATGTGACATTTTGAAAAGCTCACTAAAGGTGCAGGTTGGAGAATGGGCTGGGATAGTGGGGTTGGGGGAGACAGAAGAGAGTCAGGGAGACCAGAAAGGAGAAGCAGGGAGGTCCAAGGGAGAGGTATGGGCTCTGTGGAGCTCAGCATGGAGTGGTAGTCTGCCCTGAGCAGTGAGGTGGGTGTAGGGTGGGCAGATTTGCAGGCAGCACCTGCTTGATATAGGAGGCTAGCCGTCTCATGCGCACCAAGGCCTGTTGAAATTCTAGTCCCCTTGAAGTTCCTCAGCGGTTTTTCATACAAGGAGCCTAGAGAAGACAGAGCTAGTGATAATGCTGGACTGTGACACCATCTGTCTCCCTGTGACCCGGTGGGAGTTGGCAGATGAGGGCCTCCCAGGCACCCACTTTGAATCAGGCACTGTGCTCACCCAGTGAGGGGCAGGGATCCCAACTTTTATTGTGCCATGGACACCTTGACAATCTCAGAATAACACATAAAATAAAAGATGCAGGATTGCACAGGAAGCCAATTATGTTGAAATAGTTATTAAGATACTTAAAAACGTGTGACTTAGTAATGTACTTATTTGTTAATACATTACATAATATCTAGTGGCAGGTCTAGCAGCTGATATCATTTGGAAATAATGATAGTGTAAGTGCTATTTGTAGTCATCCATAACAACTGTGGTATGATTGGGAAAATACCTGTGACTCCTCTTGGTGACAAAGTCACAGGTACTGCTGATAATATGGTAATTTTTTGCCTACATCTACAATTTAAAGAGGAGCTCTGGTAGCGTAGTGGTTACGAATCGGGCTGCGAACCTTAAGGTCAGCGGTTCGAAACTACCAGCGGCTCCGCGGGAGAAAGATGAGGCTTTCTACTCCCGTAAAGATTTACACCCTCGGAAACCCTATATAGGTCGCTATGGGTCGGAACCGACTCAATGGCACATAACAACAACAACAACAATTTAAAGAGATAGTAAATCTTGTTGTTGTTGTTGTTAAGTGCCGTCGAGTCGGTTCCGACCCATAGCGACCCTGTACAGGGTTTCCGAGGGTGTAAATCCTTACGGGAGTAGAAAGCCTCATCTTTCTCCCGCGGAGCGGCTGGTAGTTTCGAACCGCTGACCTTAAGGTTCGCAGCCCGATTCGTAACCACTACGCTACCAGAGTAAATCTTAGTTAGATGTTAATGTATTCGTCAGGTTTCCCCAGAGAAACAGAACTAATATGATATCTAAATATCTATCTTATTATATATCTCTTGTATCATATAATGTGGCATCAGGATTAGAAGAAGACTCATTAAGAAACTACGATATGCAGATGACACAAATTTGCTTGTTGAAAGTGAAACACTTACTGATGAAGATCAATGAATTAAGCTTCCAGTGTGGATTAGACCTCAATGTAAAGAAAACAAAAATCCTCACAAATGGACCAGTAAGCAACATCATGACAAACAATTCAAATTGTCAAGGATTCCATTTTACTTGGATCTATAACTAATCCCCATGAAAACAGTAATGAAGAAATCAAACGGTGTATCATCTTACTGGGAAAATTTGTTGCAAAAGAACTCTTTTAAGTGTTAAAGAGCAAAGACGTCACTTTGAAGACTAAGGTGTGCCTGACCTAAACCATGGTATTGGTGGCCTAGTGGATTATGTGTTAGACTGTTAACTGCACAATTGGAAGTTCGAATCCATCAGCATCTCCATGGGAAAAGATGTTTTTTTTGTTCTTGTAGAGATTTATAGCCTCAGAAACAGGATTGATATGAGTTGGAACCAACGCAATACCACACAACAACAACAACATATATGCATGTGAAAGCTGAACAATGAATAAGGAAGAATTGATGCATTTTGAATTATGGTGCTAGCAAAGAATATTTAATGTACAATGGATTGCCAGATGAACCAAGAAATCTGCTTGGAAAAAGTACAACCTTAGAAATGAAGATGGTCATCATATTATCATGAAGGATCAGTTATTATGCTTGGTAAAGTAGAACGTCAGCGAAAAAGAAGAGCCTCAATGAGATGGATTGTCACAGTGGCTACAACAATGGTTTTAAACATAGCAACAATTGTGAGGATGGTCCAGGACTGGGCAATGTTTCATTCTGTTGCACATAGAGTTATTATGATTGGCACATAACAGCAACATATCTAGATCTATATCTGAAGCTATAGTTATACTTATGCCGATATCTATATCTATTTATCTAGAGGAGTGAGAGGTTGAATGATTTTAAGGAATTGTCTCCTATGACTATAGAATTTGGCAAGTCCAAATCCGTAGGTCAGGTAGTGGGCAGAAAACCTGCAGGATGCCTATGTTACAGTCTGAGGCAGAATCTTCCTATGAGTAAACTCAGATTTTGCTTGTAAGGCCTTCAACTGATTGGTTGAAACCCACCTGAAGCCCACCTGAGTTGTGGAAGGTAATTTTTGTTGTTGTCAGGTGCTGTTGAGTCATTTCCTACCTATAGAGACTTCATGGACAGAGTAGAACTGTCCCAGTAGGGTTTCTAGACTGTAATCTTTATGGGAGGAGCCCTGGTAGCTCAATGTTTAAGCCATTTGAATCCACCAGCTGCTTTGTGGGAAAGGATGTGGCAATCTGCTTCTATAAAGATCACAGTCTTGGAAAACCCATAGAGCAGTTCTACTCTGTCCTATTGTTGTTGTTGTTAGGTGCCATTGAGTCGGTACAACAATTTAAAAAAGTCTTGTCTTGTGCACATCAGAAAGAAACACTGCCCAGTCCTGGGCCAACCTACTTCACAATTGTTGCCACACTTGAGCCCACTGATGCTGCCATTTTGCCAATCCATCTCACTAGGCATCTTCCTTTTTCTCTGACCCTCCACCTTACCAAACATGACATCCTTCTCCAGAGACTTGTCCCTCTGGACAATATGTCCAAAGTATAAGAGACAAAGTTTGGCCATCCTGACTTCCAAGGAGTGCTCTGGCTGCACTTCTTCCAACACAGATCTGTTGGTTCTTTTGGCAGCCCATGGCACTTTCAATATTCTCCTCTAACACCATAACTCAAAAGCATCAATTCTTCTATGGTCTTCCTTAAGCACTGTCCAGCTTTCACATACATATGAGGTTATTGAAAATACCATTGCTTGGGTCAGGCACACCTTAGTCCTCAAGTTGATATCTTCGCTCTTCAACACTTTAAAAAAGTCTTGTGCAGCAGATTTGCCTAATGCAATATGTCATTTTATTTCTTGACTTCTGCTTCCATGAGTGTTGATAGTTGATCCAAGAAGGACGAAATCCTTGATAACTTCAATCTTTTTTCTCTTGATAAGAATATTGTATATTGGTCCAGTGGAGAGGATTTTTGTTTTCTTTACACTGAGATGCAATCCTGTCCTATTGGGTTGTTATAAATCTGAATCAACTGGGTGTCAATGGGTTTAATCTTCATGTGAACAATTGTTGTTGTTAGATGCCAACAAGTTGGTACCGACTCATAGTGACCCTATGCACAACAGAACAAAACAATGCCTAGTCCTGTGCCAACCTCACAATCATTGCTACATTTGAGCCCATCACTGTTGTCATGGTGCCAATTCATCTTGTTATGGGCCTCCCTTTTTTCTCCACTTTGTCAAACATGGTATCTTTCTCCAGGGACTGGTCCCTTCTGACAATATGTCAGAAGTATGAGATACAAAGTCTGGCCATCCTGGCTTCCAGGAAGCACTCTGGCTGCACTGCCTCCGACACAGATTGATGTGAGCAGATAGCTAGTCTTTTTCCTGTGGAGCCCCTGGTAGGTTCAAACGTCAAACTTTTGTGTTAGCTGGTGGACCCTTAACCATTGTGCCATCAGGGTTCTTCTATTTGCTTGTTTAATTACTTAAGACCAGTTAATTTAAATGTTAATTACATGTATGCACTTCATAGCAACATCTAGAGGAGTATTTGGCAAACAACTGGACTCCATAGTCCAGCTAAGTTGATAAATAAAATGAGGCGACATTGTTAGTAACAATAAGATGTTATTCTTTTCTTTCCAACTTCACAGATTCCATGACACTGAGCCTTCAGTTCCTTCACATTGAAATGTGAGTCATAATATTGACCTCAAGGGCTGTGATGAGATTAGAGAACCTATTGGACCTCGATAGTCTGATATCAACTTTCTAAAATTCAGATTAAACCTCCTGGTTAAGAGTCCAAGTTAAATGTTTAATGCAACATAGACTAGTCGGGTTCCTCCTTCTCACGCCTAACCTTCTAGCTCTCTTCATTATTATTGGCTCTATGACTATTTGTTAAATGGTCTGACTTGTCTGCCTGTAGCTCACTGTCTTCCTGGAGCTGCTGAGGGCTGGTTTCTACTGGGGAAATTGGGCCACTGTTAGTAGAAGGTAACAGGATGCTGAGGACATTGCTCCCAGCTGGATCATCTCTGAAATTCCAATTCTGCTGGGGCCTGGCCACCAACCTGTCCCATCATGATGACAGCCATGCCTCTTTGCTGAGAGGCACAGAAGAGATGTTCAGCATGATTTTTTGAGTGTTTAATCCATGCCAGGTACTTGCAAACACTTTACATGTGTGACCTTATTTAATTCTTCTGATAATGCTACAAATGAGGTCATTTTATGATCCCACTTTGGTGGGAGTGGTGTGCTGGAGTCAGCTCTGACTCATAGAGACTCTGTATAGTTTCCAAGGCTGTAAATCTTTGTGGGAACAGAAAGCCTCATCGTTCTCCCTTGGAGCAGCTGGTGGATTTGAACTGCTGACCTCGTGGTTGGCAGCCCAACACATAACCCACTACGCCACCAGGGCTTGTATTTTAGAAATGGTAAAACTAAGGTTTTAAAAAACAAACAAACCATACCAAACCTGTTGCTATCAAGTTGATTCCAACTCATAGCAACCATACAGGACAAGTAGAATTGTCCCGTAGGATTTCTAAGGCTACAATCTTTACAGAACAAGATCATCATATCTTTCTCTTACGGAACAGTTAGTGGGTCCCAACTGCTGACTTTTTAGCTATCAGCTAATTTCTTAACCAGTGTGCCACCAGGGATACTTATTGGAAGTCAACTAACTTTTTGGTAGAGTGTAGACTAGACCCTGGACCCAGAGCTATCAACTCCTGCACCCACTCTCATCTGGGTTAAGTTATAGTGGACTCAGCCTGTGGGGATCAATTTTAAAAGGCTTTGCAAGAAAGAAGAATGAAAGAAGAGCACTCCATGCTTCAACACCAAGTCATGCCCTTGGAAGCTTGAAGGACAAGACAAAAAAAAAGAACTCCTGCCTGCCTGACTTCATGAAAAACAAAGTTATCCTGAAACATAGCAGTTTGAGCTGAATGTTTGATTGGTTAGAATTAAACACCAGGATTTGTATCTGCCTGGTGTCCCGGTAAGGGAAGAAGTCAGGCATGCTTAGGGCTATATGGCATACCAAAAGGACGACTTGAGTAGGATTCCAACCTCAGCTCTGAGTTCTGACTCTAAGAAACCTTCCATTGTCTTGACCACATGATTGTCTTGGAGAGGGTCTTGACATCCAAAGTCATGCCAGTCTCTTTCCTGCTGTGCCTGAAGTCAGAAGTGGCCACAGCCTCCTTGGCATTTTGAGGGGAGAACCCATCAGAGAACAAAGCTCACTAAAGAAAGGGAGCCAAAGAATGGGAAGAGTCAACCAGGTCCTGAAGACATCAGTGAGCTCCTGGATTAAGCTATATCTGACGTCAGACCTGCCATGGACTTGTTAGTTGATAAGAGCTAACATATTAACCACTTTTCTTAACTACTTTGGGTTGTAGTTTTTGTCACTTGCAACTAAAGGAGTTGCTATAACTTATTGGCCCCTTGGGATTTTGAAAACTCATTTGTGGGGGTCGTAGGACCCAATGCAAGTTTTTGAGTTGAGAAATGGCAAGCTCTGAGCCATTTCCAGAAAAGCTTTTGGCTTGATGCCTGCTTCTCACCCTGGCCTGCCTCTGTCTCCTTGTCTCAGTCACCTCCATCTACTGTGGGGGCTAGCACTCTGAGCAACTACCAGCCCTGGCTGGCTGCTTGCACAAGCATCTCTCTGAGAGAATGAACCTGACATCAAAGTGCACAGTGGCTTTCCTTAAACAAAGCAGTCCTTCCACTCCCTGATGCCTTGCAAAAGCAAGAAACCTCATTTCACCACCTACAATGTTTCTTTCATGGCCCCATGTTATTATGGGAATGCTTTGATGGGGGCCATGAAGGCAGGAGTGGGGGTGGGGGAGGCACTCCACCATAACAATTAACTTGTTAGAGACAAAGGTGCCCAGCCAAGGCCCCTGCTTGCTTGGGGTGTGGAGTAGGTGTGACTGAAGCTGGGGCCCACCACAGGAGGACCTGTAGTGTGAGCCAGGCCTGGGGCCCAGCTCCTCTCTGGTCCTGGTTGTTCCAAATGTTTTCCTTTACTGTGCTCGTTGTTGTTATTGTTAAGTATTATTAGCCGGAATTGACTCAACAGCACTTAACAACAACATCAGGAGGGATCAGTCCCTGGAAAAGGACGGCATGCTTGGTAAAATAAGGGTCAGTGAAAAAGACGAAGACCCTCAATAAGTTGGGTTGATACAGTAGCAGCAGCCCTGGGCTCAATCAAACATCGTGAGGGTGAATGACACAGGACCTGGCCACATTTTGTTGTGTTATACCTGGGGCTGTTGTGAGCCAGAATTGCCTCAATGGCACATAACAACACAACAGAAATGGGGTAGCAGCATGTCTGACTGCTCCATGTTAGCCATTAGTATTCCTATAAATGAGGAGTGGCTCCACCCCAACGAGCCCCACAACAATGTGGCAACTGTTGCCACCACAATGTTGGTGGTCCTGGGGATGTGAGTCATGTGTGTGGGTGCTTCCTCCACAGGCTGTCCCCATTTTTTGGGAGGGGACAGTGAGAGCAGCTGTCCCAGGCCTCAGGTCCTTTGAACCCTGGGAATTAAGCACTAGGAGGGACCATGGGGCTCAACAAGGCTCCTTTGCCACCCCAATCAACCCTAACTCCTGGACCCCTCACTCATGCCTTGAAACACACAGATCTGAGCTGCATCAAAGTTTAGACCCTGAGAGCCCTGAATGTTGGGGACTGGATAGGGGGTTGTTGAGGAGCCCTGAGGGCTCAGATGCTAATCACCCCTAGAGGCTCCATGGGAGAAAGACCTTGGTGATCTGCTCCTATAAAGAAGACAATTTAAGAAACCATCTGGGGCAGTTCTACCTTGTCACATTGGGTTGCTATGAGCCAGAATCAACTTCACAGCATGACAACAACTACAAGATGTTGTAATCTTCGGGTGGCTCAGGAAAAGTCTTTACAGGGCTCTCTCTCCCTCTCCTTCACACTTACTCCAGAAGGTCCCTGAGGGGTCAGAGGAGCCCCGCTCCCTATCCCTCTCTCTGACTCTCTTTCTTCGGGCATACTGGCCCTAAGTTTCAGCACCCACAAGGGTGGGTTTTGGAGGCTCTGGCCCACTGGATCAGCTTTCTCACTGGGCACCTGGTAGGGAGAAAGGGATACTGGGCAGGGTGGACCTGGCTGTTCTGGTGTGTCTGCTTCTATCATACACTGATCCCCCTTCCATCGCGGCTGATATCTGCTCTACTCTTGCAAGAGCCTCCTTCCCACCTGGTCTCCTGCTCCTGGTTGTGCTTCTTTCCACCCCAGTTACTCTTGTCACTCTTCTGTCTAAGAGTCTCAGTAGTTTATTGTTGTTAGCTGGTGTCAGGCCCCCAGGTGTTACAGAGCAAGTAGTTCTACTTGGATATAATCTTTGTGGAAGCATTTCTCCAATCCTTTCTTCTGAAGAGCTTCTGGGTGGGTTGGGACTGTCAACCTGGCCTTCGATTGCAAACCACCTGTACCATCTAGGCTCCTTACTTAATGACCGTTTCAAAACCCTGCCATGGTCTCTGTTGCATGCCCTGTATTGTGACCCCTCCCCAGGACCTTTGCACATGCTGTTTCTGATGCCTGAGTACCCTTTTCTGCACTCTGACTCCTCTTGGAGTTTGTGGGCTTAGGTTGTCTGTCTGAATCAGAGCATGAGCTTTGGATTCTCTTGTTTCATGTGTGCCGGTTCCTTCCCTGCTTTGCTCTCTCTTACTGGGCTGTACCCCATAAGGGCAGGGCAAGCCTGTTGTTTTTTCTTTCCTGTATTCCTGGTTTCTAGACTAACACTTGGTCTGGAGAGGCCCTCACCTGGGCCTTATGCCTTACCTGTCCTGCCAGGAAACTCAGGGAGATCCCTGAGGGAAGGCCTGTATCTGGGTGAACCACCCAGGCTCTACCACCGTAACACAATGGGAGCCAAATAATTAACTCTCCAATTAGACCCATAATAGAGGTTTAGTCTAGGCCTGTTGGTAATAAGGCAGATCACAGGCCTATCATCCTGGGCCTCAGACCCACACTGCTCTGAGCAGAGCCTATCCTTCTGTTCTCAGGGCCTTAGTCCACTTTTCCAGTCTGGCCTGGGCCCACCCTCTAGCCTCTGTGGCTTTGGGCTGTGTCTTTGATTCCAGGTAAACCCCGGGAGGAGCCCATTCCTCTCTGGCCTCTCTGCCCAGGGTAGGAAGGCTGAGCCCAGGCAGCAGATGCCTCTGTGAGGCTGGGACGGGTCTGGGAACTGTGGGGAAAGTGAGCCTTGCTGAGCAGAAGGCCTCCCTCATTACGGAGACAAACCAATTGGCTGGGCCCATGAAAGCCTTCAGGTTCCCAAACGTTAAGACTTAATTGCCTTATGGACATTGAGAGAATGGAGGTGCTTCTCTAGGGAGCAAAGCGTTTCTCTGTTCGCCCTCTCTCCCCCACCGGATAATGACAGAACTTGTGACTGATTAAAGGGGGAGACAAATGCCCCTCCTGGGGGCAGATGACAGGTTCCACCTACATTTAAAGCAGGCCTCCTCCCCACTCCTCTCCTCCTCCCACTGACTTTTTAATTGCATTTTCCCAAGTGGAGTGGGGGCCAGCCTCAGTCACTTCTCCCAGCATCTCTTCCATTGTGCATGAATTCCCTGCAAATTCCCAGTGTGGACGAGGTGAATGTGAAGAGTCCACGTTCACACAGAAGTGCACTCTCCCTGCTCCTGGCATCTGGGCTCTCCAAGTCTGCTCCTGCCAGTCTTCTGCCCTCAACTTCCTCCACTCACACTTGCCTTCTTGCCTCCTTGCTTTCCTGCAAACTTGCCAGGGCCTGTGTCCTCAGCCATTCCTCCTCCCTGGAAAACTCAAATCCTAGATCTTTGCATGGTTTGCTCCTTCTTGTCATTTAGGCGTCCCTTCAAATGACACGGACAGAAATAAGGTTTCTGGCTATAACTGTGCACTTGAGTTAGAGGTTTGAACCCACCCAGTGGTACTGAAAAGAGCTCTTGGTAGCTTAGTGGATTATACATTGAGCTGATAACCTCAAAGTCAGTAGTTTGAAACTACCAGTCCTTCTTCAGGAGAAAGATGAGGTTTTCTGCTCCCATGAAGGTTTACAGCCTCAGAAATCCTATGCAGGGTGGTTATGAGTCAGAACTGACTCGATGGCACACAGCAGCAGCAGCTGAGGCTTTGTAACTCCCATCAAATGCCTTGTGTGATGCTGTAGGATAAGCACTGGACTGCAAAGGCAGTTTGAACTGTTAGGTTGGCAGTTCAAATCCACCAGCCACTCCCCAGAAACCCTACACTGGAGTCACTATGAGTCAGAAACAACTCTATGGCACTAAACAACAACAGTAACTGAAGAAGAAAGGCCTGTCAATCTACTTCTGTAACGATCACAGCCAAGAAAATTGTATAGAGCAGTTCTACTCTGCAGCACACAGGGTGGCCATGAGGTGAAATTGACTTAGAGGTAGCTAACAACAAGAAGAAACCCTGTGTGTCAAGTACAGCCATCATTTCACCCTCAGGCTCTCATAATGTTTGTCTGCATATTTATCAACCGTGGATTTCCCCTCACTGGAATGCAGGCTCCAAGAGAGAGTGTGGTATGGGACATGAGGATCCCAGGACCTAGGACAGGCCTGGCATAGGACCCTTTGTGGGGAAAATGAATGGGACATACTCTTACTCACCCATAACTGCTGTTTGGCCCCACAGGTCCAGCAGAAAGCCTCACCTTGCCTAGAACAGATGTCTTGTAGGACTTTGCCGTTGATAATGGAGCCTTCTTCAAGTCACTTCCATTTCCGAGCTGGCCCGGTGGGGCCAGGATAACGAAGCTGCTTTAACATATATAATTTGCTTCTGAGGTGTAAGAAATGGGGAATATTTTTAGAAGGCATGCCCTCCTAGGGGAAGTAAATGACTTATGAAAATGTTATTTTTCAAAGTGGCCTTCAAGTGAAAAGAGAGCTGTGTGTGTGATGGCCAAAATGGAATTCTATGAATTCATGCGACTCATTATTCTGGCCATCCTCACACAGACACACGCACACACAGAGACACATACTCCCTCGCATCCTCACCCTTCCTCCTGCCTTCCATTTCATGGTCTTAGCTCAAATCTGGAATAAAACCACCGCAGCCCTCCTCCCCTGGCCCTCAGCGGCGGCCTGTCTGATTGGATGCCTCCCACAGCCCTGAAGACCAGAGCTTCAAGGAGGAAGCAGCCGGGGACACGCTGAGTCCTCGCTTCTTAAAGTGTGCGCCGTAAGTTACCTTGAAATGTTATTTAAAAAAAAAAAAAAAGTATTTTAGGTTCAACAGACACTTGGGTTCCTGTTAACAACTCATTTAAGGAGAAAGTGGGGGGAAGCCATTCAGATCAAGGCTTCTTTGACAACGTGAACCTCCTTACTTTGAATCCTTACAATGTCAATGGGATGAAAGGTTTTGTAGATACGCAGATGGGTAAATTCACAGGTGAGAAAGGACAGATGTGAACTACAACGGAGACCCAGGGATCTTGGGATGGGCTTTGTCTGGCCAATAATGGAGAATAGATGTTGGAGGGAGGGGGAGAGGGAGACCCAGAAAATGAAGATACAAAAACCAGGTTTGTGGCCATTGTGTTTCCACCAGAGTCTTGATCTAGGGACGACGTGCTGTTTGGAGAACTAATAAAGCAACCAGCTCCTTCAATGAGGCACTTTCTGAAAACCAGTGTCTATAGCAGTCATCTCTTGCTGGCTCCCTAGCATCTTTCTCCTCTCGTCTATACAATCTGATGTTCCAAGGGGCATGGAAGCCCCAGAAAAGCAGTTCAGAGTCCTTGTCTTGAAGGTGCATGGTAGCTTCCCATTGCCCACAGGCTCAACTGCAAATTCCTTATCGAGCACCCAAGGCCCACCATGAGTTGACTCCATTTTTACTTTCCCTCCAGTTCCCATGCCTAACCAAGACCACTATTCCCACCAGATTGATCTCCTCCCTTACTCCATGTTCTCCTTCCCTCCTCCATGGAAGTCCCACTTACCAGAATATTCTGTTCTCACTTGTCCAAGGTCTACACATCCTTACAGACTAGACTCCAGTCCCACCTTCCTCAGGAGACAAGCCCAATTTGTGAGTTCACTAATGGTCATTTGCTCTCTTCAAACAACTGTTAGCTCCCTCGGGACAGGGATCCTGCCTTGTAGGTGCTAGTACATGGCACGGGACCAACAAAGTGGGCACAATAAGAAACTTTGTCCTCTTCCAAACACTAAGAAGCAGATAGCTGAGAGCTAAAGGGTGCAGAGCTTATGGACTCACACCTTATCCTGGGGATCTTTTCCATTCCAGAAGCTGGGAACAGGAGTGAAGAATAACTTCTGCCACATTACTGTCACTCTCTAAAACCTGGAGGGCCTGGGATTCCTGAAGCAAGGCTAAATAAAACTCACAGCTTCTCAATATTGTCCCAGCACTTTCTTTTTTATAATAGTTCATTCAATAAATAATTGTTGCATGGCCTAGTATGTGTCAGGCATTGGGGGTTTGGTAATAAATAAATCAGACACAGTCCCCATTTGTTTGGACCTTACAAACTATGAATCAGAAGTCACAGAAATGATTGATTATAATTGTGCTAAGTGCAATGAAAGGTAAGTGAAAGGCTGCTATAAGATTATTTATTCAGACCTAGTGGTTTGTTTCTGAAGGACATTGTTTTACATCTGGTGCTGTTTGAGTAAACTGTCTTGGTAGTATAGGAGGGGCTCATGAGGGTGTATGTGAGGCTGGTGCTCTGCGCACAATTGGAGAAGTATCTCCTAGCCAGGACTGTGCCTGAACTTAGCATGAACATGGAGGGAATTAGAGCAGCAACCAGCTGTCCTGTGCAATTCAGGCCAGAGCCAAAGATACTCCAGATCCTCTGATACTAAGTGCCTTGCTCTCTTTAAAATGAGGGTCATGTTGTTAACAAGTTTCCGCATCCTGTGTCAAGGACTCCTTCAAGTCCTTGCTAAATCACTCCCTCACTAGTTCTACTTTATTTCCTTGATTTTTCTTCTTAAAAGAAATGCCCTGTATCATAGTTTCTACTGCAAGTGCTTATCCACACTACTTTATGGTGAATTCCTGGAATATTAGAATTATGGCCACTTCTTCTTTAGGTAGCACGGATTATAGGATCCTAGATGAGAGCATAAACCAGCTAAATCAAGTCTCTGGAACTCATCACTTTTTTCTAAGCCTGTGGTCATGACAAGCAGGCATTGTTAATTGATCCCAGAGCTCACTGCTGCTGCATGTGGACATGGGTCTCAAAGCACCTCCTCAGGAAAGTCTGTCCCGGACACCTCCAAAGTAGGCCTCCCTTCTCCCTCCTATTTCCTATAACTAAACTCATTCTTTCAGTCACAGTGCTGTTTAGACTTTGTAATGATGCATTTCTTACATTTACTTAAAGCTTGTTTCCGCAACTACTCTGTAAGTTTCATGAGGTGGGGTCATGTCTGTTTTGCTCATCACAGAATCCCTGGAGCTGAGCACAGTTCTTGTCACGCAGGAGGAGCTCAGTAGATATTGTGACAAGTTGGCCAAATGCTTGACTAAATGAATGGCTTGAGTCCTGGCTCTGCAGTTTCCTAACTCTGGATACTTAGACACACCGTGCCCCTTCTCTGGACCTCACTTTCTCCAGTTAGGAAATGAGGATGAAATTTGCTAGAGTTGCAGTGGGAATGCCACAGTTTAAAGTGAGACCAGAACCAAATGCTGGTTGTGAATATTGGTGGTATTTCTGTCTCTTCCTCTGCATCGGTGCTGGGGTTTGTTTCAGAAGAGGTTTCACTCTTCTACCCCTGGAGATTTCAGAGGATCTGGAACCAGGCCTGACCCTCCTGCACTTGGTGCCATGGGGAATTTTATTTTAGATTTAAGAACTGGTTTACATTGGAGCTGTTGTTAAATGGTGTTAAACCAGCACCTGAATCATGTTGACCCCTTGCACAATGGAACCAAATACTGCCCCTTTCTGTGCCATCCCCATGGCCAATTTAGGACTGAACTGATGAGATTCAAAGGATTCTCATTGGTGGATTTTTGTAAGTAGGTCACCAAGTCTTTCTTCCTAGTCTATCTTAGTCTGGAAGCTCTGCTGAAACCTATTCAGCATCCTAGCAATGCCTAAGCCTCCACTGGTAGATGGGGTGGTGGCTGTGCATGAGATGCCTTGGCTGGAAATTTAACCCAGGTCTCCCACGTAGAAGGTGAGAGTTCTACACTGAACCCACTGTACTCTACTACAGCGCTGTGGGCTTGTAGCCACTATGGGTCAGAAGCTGCATGCCAAGGTGGGGTTGCAGTTCCCTATTTGGGTCCAGGACCTGTGGGAAGGAGGGGCCTTGGTGAGTCATGGATATGACTCTGGCCTTTGACTACTAAGGAAGCAAGAAGTGGTAGCACTGCCTGCACCTGAATTTCCTGCTACCTCCTTCTGCTCCTCTTCTTCCTTTCCACCACAGGGGAGGAGGGAGAAGGGTACTGTGTGTGCCTATAGCTCCCTCCCCCTGGGGAATCCAGACCCTGTCCCCAGAGCCTGTTTCTCTGCAGGCTGCCTGCTCTGACCAGTGAAGCCTACCTAATGCATCCTGGGGGAGGCCGATGCCTGAGGCAAAGCAGCCTGCACTGGTCCTGCTGCAGCAGATGTCCTAGCTGGCCTGGATGGTGGGGCAGCGGTTGGATGATTAGCTTCATGCTGGCCATGTAGACAATGGTAGGGTCTGACTGGCTGTCACCAATCCCAGGAAGGGGTTATGGGACAGTGGGGCTGGCCAGGATCTAATGGCTCTGAGTAGCCATACAGATTCTCCCTTGGTGTTTGACTCGGGCAGAGAACAGGGTCCGGCCTTTGTCCTGGAAGTTCAGGGTCCATGACTGGTCCTCCTAGGAGACCAGTTAGGTGGAGAAAGTGGGTCCATCCAGTAGAGAAACCACACCCATTTTCCCATGGCAGTAAGAGATCTCAAGTCCTGGGGACATGATGCAGGCAGGCCAGGGTTAGGATGTTCCAATGGCTTTCTTGGCCCCATAGTCTTCTTGGATAATCCCTTCAAGGTACTGAGCAGAACCAGGCCTCCTGGCACCTCCCTGCCTTTGCCTGGAGAGCCCTTTTCTTTTTTAAAAAATTTATCCTCAAGGCCCAAAGTGAAGACAGCCACCAAGTCATGAGGACACCCAAACAGCCCCTTGGAAAGGCTGGTATGGTGAGGGATCCAGTCACCTGTGTGAACTGCCTTGGGAATGGATTCTCCTACCCCAGTCGAACCTTCAGAAACTACACTCCTCTCTGACTAACATCTTGGTGACAATCTTATGAGAAATTCCAACCCAGAACCATCCAAACCAACAGAATCTAGGTGAGCTAATAAATATTTGTTATTTGGAAAAAATTTGCTATTTAGTATCTTAGTCTCTTGTTAAGTGCTATTCAATCAGATCTTACTCATAAAGATCCCAGTATAGAGTTTCTAAGGAGCAGCTAGTGGGTTTGAACCACTGACCTTGTGGTTAGCAGTCTAATGCTTATCCTACAGTACCACGTCAGAATTCCCTTAGTCTCTTGTTGTGTTGTTGTTGTTAAATACCACTGAGTCAGTTCAGACTCATACCCTCCTTGTATACGTTTCTGAGGAATAGATGGTGGGTTTGAACTGCCAACCTTGCTGTTAGTAATCCCATAGCACCACACCAGGATGGTAGTAGAAGTCTAATTTCCAGGCACATGCTGTAAGGCTCTTAGGCTCTAGGGAAAGTTTTCTCCTTCTGTTGGTTCTGGGGAAAGGTCCTTGTCTTTTTCCAACTTCTGTTTGCTCTTGTCTCAGAAAGGTCCATGTGGCACCAGTCTTCCTGGTTTGTCCTTGCTGCATCTATGCCTAATTTGTTCTTTTTGTACTCAAAAGTGAATGACTTAAGATGCATCCTACAATTATATGACTTCATTAGCATAATAAAGTAAACCGTGTCTCAAATGGAATTATACACAAGCCCAGGTGTGGTGCTGTAGGTTAAGTACTGGAATGTTAACCACAAAGTTGGCTGTTCAAAGCCCGCAGCCACTCCTTAGAAACCCTCTACATGATTGCTATGTGTCAGAACTTACTCGACAGCACTTCACAGCAATAGCAACAAAGGGGGTTAGGATTTACATGTTTGGGGGGAGCACATTTCATAACACCCAGCATGTGATGACTAATAAGCATTTCAGTTTCTTTTCAGGACACTACCTGGTGTGGCACTGTAGAATAAGCAATGGATTGCTAACTGAAAGGTCGGCAGCCCAAACCTACAAGCTGCTCCTTGAAACCCTATACAGGGTTCCGATGAATCAGGACTGAATTGATGGCACTTAACAACAAAAGCCATTCTACTAGAGTATGTAACCTGGATCGGACTATCACTTCAAGTGCCCCGTGCTTCCTTAGCCCACTGACTGGAGTCCTGACACAGGAGAGGACGATGAAAGCCTCTCTCTGGAATTTGTATCTCAAGCAGAGACATACTAGACCATTATGGCTAATTCTGGAAGTTACTCGACTATATACACATTCACATATGTACACCATACACATATATTTATACACACATATTTAATATTTGTCCAAGCTAGCCAGAGTTGGCCATTTCTGGCAACCAGATAACCTCAATTGATAAAGCCATTGCTATCCTCATCTTCACACCACCATCAACAAGGCTACCTCATCATAGGACTCTGTGTGCCTTGAACAGCACTCAACAGGTGCTCAACCATTGTGTGTTGGCTAGGTGAAAGTCTAGACATGTAAGTGATGTCAGGATACTCATCATGATTTTCATTTGTGTTTTGCTTGTACTCTGGTAGGAGAATTTAAAAGCCTGAGAATTTATGATGCTGAGTTCTTTGAGCTTCCCTCTCCCTCACCCACCCTTCCTGGAGGAGAGCTGCTGTGTGCCCACCTGCCACTGGGAGCTTTCTGTTGCAAGGCTGGAGCAGATTGGGTCTATAGCCTGCTTGGACCAAAAGACCAGGCTCTTGGAGGCAAGTGTTGGAGTGAGACGAAAGCAGATGTCATAGGTGTGGGGCTGGGTGAAGATGAAGTTCTTGTTGTTGGTAGGTCCACCCCTGGAAATACCCTTGGTGTAGCAGATTCCTCCCTGAGAGAGTGGCTTGTGTAGTCCATCTCGGACACACCATTATAGCCATGGGGTGCAGACCCAGCAGAACTTTCCTTCTTCATGGGAACTTTGTGGTGTCTGTGGGCTGTGACCACTAGCAACTTAGAAGCGATGAGTGTAGACTCCTACATGTACCAAGGTAATGTTCTTGGGAAGTCTCAGAACCTGGGGGTGTGGGAGAGGGAGTCAGTCCCTCTAATGACTGAAATTGCACTTATCACTCGCCTAGCATTATAGGAGCTCTGGTAGAGTAGTGGTTACAAATCGGGCTGTGAATCGCAAGGTCAGCAGTTCGAAACTACCAGCTGCTCTGCGGGAGAAAGAGGAGGCTTTCTGCTGCTGTAAAGATTTATAGCTTCGGAAACCCTGTTCAGGGTCACTATGGGTCGGAACCGACTCGACGGCACTTAACAACAACAATAACAACAGCATAATAGGGGCACCCCACTGATCTACAGTGATCTGGTTGAGAATCTTCTACACTCAAGTTTGTGGAATAAAGTTCAGAACTTATGTGAGCTCTTTCATGGAAATAGTTTTTCTTTTTGGTCTGTTGTGTTCACTATTCTATTACAGAGCCTAGAACAGTAACAACCCTGTATATGGCTTCTAAGCAGCAGCTGGTGGGTTTGGACTGCCAACCTTGTGGTTAGCAGTCCAGTGTTTATCCTACAGTGCCACACCAGGACCCCATTAGCAATAGTAGGTACTTGATAAATATCCACTAACAAAGCCATGGAGTCCACAAGGGGTGCAAATAGTTAACACTCTCAGCTGCTAACCAAAAAATTGGAGTTTCAAGTCCACCCAGTGGTGCCTCAGAAGAAAGATCTGGCAATTTACTCAGGAAAAACTGTCATTACATGAAACACATTGGGTGGCCATGAGTCAGAATTAAGTTGACAAGAACTAATTAATAAAAGCACAAGTTGATAGTAGTTTATTGAGTGCCTACTAAGTGCTAGAGACTTTATCCTTTTCATTCTTCCATAATCACACTAGGAGCTTGTTGTTGTCACCCACATTTTATTTCTCTTCTCCTCTGGGTGCCTTCCTTCCCTAGTCATGTGTTCATGTATATTCATATAAGTGGTGCATTGTTTGCATATGGATAGTTTCACTTTGTATGAAGCTTCTCCTTCTGTTTCCTATCTTGCTTTTACCCCACATTTGCTATCTGTCTTCCCAGGTATGGACAGCTCCCAGCACCGAACTACCTTTGTTAACAGTAGGGTGAGCATCCCCTAATAAGTCTCCTGTGACAGAACATCTTTGGATCATACAGCTAGGAGTATAGTCGCTGGCCCCTGTGATGCCTGTTCATTACTACACTCCCCATAGCAAGTACAAAACTTTGTTAGTTCCTGTACCTGTGCCAGTATTGGCATTTCCCAGCATTCTCACGTTCTGCAGTCTCATAGATATAGTGTTGTTTTAAATTGCATTTCTTGCCCCCATTATTTTCAAAGAGTTGGAACTTCAAAAAAGTGATGTGCTCAGGAGCTCTAAATTGGTTTGAGGGTAGCTGCACTTGTGCCCACCCACTCTGAGCTTAAGGCTGGAGTCGGCTGGGGCCAGCTGCCTCTCGATGGTCTGATGGCTCTACCAGGAGCTGGGTCAGATTGTGTGGGCAGCAGGAGAATGATCTTCCGCTATGATAGAGCCCCACCTGGTGGTGCTGTGAAGGAACTAACTCTGAGAAGAGACGGGAAGGGAAGCAAGATCTACCTAGACAGGGAGTGCCAGCAAGAGCCCACCTGTGGTCCCCAGGGTGTAGTAGACCTCATGGACACATGTTTAGTCACTGCATCTCAGAGGTGGAGGAAGCATGAATGAGCACTTCACTTCTGAAGCTCCCATGGGTTTTGTTTGTTCTTATATAAAAGAAGTAAAAACTTTATTATAAGGTTTTATAATACTTTTGCCCTAGTTATAATTAAAGCTTGATGTAGCTACATAAAAGACCATTAATCTCTGATCTAAAACTCAGTGAATGTTCACAAAGGAAATATCCCAGTGTAGGCAGAGCTCTGGTTCTGTCCCCTGACTCTTTTCCAACACATTGCCCCCCCGCTGGTCCCTTGACTAGACCCCCACCCTGAAAGATTTGCCTGTGCGGGATTGTGCAGATGTTACCATTTCATCCTGCTCTTTTTGCACCACATTGTGTAATTTACCATACTGTTTGTTCATGCTTGGCTGCGAGGTTAGCAATTCCAGTCCACCTAGAGGCACTTCAGAAGAAAGGTCCAATCATCTACTTCTCCCTCAAATCAGTCATTGAAAACCCTATGGAGCACAGTGCTACTCTCACCCAGGCAGGGATGCCATGAGTTAGGGGTTTCTATGAGTCAGGGACCAACTCAAAAGTAGCTAACTACCACTAGCTACTCATAACTACCACTGATGGACATTTGGTCAATTTTAGATTTGAACTATTGAATACAGTATGTATATATGTCTTTGGTACACGTATGCAAACATTTTTGATAATGATAGAAAAATGGATAAAATGGAAACACTGTATCAGAGTGTAGGATACTTTCAATGTTAGGAGAGACTGTCAAACAGTTTTCCAAAGTATACCAACTTACAATCCTACCCACAGAGCAAGAGTTTTTGTTGCTCCACATTCTTACCAACAATTGGTTTTGTCACTCTTTTTAGTCATTCTGGTGGGTGTGTAGTGGTACTGTGTTGTGATTTTCATTTATATTTTTTGATGACTAGGAAAATTTCCTATGTTTATTTGGGTAACCTCTTTTGTGAAGTGCCTAAACAAGACTTATTATCCATTTTTCTTTCAAGTTATCTGCCTTTTTCTTTATTGACTTACAGGAGTTAAAAAGTACATTTTCTGTGTGAGTCCTTTATCCGATATATTGCCAATATCTTCCCCCACTTGGATCACTTGCCTTTTCACTTCCTGACTACTCTTGGTAAACAGAAGCCCTTAATTTTACTGTAATACAATTTGCTCCTCATTTTGCTCATGATTCAGGCTTTTTGTGTTCTGTTTAAGACATTTTGCTTCCCCCGGGGTCATGGTACTGGCTTTTTCCTTTTCTTGTAAAAGCTTTCACAATCAGCACCCATCTGGAATTGATTTTCACATATGGCAAGAGGCAGAGGGTCATTATTTTTTCCGTGTGGATACTTAATTGCCCAGCCTGACTCACTGAAAAGGCCCTCTTTTCTCTCTAGGGTCACCTTTGTCATAAACCTGGGGGTTGACAGTTCAAACCCTCAGAAGACCTATATAGAGTTGCTGTGAGTTGGAACCAACTCAATGGCACTTAACAAAAACAAGTTCATGCTAAGTGCCAGGGAAGATGGGAGAAGTTCCATCTTTGAGGGTCTGGGGCACCAACTTTTCAGGATATGGTATTCAGCTCAACAAGGGCTGGAAATGGGCCTCTTCTAAAATTACTTTCCTTTGTGAAAAGGGGTTGCATGTTGTTGAGCAAGTTGAGGAACTGGGGCCTCAGCAAGCACAGGGGAGAACTTTCCAGAGGCTCTGATCCTCTGAATTGACCAGAAAGAGGCACTATCAGGGAACTGCTTTCCTGCCATCAGCCTGAGCCTCAAGCTCTGGCACTTTCACTGGGCAGAGAAGTGGTATGGGTAGCAGGATGAGGCCAGGCCAGGTCAGGAAGGGTATGAGTTCCAATACAAACAAAGTCTACCATGAACTCAACGTGACCTTGGGTAAGTCTCTGCTCCTCATCTCTGTTCTCCTATCTCTGGGCTTACCCTCCATATGCCCTTCATCATGCTACTTTCCCACTTAAACCCATCAGGAGCTCCTCAAAAACCACTAGAAGAACATTTCCCTTCTAATCTGTCTCAAACTGAATTCCTGGCTTCTGCCTTCACTTCTTTTGATTTCTGACCTCCTTTAGGGCACCTCACACACTCAGTGTGATGGTTAATTTTATGTGTCAACTTGGCTAGGCTACGCTTTTGTTGTTAAGTGCAGTAGATTTGGTTCCAACCCACAGTGACCCTGTACAGGATATCCGAGGAGCGGCTGGTGAGCTTGAACTGACCTTGCAGTTCAAACCAACCTTGCAGTCTAGCACATTGACCCTCAGTGCCACACCAGGACTTAAGCTATGGTGCTTAGTTATTTGGTAAAGCACTAGTCTAATTGCTGTTATGAAGTAGTTGCATGTGATTAAATTAGTTGACCTCAAGTAAAGCAGATCACCCTCGATAATGTGGTGGGCGTCATTCAATCAGTTGAAGGCTTAAAGAGCAAAAAGGGAGTTTATTTAGGGTGTGTTCTGACTCCAGACTATAAATAGACATTTTGCTAGAACACTTTTACCCTTCATTCTTCCCTTTGAGGATACAAGCCTGCAGGAATCTCTAGCATGTTGTCTGACCTATGGACTTTGGACTTGGCAGGCCACCCCACCCCAAAAATCACATGAGCCAATTCTTTGTAGTAAATTCTCTTTTTAAAATATATGCACACACATATATCATTGATGTGCTTGTTGTTAGGTGCCATCGAGTCTGTTCTGATTCACAGTGATTGAATGATTTCTACCATCCTCAAAATCATTTCTATGTTTGAACCCATTATTGTAGCCACTATGTTGATCCATTTATTTCATGGAAGGTCTTTGAGGGTAAGTAAAACAATACTGCTACAAAATCATGTTGTTTTTGTTAGGTTGACTCTGACTACTAGTGACCCTATGCACAACAAAACAAAACACTGCCCAGTCATGTGCCATCTCACAACTGTCTTTATATCTGAACCCATTATTGCTGCCACTGTGCCATTCAATCTCTTTGGATGTCTTCTTCTCTTTCATTCTCCTTCTCCAAGGACCAGTCCCTCCAGAAAACATGTCAAAAGTATGAGAGAAGTCTTACCATCCTTGTTCCTAAGGAACATTCTGACTGTATTATTCCATGAGATTTGTTCTTCTGGGTCCATGGCACTTTAAATATTATTTGCCAATACCATACTTCAAAAGCATCAATTCCTCTCTGATCTTCCTTATTCACTGTCTAACTTTCACATGCATATGAGGTGATTGAAAATACCCTGGCTTGGGTCAGCCTTACCTTAGTTCTTAAAGTGGTGCCTTTGCCCTTTAATATTTTAAAGAGGTCTTTTGAAGATTTATCCAATGCAGTATGTTGTTGTTTGATTTCTTGACAGCTGCTTCCATGAATATTGATTGTGGATCCAAATATAATGAAATTCTTGATGACTTTAATCTTTTCTCCAATTAGCATGATATCTATTGGAGAAGATTTTTGTTTTCAATACATTAAGGTGCAATCCAAAATGAAGGCTGTGGTCTTTGATTTTCATCAACAAGTGCTTCAGGTCCTCTTTACTTTAGTAAGAAAAGTGGTGACATCTGCATATCACTAATTGTTAATGAGTCTTCCTCCAATCCTGATGCTCTATTCTTCTTTGTATAGTACAGCTTCTCAGATTATGTGCTCAGCATACAGACTGAATAAGTACGGGGAAAGGATCTAAACCTGACACACGCCTTTCCTGATTTTAAACCACACAGTATCTCCTTGTTTTATTTCAGTGACTTTGTCTATGTACAAGTTCCACATGAGCACAATTAAGTGTTCTGGAATTCCGTTTCTTCTCAATGTTATCCATAGTCTGTTATAATCCATGTAGTTGAATGTCTTTTCATAGTCAATCAAATACAAGTAAACATCCTTCTGGTATTCTCTGTGTCATGATTTGAATTGTGTTCCAGTTATGTGATGATTCCCTTATGATGTGATCAATTGTGATAAGCCAGTGAGAGGATTAAGGGTGGTGTATACCACTTGTCTGTCAGTTTGTTGCACTGTGGTGGCTTGTGTGTTGCTGTTTTGCTGGAAGTTATCCCACCAGTACTTTAAACACCAGCAGGGTATGCCTATGGCGTGCATGTTTCAGCTGAGCTTTCAGACTGACAGGCCAGAAAGAAGGAGAGGTGGACTATTCTGAATATTTAGCCACTGTAAACCTTATGAATAGCAGTGGAACACTGTCAGATAGCACCAGAATCTTGAAACATGAAGAATAGCATTAGAATATTGTCAGATATAGTGATGGAATATAAGCCCCTCAGGTTGGAAGACACTTAAAATATGAATGGGGAAAAGCTGTCCCCTCAAAGTGCAGTTGATCTTGATGATGTGAATGGAGTAAACCTTTCAGGACCTTCATTTGCTAATGGGATACAACTTAAAATTAGAAATGTCTGTAAACATCCATCAATACTTAGAACATGGAGTTTATGAAGTATGAATCTACGAAAATCAGAAGTTGTCAAAAATGAAATGAAACACACAAAGATCAATATCCTAGGCACTAATGAGCTGAAATAGACTGGTATTAGCCATTTTGAATTTGACAGTCATATAGTTTACTATGTTGGGAATGACAAATTGAAGGACATTGCATTCATCATCAAAAAGAATATTTCAAGATCTATCTTGAAGTATAATTCTGTCTGTGACAGGATAATATCCATATGCCTACAAGGAAGACCAGTTAGTATCACTATCATTCAAATTTATGCTCCAACCACTAAAGCCAGTAATGATGAGATTTAAGAATTCTACCAACTTTTTGAGCCTGAAATTGATCAAACATATAATCAAGATATATTGATAATTACTGGTGATTGAATGTAAAGGTTGAAAATAAAGAGGAAACATCAGTAGTTGGAAAATATGGGCTTGGTGATAAAAATGATGCTGGAGATCTTGTGATAGAATTTTGCAAGATCAATAACTTCTTCATTGCAAATACATTTTTTTAAAAACAAAACAAAACCTAAAAGATGATAATACATATGAAACTCATCAGATGGGACACACAGAAATCAAATTAAGTATATCTGTGGAAAGAGATAGTGGAAAAGCTGCATCTCATCAGCCAAAACAAGGCCAGTGGCAAACTGTGGTACAGATCATCAACTGCTCATATCCAAGTTCAAGCTAAAACTGAAAAAAATTAAAACAAGTCCAAAACTTCACTTTGAACATATCCCATCTGAACATAGAGATCATCTCAAGAATAGATTTGATTCGGTAGATGTTAATGACCGAAGATCAGAAGATTTGTGGAATTATATCAAAAACATCATACAGGAAGAATGCAAAAGGTTATTAAGAAGACAAGAATGAAGAGAAAGACCAAAATGATGTCAGAGGAGACTCTGAAACTTGCTCTCCAGCATAAAGCAAGTGGAAGAATCAGGAAATAAAAGAGCTGCACAGAAAATTTCAAAGGTCAGCTCAAGAAGAGAAAGTCAAGTATTATTATGAAATGTGCAAAGACCTGGAGTTAGAAAACCAAACGGGAAGAACACACTCAGCATTTCTCAAGCTGAAAGAAAGTATTGAAGAAAACAATTCAAGCCTCAACTTGCAATATTGAAGGATTCTATGGACAAAGTATTTAATAATGCAGAAAGCACCAAAAGAAGATGGAAGGGATACACAGAATCATTGTACCAAAAAGAAATGGATGGTGTTCAACCATTTCAAGAGATAGTATATGATCAAGAGCCAATAATACAGAAGGAAGAAATCCAATCTGCAATGACAGCATTGGCAAAGAACAAGGTCCTGATGAACAAATTGAAATCTTTTAACAAACTGATGCAGCACTCGAGGCACTCACTCACCTATGACAAGAAATTTGGAAGACAGTTACATGGTCAACCAGGTTGGATTGGAAGAGATCCGTATTTGTGCTCATTCCAAAGACAGGTGACACAATGAAATGTAGAAATCATCGAACAATATCATTACTATCACATGCAAGTAAAAGTTTGCTAAAGATAATTCAAAACTGACTGCAATAGTACATTGACAGGGTTCAAGCCAGAGGTTCAAGCTGGATTCAGATGAGGACACGGGACTAGGCATACCACCAGAAATGATATCAGAACTACCTGATAAAGAATTTAAAAGAATGCTATTTAGGTAATGTCAATGGATTGAGAGAATGATTGAGAACACTGCAGATGAAATAAAGTATAACATGACTAAACTATAGAAGAATTTAGGAAACAAACTGACAAAATGAATGAAAAAAAATTGGAAACATACAAAAACAACAATTAGAAAGCCAGAAGATTGACACCAAGTTTTTAAAAATAGATAATATTTTAAAGGCAAAGAAGTAGAATTGAATGAATGGAAGGCTGAGTTATTGAGCTTGAAGAAAAATCTCTCAATCTTCATCTGTTAGAGAAACAATCAGAAAAAGGAACAAAAAAAAAAATCTGTAGACAGCCTAATTTTTTTATGAGGGACACTATCAAGAGGCATAACTTATGTGTGATTGGAATTCCATAACAGGAAGTGACAAAACCCAACCAACCAACAAAGAAAGAAAACCATAGAGACTATTGTCCAAACATTTTCAGAAGAAAACCTCCCTAACATCTTGAAAGATGAAAAGATAACCACTCAAGAAAGTGAATGAACTCCAAACATTTTAGATCCTCAAAGAAAAACACCAAGACATATCATAATTAAACTTTTCAAAACAAAAGACAAGAAAAGAATCCTGAGAGCAGTTCAGGAAAAATGAAAAGTTCCTACAAAGAAAGACTAATAAAAGTATACTCTGATTTCTCAGCAGAAATCATGTAGGCAAGAAGACAATGGAATGACATTTATAAAACTCTGAAAGAAAAAAAATTGCCAACCATCATATATTATTGTTGAGTGCCATCAAGTCAGTCTGACTCATAGTGACCCTGTATAGGGTTTCCAAGGAACAGTTGGTGGGTTTGAACCACCAACCTTATGATTTGTCGTCCAGTGCTGATCCTACAGTGACACACTAGGAAAATTGTCCATCAAATATTATGGTGAAATTAGGTTACTTTCAGATAAATAGAATTTAAAAGAGTTTGTAAAAAAAACAGATCAAACTTACAAAAAATACTAAATGGAGTTATTTGGATACAGAACCAATAGCAGACAACAACCTGAGACAAATATATATGACAATATCACTTAAACTCAACCCAGATTTCCTGTCGTTGGGTATCATTGACTAGGGACCCTACACACAACAGAACAAAACATTGCCTGGTCTTGCACCAGCCTCAAGATTGTTGTTTCACTGCAGTCCATTGCTGCTCCATCTCGTTGAGGTTCTTCCTCTTTTTTGCCAACTCTCCACTTTACCAAGCATGTCTTTCTCCAGGGACTGGTTCCTCTTGATAACATGTCCAAAGTATAATTGACAAAGTCTAGCCATCCTGACTTCTAAGGAGCATTCTCCTAACACAGATTTGTTTTTCCTTTTGGTAGTCCATGGGTTTTGTTTGTTGTTGTTGTTATTGTTTTTTTTCATTTTAACTTTTTATTGTGAATTGAGTGAAGGTTTGCAGACATGATCATCAGTTTTACATTCAACAAATCATATACTTTGTTTCATCTCAGTTGCAATCTCCTCGATGCAACAAGTTATCCCACTTCTTCCCTGTGGTTCCTGTCTCCATTCCACTCACCTTCCCATCCCTTCTCAACTTTGTCTTTAGGTAAATGTTGCCCTTCTGATTTTGAATGATTGAATATTCCACGGTAAGCATACATTACTAATGTTGCTGTGTCCCCTATCTACTACTTGGCTGAAAATTGGGCCAAAAGGGTAAGTTCCTGTCCAGACCTGAAGAGTGGTTGAGGGCCATAGTCTTGAGTTTCTCTAGCTTTTTTCTGACCAGTAAGTCTGCTCTTTTTTCTTTTTTATAGTTTTCAGTTTTGATTCACATTTTCTCCTACCATATCAGGGACCTTCTAATGTGCTCCCTTTCAGAGCAGTTGGTAATGGTAGTCAGGTACCATCTAGTTTTTCTGGTCTCAGAATCATGGAGATGGATGGTCACATGTTACACTAACTTGTTGGACTGATTCTAAGGATCTTCAATTCTTATCACTCGTTTTTTTGCACATGAAAAGACCAATAACTGCATCTTAGATGACCACTTATGAGTTTTAAAGATCCCAGACACTACTCATTGAAGTAGGATGTAGAACATTGTCTTTGTGAACTATGGTGTGCCAATTGACCATTGTGTCAAGACCCAGAAATTCATTGCCTTAAAATGTTTGATAATATCTATGAATTTTCATCATTTTGTCCGTTGTATGCTCCACCACATTCATAGTTGTGTTTGCAGCAAAGGTAGATACCCATGTACAAATATCCTCTTTCAACCCCTTATTTATTTGTGGGTATACTCTCACTCTTTCTCTTACCTGCTCAGCCTGTGTATCTGTCCATGTATTTACCCACAGAACACTGTTGTTCCAAGTTTGTGTATGCTGTTATTTTTAAGTGTCATTGAGTTGATTCGGATTTCTGAGAAGTGACTGGTGAGTTTGAACCACTGATTTTCAGTTCATACTGAACTTTTAGTGCTGTAGTTATCCTACAGTGCCACTCCAGATTGTGTATATAACATTATTTTCCTCTATTCTCTTTAGCCCTTGCATACCTCTCTGTGTCTTCACCTTTCTTCATCATTTTGTATATTGCCTTCCCCATCACCAAAGTTAACATGTGTCTACCCATTAACCAGTCTTCCTTCCCTGGTACCAATCAAATAATGTTTTTTGTTTGTTTGTTTGTTTTTGTTTTTAACATGAAAATATTTTCTTGAGTTTTTACAATAGTGGTCTCACACAATATTTGTTATTTTGTGATTGACTGATTTCACTCAAAGGAGCTCTGGTAGCGTAGTGGTTACAAATTGGGCTGCTAACCTCTAGGTTGGCAATTCGAAACTACCAGCCATTCTGTTGGAGAAAGATGAGGCTTTCTGCTCCCATAAAGTTTTATAGCTTCGGAAGCCCTGTACAGGGTCACTATGAGTTGGAATGGACTCCATGGTAATTAAAAACAACACCATTTCACTCAACATAATGTCCTCCAGGTTCATCCATGTTATAAGGTGTTTTTCAGACTCATTGTAACATCTTCAATGCTTCATAGTATGTATGTACACGAGTTTGTTTAATCATTTTTCTGTTGATGGACATTTAGGCTATGTCCATCTTTTTGCTATTGTGAATAATGCTGCAATGAATATGAATGTGCATATACCCGTTCATGTAATAGTTCTTATTTCCTGAGGATATATACCAAGTAGAGGGATTGCCTCATCATATGGTACTTCTATTTCCAACTTTTTAAGGATGGACCATACCATTTTCCACAGTGATTGAACCATTTTACAGCCCCACCAGCAGTATAGGAGGGTCCCAGTCTCTCCATACCTTCACCAGCATTTGTTGTTTACAGTTTTCTGAACTTTGATATTAATGCTGGGGTGAAATATCTCATTATTGCTTTGATTTGAATCTCTCTAATGGGCTCTGGTAGCGTAGTGGTTACGAATCGGGCTGCGAACCTTAAGATCAGCGCTTCGAAACTACCAGCTGCTCCGCGGGAGAAAGATAAGGCTTTCTACACCCTTGGAAACCCTGTACAGGGTCGCTATGGGTCGGAACCGACTCGATGGCATTTAACAACAACAAAAAATGGGCTCCTGATGAGGCACTGTAGGATCAGCACTGGACTAAAAACTATAAGGTTGGCATTTCAAACCCACCAGCTCCTCCTTGGAAATCCTATGTTGGCTAGCTCTGATTTGGAACTGACTCAACAACACTTAACAAAAACAAAGGCTAATGATTGTGAGTATTTCTTCATATATTTGTTGGCTGCCTAATTGTCTTCTTTAATGAAGTGTCTGTTCATAATGGGTCTTGTTCTCATAGAGGTGTTGCCATAGTTTTATATAAAATTTGACATTAGTACCTTGTCTGATGGAATCCTGGTGTGGTGCTGTGGGTTAATGTACTGGGCTGCAAGATTGGTTTGAACCACAAGGTCGGCAGTTCAAGCTCATCAGCCACTCCTTGGAAATGCTATATTGGATCGCTATGAGTCAGAACCAACTTGAAGGCATTTAACAACAACAACCTTGTCTGATATGTCATTGCAAGTATTTTTTTCCCCAGTCTTTGGGTTTTCATTTTATTCTTCTGGTGAAATCTTTTGGTGGACATAAGTATCTAAGTTTTAGGAGGCCCTAGTCATTTATTTTATCTTCTATTGTTTGTGTGTTTTGAGTTATGTTTGATAGTGTGTTTATGCCATTTATTAGAGCTACATGATTTAAATACACTGTCAAATATAACTAAAAACACATAAACAGTAGACCTCCTAAAAATTAGACATTTATTGTGCATCAAAAGATATCACCAAAGGAGAGCCCACAGACTGGGAAAATTGTTTTTGCAATGATATATCAGATGAATTATAGCCCCTGGACTCCTGGTGTAGCTCTGCAGGATCAGCACTGGACTTCAAACTACAAAGTCAATAGTTCAAATCCACAGTCTCTATGAGTCAGAATCGACTCGATGGTATTTAACAAAAACAATGAGAGTCCCTAAGCCTGTCTCTATTTTTTTTTCACTGATTATCTTTATAGTTCTCAGTTTTACATTTAGGTCTTTAATCCACATTGGGTTTGTTTTTGTATATGGTGTGAGCTATAGGCCTTTTTTCATTATTCTGCAAATAGATTTCTAGTTTCCCAAGCACCATTTGTTAATGAGATTATCTCTTCCCCAGTTGCTGTATTTCGGCCCTTTGTCAAAGATCAGTATACAGATAGATTTACTTCTGGATTTTCAATTCTATTCCCTTGGTCTATGTATCTTTCATTGTACCAGTACCAAGCTATTTTGACCACTGTGACTGTATAGTAGATTTTGAGATCAAGGAATGAGAGACTTCCAACTTTGTTGTTCTTAAGCAGTGCTTACCTGAGGTCTATTTCATTTCCATAAAAAGTTAGTGATCAGTTTTTCCATCTCTTTAAAGAATGACATTGCAATATGAATTGGGATTGCATTATATCTATAGATTGCTTTAGGTTAGTATTGACATTTTCACAATTTTAAGTCTTCCTATTCATGACAATGGCATATTCTTCCATTTTGTAAGTCTCTTTTGGTTTCTTGTACTGTTGTACAAGTTTCTTTGTATAGGTCTTTTGTTTCTCTGGTTAGATTTATTTCTAAATATTTCATCTTTTGGGTGGCTATTAATTTGGACTGTTAACCTCAAGGTCAGCATTGAAACTACCAGCCATTCCATGGGAGAAAGATTAGGCTTTCTGCTCCCGTAAAGATTCACAGCCTTGGAAACCCTATGCAGGGTTGGTATGAATTGGAACCGACTCCACAGCACACCACCACCACCATTGTAAATGATATTATTTTTCTAATTTCCTTTTGAGAGCTGTCTTTATTAGTGTAGAGGAATCCAACAGATTTATGTATATTAGTCTTGTACACTACCACTTTGCTGAATCTTTCAATAGGTTCCAATGATTTTATTGCTGAGTCTTTAGGATTTTCTATTATACAATAAATATCATGGAGAGATTTTTACTTCTTTGCCAATTTGGATGTCTTTAATTTCCCTTTCTGGCTTTATATCTCTGGCTAAAACTTCTAACACAATAATGAATTTTTGTTGATTCTAAGTGCCATCGAGTCAGTTCCAACTCATAGCGACCCTATATAGGGTTTCCAAGGATCGACTAGTGAGCTTGAACTGCAGAACTTGTGGGTCAAACCAATTTCATAGTCCAGTGCATTAACCCACAACACCACACCAGGACTCCACAATATTCAGTCAATAATGAATAAGAGTGGTGTTAAAGAGTCTATGGTACTTTTAATATTCTTTTCAAACACCATAATTCAAATGCATTGATTCTTCTCCGGTCTTCCTTATTCATTGTCCAACTTACACAAGCATATGAAACTCTTGAAAACACTACAACTTAGATAAAAGCACCCTTAGTCCTCAAAATGATAGCTTTGTCTTTTAGCATTTTAAAGATGTCTTGTGCCACAAGTTTTTACTGCTAGTCCTAGTCCAACCCTTACCCCTAACACTAATCCTAACTATAATCCTATCATTAAATGTTAGGTCTAGCCATGATTCTAAACCTAACCCTCATGCAAAAACAAAGAAAAAAGAGCTGATTAAAGTGCAGTGTGGGTAGAGTGTGGGATTATAAACATTGTCCTGTTCAAGGTCAGAGGTTGGTGCACTGCTGACTCCCCTGACTCCTCTTTGATTCCACAAAGACTGGACTTCCTCTCCTGGAGCATCTAGAGGTTCCTAGAATCATGGAGGAGTTGATGTAGGACTCCAGACCTTCAGTAAAGGACACACAGGTCTTGGTGGACCACAATGGGAATACCATGCAACAATATAATATACTATTGGTGAAGGGAAATAAAATCCAATGAGTCTATATTTCACCTTGAAATTAATCCTAATGAACAGAAAGAATTCAGTCTTTCTGCTCATTGTCCACATGCCTTAGTAGAAAACGGAGATTTTTTTTTTTTTGTTATTTTGTTTTAAAGATGAATGTGGTAAGGATATGGGGGGTGGGGGGTAAACTGAATTGTATGGAATAAATTCAAGTCTGGAGATGAACTGGCTAATGCTCATTATCATATTGCATTGCTGTAATTATCTGATATTTAACTTTTAAAAAACCTTTGTCTTAGGCCAGGTTTTCTAGAGAAGTGAAACATATATATGTATCTATGTAAAGAGAATTTTATTATCAAGGAAATTATTTTCAATTGCAAAGCCCTAGGTCTCTAATGGAAGAGAGAGTGAGAGCCTTTCCCATAGGTCCATTATATTTAGAGCAGACCACACCCCAATAAAGCATCCCTTCAATTGATTGGCTGCTCATAGAGACTCATCATAGAGCTAAGTATGCCTGTATTAGGTTTCATCATCATGGGAATAAGCACATTCCAACTACTAAGCCTCTGGACATCCTGGCTTAGTCGAGTTGACACAGAACCCTAACCAATGCAGCCATTTTATCATGTTTAATTTGTTCCTCATCATTTGTCCTTCTAGAATCTGAATATTTACTAGAAAATGAAGGCTAACTACTTCTGCTCCAAAGTGGCTGGAATGAAAGAAAACAGCAAGAGAGAGGTAGAGTAAACATGCAGAAGGACTTCCTGAAAGAAAAAAAACACTTAGGAATGCAGGCATAGAAGTTGGTGGTAGGGTCTGGAATACAGAAGTGAATGCCTTGAAGATGATTACAGATTTGCTTGTTTTGATGCTGAATGAGATAATATTGTAAAGTGCTAACACTTGGTAACGGTCAGAAAATGTTTCCCACTCATTTTTGAAGAACTGGTATGGTACTCTAGAATAAGCACTGGACCTCAAGGTCAGTTTGAACTGAAAGGTTGGCAGTTCAAACTCACCCACTATACAGGGTTCTATGAGTCAGAACTGATTGGACAGCACTTAACAACAGCAGTTCTCTTAGAGGAACAGCAGGTGTTTGCTGGATTGAAGTGGTGTCTCATACTCATTTGCAATTAGGTTCTTGGGAGGAATGCAGGAGCATTCTGGTTGTTGACTGACCAGTAGTTTTGTCTCAGCTGCACTTACTGTGCTGTGGGTAGTAGTAGGGGTGGGGTGAGAGGATGTGTGGAGTGCAGGGGTCACACCCACTGGGTCCCTGTGTCTTCCCTTCAGAAGTGATCAAATCTCCCATTTGTGGCAGAAGTGGGTGGGCATGGAGCTCCCATATAGACTGGGTGTGTATGTGTGTGTGTGAAGCACCTGTGTGGGTCGGGGGTGGGTGGGCCTGGAACACCCACTGTGGGCTGGGGGTGGGTAAGTCTGGGGTGCCTATGTGGGCTGCAGGTGGCTGGGCATGGAGCCCTATGTGGGCTGGGTGGGGCTAAGTCTTTGGCTTTTGTGTAGGTGGGGGGAGGGTGGACATGGGACTCCCCCATGTGGGCCATAGTGAGTGGGTCTGGGACTCCCCCATCTAGGCCGAGGGTGGGTGGGCCAACGGCATGAGTGGGCATGGAACCTGCCATGTGGGTTGATGGCTGTGGAGCCACTGGGGGTGGGTGGGCCTAGGATTTCCCATGTGGGCTAGGTATGAGTGGGCTTGGGAACCCCACCACTGTGAGTATGGGGTCCCTGTGTACCCTGGGGATGGGTGGGTAGGTCTGGGGCCCCTCCGTGTAGGGGTGGGTGGGCATGGAACCGACAGAGTCTCAATTCAGTGGCGAGAGCTGCTCTCCTCTAAGCATTCCCTTTAGAGCCCTAAGGTGTGGCAAATTTAGAGTTTGGGAACTATTTAGTGTCTGGCAACTAGCCTGACTGACCCTCCACCAGAGCCTTGCACCTGGAATGTGTGTGTGGGCGGGAGTTGGGGTATGAGTGGGGTAGGTGGGAGGTGGAGCTTGGGGAAGAGCCAGAGGAGTATATGCACTTGGGTGTGCATATGGTTAACACTTGCTAACTGAAGGGTTGTTGGTGATAGCCCATCCAGAGGTACCTCAAGAGGAAGGTGCCTGCCTGACAATCTACTTTCAGAAAACTCAGCCATTCAAAAGCCTCTGGAGCACAGTTTTGCTCTGAAAAACATGGGGTTGCTAAGTCAGAGTTGATTCGACAGCACCTGGTTTGGTTCTAAAAGGATGTGGGTACAGGGTTTTGTTTGATGCTGATAGGCCCAGTTTTAAGGGTCCCTTCTGGGACGGTGGGGCTGTGGGTCTGTGTCCCTCATCTGCTCCATTTAGATGTGCTGAGAGTCTGCATCCCCCTTTCCCTGAGATCACCTCCCCACCTTATGTGAAAATGGTCCAGCTCTACACTAAGCAAAGTTCTGCACAGGGCTGTGGTGTGAGTGTCCTTTGCAGCCTCATCCCTGTGTCCCTCTGGTGACAGCCCGCTTTCATTTCTTACTCCTTAGACTTGCTTTCTAGGAATCATCTGCATTTGTGTCTTCCTTTGACGAGGAGAAACCCAAGTTTCCCTTAAGTTGGTTCTGACTTGAATGGCACTGACAAAGCAATGAGCACAAGCCCAGTAATCCATGCAGTCTTGGCTTGTTTTCTGATGTTGCTGTCGCAGAAGTGATGCACTATGCAACGTGCCAGATAGTGGCGTCTGTGGACCTAGGGTCCAGCGGCTGATGGAGCCTGAAGGCAGCAGTGGGAAGTACTATTTTAGAGGGCTGTGTTGGGGGGTTGGGCAAACACCATTTTAGCATTTATCTCTCCTTCAGTCATGTGGGGGTGGATGTCCACGTCCATCCCTGCATCTTTGCACAGCTTGAGCAAGGTCTTGATGTTGTTCTTGGACAGCCTCAGGTATCTGTGTGAGAGAAAGTCAAAGAGGTCAGTGCAAGCAGATGTCACCACAGCTTCTAACTTTATTGAAAAGCATCAAGTCTGGGAGCTCTGGAAACTCTGGGAGGCACTGGTTTTCCAGACACTTTTGGAGTTGAGAAAGACCCAATAAAACAGCAGACACCACAGAACTGGGGGAGTTGCTCTGCTCTGACTCTTTTGGAAATCAATTTGGCAACATATCTACTAACCACCTCTCTTATGTTCTCCTTCCCCCACAAAATATTCATGATCTGACTCTAAATGTGGTCAAATTCTCAGCTTATTCCAAAGAAAGAAAGAAGTTAATAATAATAAAACAATGTTATACAGATGGGAGATGTGCATTCTAGCATAATAAACAGGAACATGAGGAAATCCCATTAACAGAGGAATGGAAAACTAAATAATGGAATATCTCATTTCAAGGACTCTTCTGCAACACGTAAAATGACATCAGGAAGAAAAAGGTACAGCATGATTGTGACATTATGCCAAGTGGGAAGACAAAACAAAAACATGAATTTTCACCTGTGCCTCTTATCGATGTATATATAATTTGTGTGATGTTAAAGGAAAAACAGGGAAGTGGAAACAACGAATGAACATAGTTATAGGATTGTTGCTGTTAAGTGCCGTTGTGTCAGTTCTGACCCATAGAGATCCTGTATAGGGTTTCTAAGGAGCAGCTGGTGAACTTGAACCGCCGACCTTGCAGTTCAAACTGCTTTGCAGTCTGGCACATTAACCCATAGCACCGTACCAGGACTCCATAGTTGTAGGATTTGAGGTGTTTATTTTCTTTTAATAATATGGTGTGGCACTGTAAGATAAGCACTGGACCACAAGGTCATTTGAATAGCAAGGTCGGTGGTTCAAACTCACCAGTCACTCCTTGGAAATTCTATACAGGGTTACTATGAATCAGAACTGACTTGATGGCACTTAACAGCAACAACACAATAAAAAAATTAGGCCGTTGATAAAAATGTCAACTAAAGCCCAGAATCCTGACTTGTACTAGGGACTGGAATTGATGGCCTTTGTATTCCATGATCCAGAGAGCTTTGATTCCACTGTCAACCCTGGTCTTTACCCTAGGTTTAGTATGAGGGGCAAGTCCTCTACTCAGGCTGTCTGTTGGTTGGTTACTTTACTATAGTCATCTGTAGCAAAGACATGTTGTTGTGACCCCTTGTTTCTACCCATCAAAAATGGTGTCCTGTCTCCTTCAAGGCAGTTCAGACCTCACTCTCCAATTACCACATCCAGATCACTTTCCCTGACAGCTGTAGCAACACAGACTTGGATTACCTCACACTTATGTGCATGTGGGTACTCACTAAATTCCCATTGCTGATCATGTCATTTTGAGGTTTGATTTTCTAATTGCTTCATTTTCCCAAATATTCGACCCCTACCCTCAACCTAAGGAGCTCTGGCAGTGTAGTGGTTACGAATCAGGCTGCGAACCTTAAGGTCAGCAGTTCAAAACTACCAGCTGTTCCACAGGAGAAAAATGAGGCTTTCTGCTCCCATAAAGATTTACAGCCTTGGAAACCCTGTACAGGGTCACTATGAGTCGGTTCCGACTCCACGGCACATAACCACCCCCACCCCCCACCCCCCCAACCTGGAGTCCTGGTGTTGTGCTGTGGGTTAATGCGCCAGACTGCAAAACTATTTGAACTGCAAGGTTGGTGGTTCAAGCTCATCAGCTGCTTCTCGGAAACCCTATACAGGGTCTCTACGGGTCAGAACGGACTCGACGGCACTTAACAACAACAACAACCCCTAATCCCAAGGGGTTAGGAGTCCTGTTCAAATAATTTTTCTCCACACCATGGGTCTAGGTAAGAAGCCAGAATTGGCTTCACAATCTGAAAGCCATTGTCAAAGTCAACTAGCCAAATAATTAAGGGTAAGAAGCTACTTTGGGTTCAAGGAGTCACCTGGCCATCTTTCAGCCAGCCAGTCAGTCCGTCATAACACCTAGACACTTCCCAGCCAGTCAGTGAATACAGTGTGGTGAGGGGCTGTTTATTGTCAATGCCAAAAGTTCCTCCTCCACTCAAGTTTCGGAACCTCATTAGTTACATCATTAAAGTCTTGGGGACGGAAAAGAGTTCCTGGGTGGTGGTGCAAATAGATAACCACTCAGTTGCTAACCTAACAGTTAGAGGTTCAAGTTCACCCAAAGGCACTTCAGAAAAAAGACCTGGTGATCTGCTTCTGAAAAATTAGTCAACGGAAACCCTAGGAAGTGCAGTTCTACTCTACCATATATGGGGACACCATAAGTTGGAATAGACCTTAATGGCAACTGGTCCTTTTAAATTTTTTCAGGGAGAGTGAGGCTTGGATTTTGAGAGGGGGAGATAAGCAAGCCGACTGTGTGGTGTTGTTGAAAATCAGTGGTTCTTGATAAGTAAGACAGCAGGTGAGAAGGGAGACCCTTTGATAAGGAACTAGAAATGCCAAGTGTTTTCACACTTTGTTCATGATCGTTTGGGAGTCTAAACCCCAAACACACAGCAGCTGTCCACTGGGAATGGTGGCTACTCTCACCAGCAATTCAACACCATAGCGAATACACCCCTTAGGAGAATTCCCTGTTCAAACAAGGCCACTGTTTTCTTCTGGATAATATCCATGGTTTGTATTGTGAAATAAACTGAAGCTATGAAGAGCCGAAAGGCATGCCACCAAAATGGCAGAACATGCTCATCCAGGTGGGGGTCTATGAGTGGGCAGGCTGCTCAGAAACCCTAACAGATCACTGCCATGCCAAACCCACCCTCCCAGACCTTCAGGGATTCTGAGCACAAGCGGTTGTGGTGAAAGTTGACCCCTCCCTGCCCATCTGGTGTCTCTCACCGGCAGCTCAGCACCTCCTCTGGCTTCAACATTTTCACAGCCTCCATTTTGGGTTCAGTGCCCTTCTCCATGAGGGACATCAGCTTGCGCTCATAAGAGATATCAGGCGTCTTGGTTGCCCAGTCTTTCATGAGGTTACTCTTCCGTGGCGGGAAGATACTATCCGGGTATATGGGATCTAAACTGCTTTGTCGACGGTGTGAGCCGCCTCGGGGAGAGGAATCCATGGCCAATGTATCCTTGTTGTCTAAATCTGAAATGGAATGTATGCTAGAGGTAAGAGGTATGGGAGTCAGGAAAAGGATGAAAGCTTTCAATTACCATAACCTGGTTTGAGACAGGAGGCCTTTTCAAAGCAGGATCTACTTTTTAGCATTTGCTTGAGCCTTACTCATTTTGTCTCTCTCCTTTTTCTGCCTCACTGGTTCTGTCCCCTTTCCTTCTTCCTTTCTTTTCTTCTTCCTTCTGTCCCCATCACTCAAACTTTTCTCCTCCTTTTCCCCAGAAGGATTTCACCTATACGGAATTAGCCAACAGAGGTTTGGAAAAATATAAGAGGAGCTGCAATTTGAGCCGACTTTTAAAGGCTAGTTTGCAGATGGAAAAGTGAGGAGAGTTTTGACAGTCTGAAGGAATGGCATGCACAAAAGCACACATGTCTGAAATGAAAGGGAGAGTGTCTAAAGAAGTAGGTAGCATCAGGATTAAAGGAAGAGTAGTTAATGTCAATGGCTTTCTTCTACTTGATCAGCAATCAATGTCCATGGAAGTGTTGTTGCTAAGTGCCATTGAGTTGGTTCTAACTCATAATGAACCTGTATAGGGTTTCCAAGGAGTGGCTGGTGGGTTCGAACCTCGAACCTTATGCTTAACAGTAAAAAAATCTGTTGCTTTTGTTTTAAATATATATATTTCTCTAGTACACCACCAGCCATACCACATTTTACATATTTTTTTGTTTTGTCGAAATGCATTTATATCATCAAGGAAAAGAAAATATCTTCCTTCTAGATCTCTGGTCTAGAAGGAAGATGGAGTCCTGGTGTGATGCTGTGGGCTAATTTGTCAGACTGCAAAGTTGTTTGAACTGCAAGGTCGGTGGTTCAAGCTCACCAGCTGCTCCTTGGAAACCCTTTACGGGTCACTATGGGTTAGAATCGACTCGACGGCACTTAACAACAACAAAGAGCTCTGGTGGCACAGTGGGTTACACATTGGACTGCTAACTTCAAGGTTAGCAGTTTGAATCCACCAGCCATTCCATGGACTTTTCTGCTCTCATAAAGATTTACAACTGTAGAAAACCTATACAGGGTTGCTATGAGTTGGAACCAACTCCACAGCACAGCAGCAGCAATATTTATTAAGGGGGTTCTGGTAACATAGTGGTTTATACATTAGGCTGCTAACCTCAAGGTCGGTAGTTTGAATCCCCTAGTTGCTCCACAGGAGAAAGATGAGGCTTTCTACTTGGAAACTACTATACAGGGTTGGAACCAACTTGACGGCACACAACCACCACCACCAATATTTATAAACAGTCCTGGTATGGTGTTGTAGGATAAGAACTGCACTGCCAACCACAAAGTCAGCATTCAAACCCACCATTCACTTAGAAACAGTGTCACTATTAATCAGAACTGACTTGACACCACACAACCACCATCACCAATATTTATAAGGAGTTCTGGATGTGGTGCTGTAGGATAAGTGCTTGACTGCTAACTGCAAGGTTGGCACTTCAAGTCCACCAGCTGCTCCTCAGAAACCCTGGGTTTCTGAGAAGCACAGGTTTGCTATGAGTTGTAATTGACATGACAACACTTAGCAACACCAACAATCCTTATAAAAGCTAAATATACACCCTTCTTTAAATACTGCAATTGATCAGCCCTCCAAAATAGTACTAATGATGATGAAAGTCATTCTTATTTTGTTACTGATTTTAAGTAAAATGATTTTAGCGCCTCACCAGTTAAAATGCTATTTGCTGCTAGTTTTTGGTATATGTTTTATAACATTTTTAAAGCACTTACAAAGAGGTTTTTTTTTTTTTCTTTTAAATTAATAACACTTGCTTAATTATGTTTATTGCATTTCTAACATCTACTCATATGGTTCCATATGGTTTTTCCTTTAATTAATGGATGTAATAAATTTTTGTTAGATACACTGATATGGAATTCTAGCCTGCTAGAATAAATCCCAGTTAGTTAAAATACATTTATTATTAAGGCATATGCCACTTTATGCTTGATACAGTATATTTACTAAAATTTTAGTTCGATTTTTTAATGTATATTTAAGTGGAGTTAGCCCACATTGTACAATATGTTAATATTAAGGTTATGCTGACTCATCATATGAATGTAGAAATGTCTATATTTTCTGTGGTCTGTAATACTTGAAGCAAAAGTGGGGATACCTACTCTCTAAAGGCTAGATGGAACCCCAGTGTGAAATATTTTATCCAGTTGTCATTTTTGGTGGGAAAGTGTCAGTCACCCTTTAGTCTTCACTGTGGTATTTGCTCCATTTAACTTTCCTAATTTGTATTGTATGTATTTTAATAATTTATAGCTTTTCTAGAAATCATTCATTTTTTCTAGGTTTTCAAATACATTGTATATGTTTAATCTGGGTTCTCTAGAGGAGCAAAACCAATACAGTGTATATAGAAATATATGAGGGGGCTTCAAAAAGGGGACTTCCATTATCTTTTCATTCCATTTATATATAATAAAATTATACCATATACATGGACCTCACCAGATGGAATACATAGAAATCAAATTAACTACATCTATGGAAAGTGACAGTGGAAAAGCTTTCATCATCATAAAAAACAAGGCAAGGGGCAGACCACATGATAGCAAGACCAATGGCTTCTTCATTGCAAATACCTTTTTTAAACAACATAAAAGATGACTATACACATGGATCTCACCAGATGGAATACACAGAAATCAAATTGACTACATCCAGGGAAAGAGACAGTTGAAAAGCTCCATATCATCAGCCAAAACAAGGCACAGGGTAGACTATGGGACACACCATCAATTGCTTATATGCAAATTCAGGCTGAAGCTGAAGAAAATGAAAACAAATCCATAAAAGCCAAAATATAACCTTGAATATATCCCACCTGAATTTAGAGATCATTTGAAGAACAGATTTGAAGCACATGAAAGACTGGACACCATGAGTTGTGGGATGACATCAAAAATATCATACAGGAAGAAAGCAAAAGGTCATTACAAGAAAGAAGGAAAAGATCAAAATGGATGTCAGAAGAGACTTTGAAACTTGCTCGCCAGCATAGAGATGCTAAATCAAATGGAAAAAGTGAGGAGGTATAAGAGCTGAACAGAAAATTTCAAAGGTCAGCTCAAGAAGACAAAGTCAACTATAATGATGAAATGCACAAAGACCTGGAGTTAGAAAACCAAAAGGGAAGAACACACTCAGTATTTCTCAAGCTGAGGGATTTAAAGAAAAAGTTCAAACCTTGATTTTGAACTGAAGTATTCTATGGGCAAAATACTGAATGGTGAAGAAAGCATCAAAGAAGATGGAAAGGATACACAGAGTCACTGTACCAAAAAGAAATAGTCGCTGTTTAACCTTTCCAAGAGGTAGCAATATGGTTAAGAACAATGATGCTGAGGAAGAATTCCAAGGTGCATTGAAGTCATTGTCAAAGAATAAGGAAATGGGAATTGACAGAACACATATAGAAATCTTTCAACAAAGTGTGCGGTACTAGAGGCACTCACTCATCTATGCTAAGAAACTTGGAAGACAACTACCTGGCCAACTGACTGGAAGAGATCTGTATTTGTGCCTATTAAAAAGGGAGGTGACCCAACAGAATGCAGAAATCATCAGACAATATCATTGATATCCCCATGAGATTAAAGTTTTACTGAAGGTAATACAGAAATGGCTACAACCATACATTGACAAAGAACTTCCAGCGTTTCAAGCTGGATTCAGAAAAGGACGTGGAACAAGGAATATCATTGCTAACATCAGATGGATCTTGACTGAAAGCAGAGAGCATTAGAAAGATGTTTACCTGTGCTTTATTGACTACACAAAGACTTTCAATTGTGTGGATCATGACAAGCTATGGGCAACATTGTGAATATGAGTGTTCTGGAACACTTAATTGTAGTCCTGAGAAACCTGTACATAGACCAAGAGGCAGTTGTTAGAACAGAACAAGGGAACACCAAATGGTTTAAAATCAGGAAAGTTGTGTGCCAGCGTTGTATTCTTTCACCATACTTATTCAATGTGTATGCCGAGCAAATAATCCTAGAAGATGGATTATATGAAGAAAAAGGTGGCATCAGGATTGGAGGAAGACTCACTAAATATGCAGATGATACAACCTTGCTTGCTGAATGTGAAGAGGACTTAAAATATTTATTGATGAAGATCAAAGACCACAGCCTTCAGTATGGGTTGCACTTCAATGTAAAGAAAACAGAAATTCTCACCACTGGACCAATAAATAGCATTCACATAAATGGAGAAAAGATTCAAGTTGTCAATAACTTTATTTTGCTTGAATCAACCATCAACACTCATGGAAGCAGCAGTCAAGAAATTAAATGACATATTGCATTGGGCAAATCTGCGGCACAAGACCTCTTTAAAGTATTCAAAAGCAAAGATGTCAGTTTGAGGATTAAGGCGCACCTGACACAAGTCAAGGTATTTTCTATAACTTCATATGCATGCCGAAGTTGGAGAGTGAATAATGAAGACCTTAGAAGAACTGATGCATTTGAGTTATAGTTGGAGGAGAATATTGGAAGTATCATGGACTTCCAAAAGAACAAATAGATCTGTGTTGGAAGAAGTATAGCCAGAGTGCTTCTTGGACGCCAGGAAGGCCAGACTTCATCATTCATATTTCAGACATATTGTAGGAAGGGACCAGTCCTTGGAGAAGGATATCATTATTTGATAAAGTGGAGGATCAGAGAAAAAGAGGAAGACTCCCAACAAAATTAATTGGCACAGTGGCAGCATCAATGGGCTCAAACATAGCAACAATTGTGAGGTTAGCCCAGAATAAGTCAGTGTTTTGTTCTGTTGTGCATAGGGTTGTTATGAGACGGTACCATCTTGATGGCATCTAACAAAAACAACAACATACATAAATACATACATATATATGGATAGAGAGAGGGGGTATATTTATTTCAAGGATCTGGATCCTGCAGTTGTGGAAGCAAGTCCCAAATCCATGGGTCAGACATCAGACCGGAGGCTCCTCCTGACTCTCAAAGTTGAATCCCAATCCGCCAAAGCAGGCAGACATCCACATATACCTTGTCTCCTCAGTTGTTGACTGTGTTGGTATTGATATTTCACATTTACAGTAACTTTGAAAAAATTCCCAGGTAGAGCCTCCTGTGGTCCAGGTCACTCATTAGGCCACAGCTGGGCTTGGAGCACCCTCCATGGGCCACCCTGAATATCTGACATATTTACCCTGATATGTTATGTTGTGGGTTAATGCACTGGACTGCAAGGTTGGTTTGAACTGCAAGGATGCTTGCTAATCAAGCTCACTAACCACTTCTTGAAAACCCTATACAGGGTTTCTATGAGTCTGAACTGGCTTGACAGCACTTAACAATAACAACAACAACATGGTGGCCGATTAGTCATGGGATGCCTTTCCCCATTCATCCATGACATCTTGGTCTGGCCATGAAAGATGTGGGACAATGACAAGATGATGTGATGGGAAAAGGGAGGAGCGGTGAGGGTCCAGAGGTGCTGGGGAGGCCAGTGGGGGAGATAAAAATGAGGAGAGAAGGAAGAGGAAGTGTGTGGCTATGGGACACGTTGGCTGAAGATGAGTGGGGTCCCCATCTAGGGTGGGCAGTGGGAGGTGGACAACACCTGACTGCCACCACTACTACCACCTTTAACCCTGCAGACACTGAGGTGGTGAGGAAGGAGTGGTGGAGAAGGGGCAAGTCATGCCTTGAGCATCCTGAGATGCAGTAGGGCCACCCAATGAGCAATGAGTGACTGGGTCATGGGGGCCTTTGGTGTCAATAAATTGGGTGTGGCCCCCAACTCTCACATAACAACCTGGTCTTTGGAATATAACCATGTTGACAAATGAGGAGTGGGTGTATATTGTGAGTAGGCCACACTTTCAACGAGGTTCCCCTATCAACTGATCAGCTGCTCACATCAGATCACAAGATGGAAGATGACCACACATCTACCAAACCACTGAGAGTCATGGACTAACCAAATTGACATATAACCTTAACAGTCAGTGTGTATGTATGTTGTTGTTAGGTGTTGTCTTGAATTCTAATTCATGATGACCCAAGTATGCAGATTAAAAGGTACCTCTGAGTGGCTTTGAACCACCAACCTTTCTATTAGTAATCCAGCACTTAACCCTGAACCATTCAGGGACTTCTTTTACTTTGTGTCCTTGTTGTTGTTAAGTGCCATTGAGTCAGTTTTGGGATAATCTGCTTTGGAGATAATGGGATACATGACAGATCTATCCCTAAGTATTTCTGAATCTTTAAATATTGTTCATTCATCTGTCATATATGTCCTGGGGTAGGATTGCAGGCCTTTACTCTTCGTGGAATGTTGATGTCAGTCCAATTCATTTTGTTTTGTAACTTAATTTATCTTTATCTATATAAGCTTGCAAAATTTCATCAGTTCAAAAAATTTACCATGATGTGTCAGACTGCAAAGTCGTCTGAACTGCAAGGTCGGTGGTTCATCAGCTGCTCCTTGGAAACCCTATACAGGTCGCTATGGGTCAGAATCAACTCGACGGCACTTAACAACAACTTAGTGGTAATGAGTCTAGAATGGACTCATATGGCAACTAAAGACAACAACAATGAGACAGTCTAGATCACGTATAGAGGAACAGTGGCATGGGAAGATGATATGATTTGACCATGGTCTCATAATGACTGAATTGGGATGCTTTATGCCCAGCATGGTCTCTGTCTTGGAAGCTGGTCCTTGGCAGGGTGACAGTCATGTGGCCTTAGCATTCCCTGCTTGTGCATGGTGGAAATTTGTGCTATATCCTAGAGGAATCATGAGCTTCATATCCTCTTTGTCACTGTTATGAAGTAAATTACTTAATATGACTCCCTCTAGCCATATTCCTCCATTTTGTGATGTATTAAAAATCCTAGCCTCTATGCCTGTGGCTATGGTCTCTTTTTGGAGTGAGCTGTTCATTAATTACATTAATGAGGCAGGATTAGGGTGGGATGTATCTTGAGTTGATGCCTTGCTAGAGGGTATAACTCAAATCATCATCCTTGGTTTTCTTGTGGGTGTGTTCTGTATCCAGTGATGCTCTGACAAAGTGCTATCTCTTGTTCTGGATGTTGCATCTTGTCTTTGTCTGATTTCTAGTTCTTGGTACTTGAGACCGTAGCTATCTTTTGACCTCATTTGCCAACTTCCCCAGCTTTCTGAGCCACTGGTCTGTCATCTGACCTGCTAATCTGGATTTGTCAGTTTCTGCAGCCATGTGGGTGAGGAGAGACCTCCAGACTCATGGATTGGGGACTTGTCATCCTCCATAACCACATGAGCCATTTCCTTTAAATAATTTCAGTGGTTTCCCATTTCAGTCAATAAGACATTATAGAAAAGTAAATCTGAGACTTCTACTCTAGGCTAAGATGGAATAGCAGGGACTGGACTTACATTCACTTTAAACAATTTGAAAGTGGATATATTATATGAAAAAGCAGTTTTCAGGTACTGGACAAAAGGAAATAAAGTAGTTATTCTTTTTTTTTAAGTTTTTATTGTGAATTATGTGGGTTTACTTGGGAGGACATCAGTTTTACATTCCTCCTATCATATTTTGTTTCATTGCAATGATTAGAATCCCCTTCATGCATCATCAAATAACCAAATAACCCCACAGGTCTGTACCCTTACCGCCAGCACATAGCCCTTCTCCTTCCCTGAGTTCAGTGTCCCAAGCCGCTCCATCTGTCCACGCCATCTTCTCTGTCTCCATCCCTGGTGTCACTGCCTCCCTGGGTAGGGTCCCCCTCTCCGCTCTTCTTACTTGATGGTCCCAGGGACCTCTGCTCCTGGGCTGCAAAATCAATCACTCTCCTCCTTTTGTCAAAAAACATCTACCTCATGTTTCCTAGTTACAAGTCAGTCCTGATGTCAGTTATTCACTATTGTACCACAAGAGTCTTATTCCCATTTCCTTTCGCCAGTCTAGTTCCATCAGACAGGAAATCATTCAGTGGAGATTCTACCTACCCCTGCCCCATTTGGAACTAGGCTCCCTCTTGAAATCTTGTAAGCCAGTCACTTCTTGCCTTTATAGCCACCTCCAACCCCAAGATGGCCAAAGTTCGTCTCTCATACTTTGGACATATTGTCAGGAGGGAATAGTCGCTGGAGAAGGATATCATGTTTGGTAAGATGGAGGGTCAGAGAAAAAGAGGAAGACCCCCAACGAGATGGATTGGCCAGGTGGCAGCATCAATGGACTCAAGTGTGGCAACAGTAGTGAGGTTGGCCGAGGATTGGACATTGTTTCATTCTGCTGTGCATAAGGTTGCTATGAGTCAGTGCCGACTTGATGGCACCTAACAACAACATCCATAAGTATAGGTAAAGTTCATCAAACTGTAGTGGGTTACTGTTTTTTCCCCCTCTTCTTTCTTCTTCTAGTGAGTTCTGATCATCCAGCCATTGAAGCCAGGTCAAGTGGGTAATTATCTGCCAGTATGGGTGTTCTTGTGCATCTCCCCTCACTTCATATCAGCTGGATGCTTCACTCTCCGCTCTAGTCTTCTGTGGCCATGTCACTGCCTCTGGGCCCAGGAGTCCCCAGGTATTGCTGTACTGCTGGCCATCCAGGTCTCCACCAGGGTTCACAGGGGTCTATTGAATGTGGTCAGACTTAGCTCCCAATTTCATTGCTGTTTTTTCCCCCTCTTTCCCTTATTGGTGACCAACATGGTCACCAGACAGACCACATGCCTGCTCATGTATTCCCCTTGAGTCTTAGTCTTGGAAGGGAGTTTGCTCTGAGGTGACCCGACCACTTGCCTTGATGACTCCCGGGTGAACAACTTACTTGTTCTTGTAGTAATCGATCAGACTGCCATTATTGTTTCTGAATTTTCCTGCTGGTCTTTCTTTCATGAAGTATCTTCTGTTCTTCTAGCCACTCCAGGCTGGTCTACACATCCTATCCAGTGGATATTTCCCACCTCAGATGATTCTGGGTGGCATTCTGGATTTTACCTATGGTCTTATGCAATGCAAAGACTCCACAGGAAGCCTTTTTCACTGGGAAACTTCTAGCCCCTTTTAGGCTGAAGACAGACTTACAAACTTTCTATTGTGATGATTCTAGTTATTCCTTTCTCCCCGTCTCAAGTGTCTATTTTACAATGGTAGGCAAGGGAACCTGAGATTCTTAACCTAAGCATCTTAACATTATTCCCCTTTTTAACCCATTCAAACCATGCCTCAATCCCTGTATCCTGGAGCCCTGTTGTTTTAAGGTTAGGGTTACCTCTGTCCCACTTAGCCCATGAGAACCTGCCTAACTTTTCTCCCATCCACCTTGTACTTCCATTCCCCTCTCCCCTTTTGTGTATTGCCCCCTCCCAGCACCCAAGCGATCCTGTGTCTATTCCCTACCCTGTGCTCTATCTTCCCCTTCTTCCCTCTCCTCCTCTCATCCCGTACATCCTGGTGATCAGCATATATATATATATATTCCCCTTTTAGGGTGGGTTCTTTTCCTTAGTCTTTTACAATAATGGTCCTATGTAGTATTTCTCCTTTTGTGACTGACTAATTTCACTCAGCATAATGTCCTCAAGGTTCATCCA
>NW_006408791.1:371791-373065 GCF_000296735.1 Chrysochloris asiatica | reverse complement strand
GTGAAGTGTCTGTTCATGTCTTGTGCCACTTTTTTAATTGGGTTGTCTTTTTCCTGTAAAGGTGTTGTAGGTTCCTATATATTTTAGAAATAAGTCCCTTGTCTAATGTGTCGTTGTAAAAGATTTTTCCTAATCTGTGGGTTCCCTTTTTACTCTTCTCGTGAAGTCTTTTGATGCACATTAGTTTTTAATTTTTAGAAGTCCCAATAATCTATTTTGTCTACTTTTGTTTGTGTACTTTTCAAAATGTTTGGTAGTCTGTGCATGCCCTGCATTAGAGCCCTCACATTTGTTCCTATTTTTTCATTGATGACCTTCATAATTTTGGGATTCACATTTAGGTCTTTAATCCAATCTGAGTTGGTTTTTGTATAGGGCATGAGGTAAAGATCTTGTTTCAATCTTTTGCATATCGCTTTCCAGTTCTGCCATCACCATCTGTAAAAGAGATTATCTCCTCCCCATGCAATATACCTAGGCACTTTGTCAAAAATCAGTTGGCTGTATGTGGATGGGTTAATTTCTACATTCTCGATTCTGTTCCTTTGATCAATGTACCATTCATTGTATGAGTACCAGGCTGTTTTTGACCACCTTATCCATGTAGTAAAATTTGAAATCACGGAGTGAGAGGCTTCCAACCTTATTCTCTTTCTTAAGCAGGGCTTTGCTTATCCTGGGTTTCTTTCTTTTCCATATAAAGTTTGTAATTGTTTTTTCCATTTTTTTGAAAAATATCTTTGGAATCTGCTGGCAATGGCATATGCAAGCCATGAGAGGCTGAGGCCCTGTGATAACATGGACGAAAATCCAACTTCCAGGGCCCTCTTCAGACTTGTGAAGCTGTGGACCCTGAGGGCCAAGGAAGTGATCTCCTGACGTCCTGGGTGCATAGGTTTTTGCAAGCTCACTGGCTGGTTGGTTACTTCTGTACAATTCACTTTGGTTTTCATACTGCTCATTCTATATTTGCTTCTTATGCTTCCTACTCCAGTGATTGTAGCTTCTGAGAAATTGGTGTCTAATAAGAGCAATATACACATTGCCTCTCTTAATGGCTCCACTGTAAATGTCACTGCCTTGAAGATATTGGCAGTATATGGGGTCCTGGGAACAGATTGTCTTGAGGACCAGGTGGTGGCCACCCAGGAAGAATGGTAACTACTCCTTATCTGACTATTCAGTCATATTTGAACTTTAACCAAATACATGAGCTCTTGATGTCCATGTATACAAATAAACTGAACTTTCCCCCTAGTTCAGTCATATTTGAA
>NW_006408791.1:363671-367346 GCF_000296735.1 Chrysochloris asiatica | reverse complement strand
TGTTTCCAATGCTCTATCTATCTTACTTGATTGTTCCTGTAGCACTTTCCTGACTTCTTCCTTATTTTTCTCAACTGCATTGTATAGTGTTTTGATATGTTTTATAATCATTTTTCTGAAATTCTTCTCAGGCATTTCCAAAGCCTGCCCATTTTCCAGTATGGAGTGTAGGTCTAATTCCAGCTCATTTGTCTCAGTCACTTTATCTCGTTTCTGGAAATGTGCAGATATGGTCATCTGCTTCTGCTTTTTGGGAATATTCAGGAGTTATCTGTGGCCTTAATACTTAGATGGGTGTGTATTTTGGTATTTTTAATGCTTTCTGATTGCCTCCAGGTAGATGTGATCAGTAAATGGGCTTCCCTTTTCGCTCTTCTGCTTGAGAAATTTCAAGATGCCACTGTTGGTGGTTTTGACGTAACTTAGGATTTATTTTTTGGCCTGTTTCCTTTTTTGTCTGCCTGTACCATTCCACAATCCCATTCAGGCCTTTTTTCTAGTTATAAACGGTTCAGGGCTGGCTGTGGCCATTTGGTTTTAAGTGAAAACTGTCTCTTTCAATTTCAAGGAGATCTGTGTGCATGCATAGTAGAACCCTCCAAGGGTGGGGCTGGGGTGTCCACTAGCTCAGGCACCCCTATAGTCAACAGAATGAAGGTGAGCAGAAAGCAAGGGACCAATGAACAGACACCAAAAGAAAAGAATGTCCACACCTTTATGTCCGCAGTTCTATCAAGCGTCCATGGCTGCTCTGATCCTTCCCCCACTTGGTCTCACCCAAGATGGTGGCTCCTGGAACAGCTGAGCATCTTGAATTAGAAAGCAATGGATTTTTTGCTTCTGCTACAAATTTCCCTAGCTGTAAACCTTCAAACCTTCTAAATATTCCTTTATATGTGGGTCAGAGTTCTGGGAGCATCCCCTGAGCCTTCTTGGTCCTGTATTCTGTGTTGTTGCTGATAGAGCTCCTTACTGTACTTCCACCCGATCTGCCATCTTGTTTGTTCTTGTCTGGACTTCTTTTGGTTTGGAGTTTTTTGATGATCTGATCAATTTCTTTTGTTATGGGTCTGTTTAGGTTTTCTACTTCACTCTTTGTAAGTTTAGGTAGGTCGTGTTTTTCTAAAAATGTATCCTCTCTTCTCAGTTTTCAAATTTGTTGGAGTATAACTCTTCATAGTATTCTGTTATCTTTTTGATTTTGTTTGGTTCCATTGTGACATTGCCCATGTGGTTTCTAATGTGTCTTCTCCCACTTTTCTTTTGTTAGGTTTGCCAATGGTTTGTCAATTTTATTAATCCTTTCAAAGAACTAGCTTCTTGTCCTATTGATTCTTTCTATAGTTTTTCTGTTTGCCATCTCATTTATTTCTGCTCTTATCTTTATTATTTCTTTTCTTTTGGTGACTGTAGGTTCCCTCTGTTGGTCTGTTTCTAATTATTGAAGATGCTGTGTGAATATGTTAATTTTGGCTTTTTCTTCTTTTTGGATGTGCACATTTATCACAATAAATTGTCCTCTCAGCACCACTTTTGCTGTGTCCCAAATATTTTGATATGTTATGTTTTTATTCTTGTTTGTTTCTAGGAACTTTTTGAATTCACGTTTAATTTCATCTTTTAGCCAGTCACTTTTCAGCAGGGTGTTATTCAGTTTCCATGTACTCAACTTTATTTCCTTGGTCTTCTTATTGATGATTTCTAGTTTTATAGCATTGTGGTCTGAAAAGATGCTTTGTAGTATTTTGATATTTGTAAATTTATGGAAGCTTGCTTTGTGACTTAGCTAACACATGGTCACTGTACACATCTATGAGGTCAAGTTGGTTGGTTGTACTGTTTAGTTCCTCTGTAACTTTGTCAAGTTTCTTTCTGGTTGTTCTGTCCCTTTTTAAAAGTGGCTATCTTCCATTATAATTGTAGATTTATCTATTTCTGTCTTCAATTCTAGTGTGGTTTGCTTCATATATCTTGGTGCTCTTTCATTGGGAGTATAGATATTTGTTATGGCTATGTCATCTTGCTCAATTGGTTCTTTGATCATGAGGTAGTGTCCTTCTTTATCTCTTATGCTGGTTTTTGTCTTAAAGTTTACTTTATCAGAGATTATTATTGCCACTCCTGCTTGTTTCTTGTTGCAGTTAGCTTGGTATATTTTTTTCCATCCTTTAACTTTTAGTCTGTTTTTGTTTTTGTGTGTAAGGTGTGTCTCTTGCAGGCAGCATATTGAAGGGTCTTGTTTTCGTATACATTCTGCCACTCTCTGTCTCTTCACTGGTGCATTTAACCCATTTACATTCAATGTAATTAGTGGTAGGTATGAATTAATTGCTGATATTATGTTAATTTTTTGGTAGTGCTGTTCTTCCTTTGTTCTGTGTGCCTTCTTGTACTAAGTTTGTATTTTTGTGCATTTCTTGTCAGTGTCTTCTTAGTTTTCATGTTCTGCTTGGAAGTTCATTTTCATGGTAAGTTGTGAAGTATTAACTTTCTTTGGGGTTGCCTTATAGTCTATTAACATTTCCCTCCATTTCAGACAATCTATTGTATCCTGTAATCTACCTGACCTCACCATCTGGATCTCTGTTCCTACATTCCCCCTGTCTTTGACATTGTTATTATTTTGATCTTTGGTTGACCTCTCAGCTCCTTTGAATTCGTTGTAATTTTGTTCTGTTCTGGACTCTGTTATCCGTTGTCTAAGTTTCAGGTGGTGTTGCCACACCTTGTCAATCTCTAATTGTTGTCTGTTCTTGTTGGTTTTCAGTCCAAAGAACTGCCTTTAAGATGTTTTGAAGTGCGGATTTGCTTTGAAAAAACATCTTAGCTTCTGTTTATCCTGGAATGTTTTGATTGCACCATTATATTTGATTGTCAGTTTTGCTGGTTACAGGATTCTTGGTTGGCAGTTTTGTATATGTCTCCTCATTGCTTTCTTGCCTACATGGTTTCTGCTGAAAAGTCAGAGTTTAATCTGATTTGCTTGCCTTTGTAAGTAACACTTCTCTTTTCCTTGGCTGCTTTTAGGATTTTCTCCATGTCTTTGAATTTGGAGAGCTTGATTATGATATGTCTTGGTGATTTTCTTTTGGGGTTTATCCTTCCTTGGGTGCATTCAGCTTCTTGAATGTTTATCTTTTCATCTTTCAAGATGTTAGGGAAATTTTCTTCCAGAAGCTCTTCAACTATCTCCTCTGTGTACTTCTCTGATTCTTCCTGTTCCAGAATGCCAATAATTCTTAAGTTGTTCCTCTTCATGTTATCCAGTATGAATCTTAGACTCTCTTCATATATATATTTTTTAATCCCTTTTCAGCTTGCTCTTCTATCTTAGCAGTATTGAGAGATTTGTCTTCCAACTTGCTGGTTCTGGCTTCCATCTCTTGTAGTCTGCTCCTTTCCCCTTTCAGTGTATTGTCCATTTCTGTATTTTATTATTAATCATCTGGACCTCTTATTGTAGGTTTTGAATGCTTGCTTGCTCTTGTAGTACTTTCCTGACTTGTTGTTTTCCTCCACCCATTTTTTGAGCATTCCCATTTGTTTCCATATCATTTTTCTGAATTCTTTTCAGGCAAATCCAAAGCCTGCTCTTTCTCTTCTGGAAAGCCTTTGTCTGTCTCCAGCTCATTTGTCTCAGTTACTCTTTTCTGGTTTTGGACATGTTTTGAGATC
>NW_006408791.1:354688-363551 GCF_000296735.1 Chrysochloris asiatica | reverse complement strand
CTTAGCAGTTGTTATTGGTTCTTGTCTCAATGGTGGAATATTATGGGGTATGCTTGTAGTTTGGCTATATGGCCACGATTACTGTCTCTCTTGGGTAACATAGAAAAAGCTCCCACCTGCAGGAAAAATGTGTGATCAAAAGGAACAAAAGCAAAATCAATATAAAAGTGGAGACAAAACCCACCACTTTGAAACAAAAGTAAAACTGTGGCCGACTGTCCAGTTGCCTTGTTACACAGGAGTGTGTGTGCATTATAGAAGCCTCCAGCAGTGGGTGGGGGTATTCACTCACTCAGGCCCCTCCTTTAGTCACCACCATAAAGGTGTGCAGATAGATATTGAGAAGTTAATAGGAGAAAAATTGTCAATTTTTGTCTCTGAAGGTCAGTTAGGTATCTGTGTGCACAGCATAATTCTCAAAATAGTTGTGTCCTTTTATGTTGGGGTTTTACAGATTGTTCATATGGTTTGTCTGTCAGTCCAGACGTGCTTTTTTTCTTGCTGGATAGGGACCCAGAGGCAAACGTCATAAGCAGCCACCAAAGAATTTGCCCTTGGACCGATGGGGCTTTTTTTTTTTTTTCTATGCAGTGGGAAAACTGTGAGCTCAATATTGGACTTTTTAGGGTGTGTGCACCCACCTGCCTGAAGACATCTAGGCTGGGCAAAGAAGGTATGACAGGGAAGAGGATGAAAAAATGTATAGAATTTTCCCACACCTCTTTTTGCAAATGTCACTGTGCTGCTTTTAGCACCAGTTCACTATGCCAGTCTGGCTGTAGCCCCACCCTCTGAACTGCCTGGGTGGGGTGGCCTCAGAGGGAGTCTCATGTCTCAACCACTTCCTAAATTACAATATTTTCCTTTATACAATGATTTTTCCACCGGCAGGTGCGCGAAACTGACACCTTGCACCTTATGCTAGATCCAGAGCTCTGGTGCTGTTCCATTAAAGCAGCTTCTTTGGGTTTTCAGCCTCTCCCACACAGAGCCTTTCTTACCTGACTCTGCTCTGCCACCGCCAAAACCGGAAGTCGATTTGTTCTCATAGTAGTGATTCTTGAGTGATGGTGTGGTGCTGTGGGCTAATACATCAGATTGCAAGTCGTTTGAACTGCAACGTCGGTGGTTCAAGCTCACCAGCTGCTCCTTGAAAACCCTATACAGGGTTGCTATGGATTGGAATCGGCTTGACGGCACTTAACAACAGCAATAATTTGAGTGATTGAAAACAAATGAGGTGAGCCTCATGATTGTCTTAGGTGTAAGATACTTTCAGGATTCAGCATGGGTGGGTAGGTAGGGTAGGATCTAGGCAGAACAACTTAGCAGTTTCTCTGAGCTGGGGATTGTTGCTGTTGTTGTTAAGTGCCACTGTGTCTGTTCTGACTCATAGCAAAACTATATAGGGCTTATGAGGAGCAGCTGGTGGATTTGAACTGCCGACCTAGTGGTTTGCGACCAGTGCTGATCCTACAGTGCCACACCAGGAGCTGGTGATAATATGGGTAGATAATATGGTAGATAATATGCCAAGGCAGTTAGAGTTCACAGAAAAGAATTTTAGAGATATATTGAGTACTAACCAGCACACTGGACCACAAGGTTGGTTTGAACCAGCACACTGGACCACAAGGTTGGTTTGAACCACAAGGTTGGCAGTTCAAACTCATTGTTGTTTTTATTTGCACCTCTCTAATGGCTAGTGATCGTGAACATTTCTTCATATGTTTGTTGGCTGCCTCCTTGGTGAAGTGTCTATTTATGTCCTGTGCCCATTTTTTAATTGGGTTATTTGTCCTTTTCTTGTAGAGGTGTTGTAGGTTCCTATATATTTTGGAAATTAGTCCCTTGTCTGATGTGTCATTGCAAAATATTTTTTTCCCATTCTGTGGGTTCCCTTTTTACTCTTTTGATAAAGTCTTTTGATGCACATAAGTTTTTAATTTTTAGTATGTACCATTGATCTATTTTTGTCTACTTTTGTTTGTGTAATTTTCAAAATGTTTGGTAATCTGTGTATGCCCTGTATTAGAGCTTTCACATTTGTCTCTATTTTTTTCATTGATGGCCTTTGTAATTCTGGGATTCACATTTAGGTCTTTAATCCATGCTGAGTTGGTTTTTGTATAAGGTGTGAGGCAAAGGTCTTGTTTCAGTCTTTTGCATATCGCTTTCCAATTCTGCCAACACCATCTGTTGAAGAGACTATCTGCTCCCCATGCAATATACTAAGGTACTTTGTCAAAAATCAGTTGGCTGTATGTGGATGAGTTTGTTACTATAGTTTTACTAGCTTTGGGGATTCTTTAGCTGGAAGGAGTTGCATGTCATTCACGAAAACAATTCATAGGACCTGGGATCCAGTCCAGTTTACATTTCCCTTCCCCCTGAGTGGTAAACCTTCAGTAGACTCCCGTTTGTCTGGTCCAGAGTAGCAGGTAGAGTTGAAAGATGAACTGTTAGGAGATGGTGAATGTACCCTATAGGTGACAGCATGGCTTCTGCCATCAGACCCCCATAGCTCAAACTCTACCTTTGGGTGTCCTGGGATAGGTGACTTTTCTTGATTGCTTCAGTTTTCTCATCTGTAAAATGGTCTATAGTGTCTACTTGCTAGGGTTTACATGGTGATTAAAAGTTCTTTCAGCACTTCGTAATTGCTCAATAAATGTTATGTGTTGTGGTGGTGGTTACATAAACATTATTATTACCATTACCCTTAGGCACCAATTGAAATCTACAGGCAAATACAGATTTAAATCTTGTGGCCATCACAACACTGAGAACATGGCAGAGTGTCAGTCAATTGTGACTACACAGACTGGTTCTGGCACTTTCTCACTCAGACTATTTGCCCTGAATTGTCATATCCCAGGACTAGAGTTTACAGGGACATCTCCCATAGACTCTTGCTCATGAGTCACACAGAACCATGGCATTTGAGAATGGACAGGGCTCACTTCACATACAGGGAACCTGAGACACAGAGGGTGCCCAACTCCTGCTAAGGACACCAATGATATGGGTGCTGAATGAGGTAGAGAGGCAAGAATCAGATGTTCTATTCTAGAATATTCTTCCCTGTCCCATATGCCTTATCTCCTCTTAACTATACCTTAACTGGCTTCATGCCTTTCATAGAGGCTGCTCCTAACACCAGATCCTGCCCACCCTTTTGTTAGCCCAGTGGCACAAATGGTTAAGCACTCAGCTGCTCATTGAAAGGTTGGTAGCTTGAACTCATATAGTGATTCAATGAGAGAGACCTGGTGACCTGTTCCTATAAAATTTATAGCTTAGACAAACCAATGAGAGCAATTGTACTGTGTCACATGAGGTGGCTATGAGTCAAAATTGACTCAATGGCACCAAACAGCAATATGCCAGCCTGCAAAGGAAGCACCCCTCAGTCTTGGGTGCCACACCTGAACACGTAGGTGGTTCCTGGATGTCGCTGAGCACTACAGCACTTGCACTGGACAGTTTGCCACCCCCAGTGGTCATTGATTGTATTGAATCAGAAGAGAAGAGACTACTCCAACCTCCACAGGTATATTTGTTCTGGGTGTGGGGAGGAGAATGCAGAGGACCTAAGAACTTTTAAGTCATCCTGTCCTGTGGGCATCTTTATATAGTGAGATGAAAGTAATTATTTGATCAGTTATTATGAGAGTTTCTCTTAGGGTGGTAACTGCCTTTGTTTAGGAAACATCTTGCTGGAAAGAGATAGTGAAAGGAGATCTCTCAAAAGAGAGATTCAAGGGACTATTTGGAGTGAGGAATGTAGAGGGTGGAGGAACAAGAGACAAGAGAATGAAGAGGGGGAGGTAACCAGGGATGGGACTAGTGTGAGGCAAGAGAGGTGTTGTTGTTAAGTGCCAAAGAGTTGGTTCTGACTCATAGTGACCCTGTATAGGGTTTCCAAGAAATGCCCAGTGGGTTTGAACCACTGACCTTGCACAGTTATGAATCCAGTGCTTATCCTACAGTGCCACACCAGGCTCCAAAAGGGTGTGGTGGTGGTGGTTTTGTTCCATCGCGTCAGTTCCTACTCATAGTGACCCCGTATAGGGCTTCTGAAGACTGTAAATCTTTAAGGAACAAGAAACCCTCATCTTCTTCCTGCAGAGTGGCTGGTGGATTTGAACTGCTGACTTTGCAGTTAGCAAGCCCAATATGTAACCCATTATGCCACCAGAGCTCCTTCAAGAGAGATAGGTGTACAGGGTGCAAAATTTAAGAAAGCAATAATTTTCAAGTTCATGGAAATGTAGGATCAGCACCTGAGAGTAATTGCCTCATTAAAATGTATGCTCTGCATGTTTCACTTGTCTCATCCTTATCCCAACCCTGGAATTGAGCATAACCATTAGGAGACTGTCCACCTCCAAAGAAATATATCCAGGGAGCAACTCTTGGTGGCAAGTGAACAAAGGACTTTAAAGAACAAGAGTTTTTCTTACTTGACTTCAAATGTATTTTTTAACATTTGTTTTAAATACTTGCTTGGTTTGTAATGATGAAGTTGAAGCTTTAGCTTCTAGAAAAAGAAATTATTTCTCAACTACATTTTTGGTAGCAAGAATGGGGAGCAAATGAGAAGCAACCACAAGTACCATGAACAAAACAAGGAGCCTGTCCTTTAGGAATGACACTAGAGGAAACTTTGCCATAACTGTGATAACTTTACTTCTTTGCCATAAAAGGGGAAGAGAAAAATACAGATTTTTGAAATTGGACTTCTAATATATTTGGTGATTCACTCTTTCCTTCTGTTATCCTAAATCTTCAGAAAATCAGCTTATACACAAAGGCCTTTTGTCAGTGCAGTGCAGTGAATTGCTTCATATGGCTTTCCTACCCATAGACTTTATAACTCACACCAAACAACCTTTTTTTTTGCTTAATGGGTCTGGGTAAGAGAAGGTGGGAGACAATGCTGATGGGATGATAGATTTGATTGTGAATGATTGTTAACAGGGCTAATTATGATCGCAAAACCTTGAAACTCTAACATGGGTATAAAATGAACTATCTCAGAAACAGGAATTGGGGATCTCACTACCAGCAAGAAAGAAGAACCAGAAGTGAAATGTGTCCTTTGAGCCCTGAGATCCCTGCACATTGAACCCCCTTAAGCCAGAGGACAGAGCTGTGACACAAGAGAAATGCCAGAAGAGTGGCAGCAGCAGAGCCAGAACACAAGACAGAGTGGCAGGCTTTCCATTTATGAAGTGAGTAAAGCTGAGTGCCTTTGGCTGGAGGCTCACTAGTGGAGCGGGGTTCCTCTAGACACTTAATTGGTGGAGTTAGGTTTGCTGACCCATGGAGCTAGAGCCTAGTACCCTAACAAGATTGAGGCTTAAAGTGGTGTCAAGTGTCCTATGGGCATGTAAAAGCAGTGTTCATAGAGTTTTGTAAGACTGCTGGAACAGGGCCAAGGGCAAGGGACCTGTGATTGAAAGGCCAAGGACCAGAAAGAGGTCTGCCTGAAGGCATCAATGGGAAAAGTCTGTCCTGACTGGAAGAACTATGCCCTGAGCCTTTTAAATCCTGAATTGTAACCTGCTAACTTCCCTAATAAACTATATAACTGTGCGCATAGAATCTGAGTTCTGTGTGGTCATTGAAATGGATTATTGTACCCAACTGAATAGAGAGTGCTATGGGAGGGATGGTTGGTATCAGATTTAGTAGAACAGGTAGAAAGCTGGAGGCATAACTGACTCAGCCCCATAGAAATTGGCTTTGGGCTGATAGTTTGATTCTCCTCCTCCACACTTGGAAAGTCAGAAGAGACCAGATGCCATCCCATGCTTTCTCTCTCTCTCTTTTTTTTAATAGAAAGGCTTGGGGATTAACCAAGGAAATGATGTTATATTGTGTGTCTGGGTTGGCATGGAGAAGGGAGAAGAGAAAAATACATCCACCTAAACAAGATTTATAGATGCTTGGGGGCCCAGCAGGACCAGGTTGTTGGAACCAGATATAATACTGGGGATCCCAGAAAACCTATGAAAGGATGGGGCTTTCCAAGGGGAATATATCAATCTGATTGTACTTTTTATAAATAAACTATATATTTTGTAGTAAATTTAGATTTATAGAAAAATTACAAAGATAGTAAAAAAGTTCCTATATACCCTTCACCTAGTCTTTCCTAATGTCAATATGTTGCAAACAGTTGTCAAAATGAAAAAAAGTGCACATTGCAGGGATTAAAAATTTTATTTTGAACTCCCTGTATGACGCTATAGCATCAGCACAGGACTGCAAACTACAAAGTTGGCAGTTCAAACCCACCAGCTATGAGTCCGAACTGACTCGACGGTACTTCACAACAGCAGCAGTTTTATTTCACCAGTTTTCCCACAAAGTACACTGAATTTAGAACCAGTTGTATTGAAATCTGACATGGAGGTTTCCTTTCTGACAACTAGAGATAGCTCAGGAGCACTAGGTTCAGCCCATCTCTTTCCTGGGACTGTGGTAGTTCAGAAGACGTGTCTGTTGGTGGATGTGTGGATATGCACTGGACTTGCCCACCCCAACCTGCAACCTTGGAGCCCTATGCACTGCTTGCTCAATGTGCATGCTGTCTGTGGTACGGATTCTAGATATGCTAAATTGAGAGCTTGCCCTGTATTGGCTTAGATGCCCTGCAGAGGGTCTGTTAACTGCTGCTGTCAGGTCTCTGGGATTTACACTAGTTCTTCCTTTCCTTGGAGCTGAGGTTCAGATGTGGGACTGGGGAAAAGGATGCTTAGCAGTGACTCCTGTCTCAGGCAGAGGAGTTTAGTCTGTAAGCAGCTGGGGACCCTGAAGGAGTCTCCGGGGCCAGGAAAAACAGCAGATGGGCCATCCCAGACCTTCCTTCCCTCCTCCCATCATCTTCCTCATTCTCTTTTGTTCTCTCTCTTTTAAAATAAAATTGTTCAGAGCCATACACACATGCACAAAAACAGTGGCATACTTGGTGTAGTAAATGAAAAGCAAAAAAAAGTTGGGCAGAATGGGGTGATTTTATACAGAAGAGCTGTCAGCATCTGTTCACTCTGTCCTTGGGTTAATTGGAATCCCTTCCATATCCTTCTTTTACCATGAACTTTGTACCAAGAGGTCAGACACAATGCATGTGTCCTTTTTTTCCAACACCAAACCCAGGAGATAATTTTAGTAAATGTTTAAAGTAGCCATTTTCTAGCATTGATGGAGCTCCTACACTGTGTCAGGCATTGAGCTTTATATGTACCATCTCCCCAAGTACCCATAACTACACTCCGAGGTTGTTGTTGTTAAGTGACATTGAGTTGGTTCTGACCCATGGCGACCCTGTACAGGGTTTCCGAGGCTGTAAATCTTTACAGGAGCAGAAAGCCTCATCTTTCTCCTGTGGAGCGGCTGGTAGTTTGGAACTGCTGACCTTAAGGTTTGAAGCCATATTTGTAACCACTGTGATACCAGAGTGACACTCTGAAGTAGGGGATGCTATTGCTCCATGTTTGAGATAAGAATAATGGGTCTCAAAAACGGAGTGCCTTGTCCAGGTGATACAACTGTGAGATAGTTATAGAGTGACAGAGCCATGATTTGAGCCTTGGAAACACTGGGAACTGGGAATCTGGAATAATTGTAACCTTCCCTTTCCTAAATATGAGCAACCTCTGGCAGTTTCAGGTCAGCAGGTTCAGAAACTTTTATAATTGACATTGTCACAGAATCTAATTAAAACACTTAGAACACCTGAAATTGCACTCTACCAGATGGCTTCCAGAACCTAGGACACACTATGCTGGCCTCCAGGTGTGGACCAAGCCTTGACATCCACTCACCTCCTGCCCAAATGCACCCCTCATCCTCTGGTGAGATCCCTAAAAGGCCCCCAAGTATTCACAGTTAGGTGATGAACAGTATATGAATTTTAGTTCCCTCTGAGGAGACTGATTCTGGTGTTTGAGAGCCAAGGCACTTCCCTTACCAGATTTCCCGGAGCTGCTCTTGGCGTAGTTGCCTGGGTCTGTGCCTGGGACTATACTGAGGCGTTTTGCCTTTTTCTGCATTCCATAGTGTTTCCGGTACATGACAGAGTCTCCATCTTTCTTGGGGCTTTGTTGGACCTTGGATGGGAATAGGAGAGAAGTTATGCCTGGGGAGGAGGATCTGTCTTACCCCTAACCAACCAGTTGCCAGGGAGATGACACAGACTCATGACCACCCTATGTATATTGCCAGATCTTTCTTTTGAAGCACCTCTGGGTGGACTTGAACTCCAACCATTCAGTTAGCAGATGAGTGTGTTAACCATCAGCACCACCCAGGGTATCCTCCCCAACTTAGACTGAGTTATTTCAAGGGTTTGCTGCAAGGATAGGCAAAGGAGAGACTTGCTCCAGGAGGGATGGAAGTGCATAGGGACTACATGCCTGGTGCTTGCTTACTAACTCTTCATTTTGCCCCACCACATCTCAGAGGGCACTCCAGAGGTCATGGGAACACATAGTCCCCAGAATCAGATAGATCCAGGGTTAGCCCTTTTAGCTGTATAACAGATGAGCAGCTCATTGGCATTGGTTTTCTCATCTGTCAATGGCATTCCGGAGTGCGAGAGAGGCAAGAAGATAAGACAGAGCACCTGTGGTGACAGAAACCACCCCAGGGATGCTGTCCTCACTGGGGTGGGGAATTTGTTGAGAACTAGGGAGGATGTGATTCATTTGAGTGTCAGTTTGGGGCAGGAGACCTTTCAATAAGAATGTAAGGACTATACAAAACAGAGTGAACCCTAATTGTTGCAGACCGTGTAAGACTAGTCAGAGGTTCGAGGCCCTCTAGGGCTGAGTGTAACAAATGAGGCCACTGG
>NW_006408791.1:344068-352463 GCF_000296735.1 Chrysochloris asiatica | reverse complement strand
ATGGTGAAAGAATACAACCTTGACACACACCTTTCTTAATTTTAAAACATTTAGTGTCCCATGTTCTGTTCGAACAACTGCCTCTTGGTCCAGGTACAGATTCCTCAGTCGCACAATTAAGTATCCTGGAATACTCATACTTCGCAATATTGTCCATAGCACAAAATCGAAAGCTTTTGCATAGTCGATCAGCCAAGATCCATTGGACATCAGCAATGATATCCCTCATTCCATAGCCTCTTCTGAATCTAGCTTGAACTTCTGGAAGTTCTCTGTCAATGTATGATTGTAGCCGTTTCTGTATTAGCTTTAGCAAAACTTTACTCGCATGTGATATCAAAGAGATTTGTCCAATAATTTCCTTATTCCATTGGGTCACCTCTCTTTGGAATGGGTACAAATATGGATCTCTTCCAATCAGTCGGCCAGATAGTTGTCTTCCAAATTTCTTGGCAGAGATGAGTGAGTGCTCCCTGTGTTGCCTCACTTTCTTGAAAGATTTCAATTTTCATTCCATAAATTCCCGGTGCCTTGTTCTTTGCCAATTCCTTCAATGCACCTTGGACTTTTTCTTTCACTATCATTGGCTCTTGATCATATGCTACCTCTTGAAATGGTTGAACATGAACCTTTTGGTACAGTGACTTTGTGTATTCCTTCCATCTTCTCTTGATGCTTTCTGCATCATTCAGTAATTTGCCCAGAGAATCTTTCAATAACGAAAGTGAAGCTTGAATTTTTTTCTTCAGTTCCCCCAGCTTGAGAAATACTGAGTGTATTCTTCCTTTTTGGTTTTCTGATTCCAGAACTTTGCATACTTTGTTGTAATATTTGACTTTATCTTCTGGAGCTGATCTTTATCTTCTGGAGCTGATCTTTATCTTCTGAAGCTGATCTCCTCATTTCTTCCATTTGCTTTAGAATCTCTATGCTGGAGAGCAAGTTTCATTGTCTCCTCTGACATCCATTTTGACGTTTTCCCTCTTTCTTGTCTTCTTAATAACTTTTTGCTTTCTTTCAGTATGATGTTCTTGATGTCATCCCACAACTTTTCTGGTCTTTGGTCTTTAGTGTTTAATGTATCAAATCTGTTCTTCAGAAGACTCTGAATTCAAGTGGGATATATTCAAGGTCAAGGAGCTCTGGTACCATAATGGTTACGAATCAGGCTGCAAACCACAAGGTCAGCTGTTCAAAACTACCAACTGCTCCATGGGAGAGAGATGAGGCATTCTGCTCCTGTAAAGATTTACAGCTTCAGAAACCCTGTTCAGGGTTGCTATGAGTCAGAACCAACTTGACGGCACTTAACAACAACAACAACAACAACAATATTCAAGGTCATATTTTTGGCTCTCGTGGACTTGTTTTCATTTTCTTTAGCTTCAGTTTGAATTTGCATATGAGTAATTGATGGTCTGTTCCACAGTCTGCCCCTTGCCTTGTTTTCGGTGATGATATGGAACTTTTCCATCATCTCTTCCCGTAGATGTAGTCAATTTGATTTCTATGTATTCCATCTGGTGAGGTCCATGTGTGTAGTCATCTCTTATGCTGTCTAAAGAAGGTATTGAAATGAACAAATCATTGGTTTTGCAGAATTTTTGCATGCGTTCTCCAGCATCATTTCTATCACCAAGGCCATATTTTCCAACCACTGATCCCTCCTCTTTGTTTCCAACCTTTGCATTCCAATCACTAGTAATGATCAATACATCTTGGTTGCATGTTTGATCAATTTCAAATTGAAGAAGTTGGTAGAATTCTATTTCATCCTCACTGGCTTTAGTGGTTGGTGCATACATTTGAATAATAGTGGTATTAACTGGGCTTCCTTGTAGGCACATGGATATTATCCTATCACAGATAGCATTGTACCTCATGACTGATCTGGATATGTTCTTTTTTGACGAAGAACGCAACACCATTCCTCTTCAATTTGTCATTCCCGGCATAGTAAACCATGTGGTTGTCAGATTTAAAATGGCCAATACCAGTCCATTTCAGTTCACAAATGCCTAAGATATCAATGTTTATGTGTTCCATTTCATTTTTGACAACTTCCAATTTTCCCAGATTCATATTTTGTACATCCCATGTTCCTATTTTCAATGGATGTTTACAGCTGTTTCTCTTCATTTTGAGTTGTGCCCCATCAGCAAATGAAGGTCCCATGGGCTTTTCTCCTATGAGGTTTACTCCATTTGCATTATCACAGTCAAATCTACTTCGAGGAGGCAGCTCTTCCCCAGTCGTATTTTGAGTGCCTTCCAACTTGAGGGGCTCATTTTCTGGCACTGTATCTGACAGTGTTTCTCTGCTATTCATAAGGTTTTCAGTGACTAAATATTTGGAAGTAGTTCGTCACACTTCCTTCCTAGTATGTCTTTGTCTAGAAGCTCATCTGAAACCTGTCTACCATGGGTGACCCTGCTGGTATTTAAAATACCAGTGGCATAGTTTTCAGAACCACAGCAACTCACAAGCCACCACAGTAAGACAAACTGACAGACAAGTGGTGACCGTTTGGTTTTAAGTTGAAACTGTCACTTTAAATTTTGAGGAGATTTGTTCACATGTATAGTAGAACCCTCCAGGAGTGGGGGCGGGGTGTCCATTTATTCAGGCATCCCCTCTAGTCACTAGATTAGAGGTGCACAGACAGTGAGAGACCAATGAACAGATACCAAAAAAAGAATGCCCACACCTGTATCTCCGTGGTTCTGTCAAGCCTTCATGGCTATTTTGATCCTTTCCCCACTTGGTCTCTCCCAAGATGGTGGCTCTTGGAGTAGCTTAGCGTCTTGAATTAGAAAGCAATGATTTCTTGATTCTGCTACAAATTCCCCTAACTGTAAGCTTTCTAATCTTCTAAATATTCCTTTATATGTGTTCAGAGTTCTAGCAGCATCCCCTGAGTCTGCTTGGTCTGGTATTCTGTGTTGTTGGTGAAGGAGCTCCTCACTGCATGTTTACCTGATCCATATGTTAATAGAGGTGCTAGTACAGTTATTTCTCAAAAGTAATTTTCATGGATGAGCCTTTAAAACATTACACTGAGTGAAATAAGTTAGGTACAAATGGAAAAAAGGTTATGATCCCACTTATATGAATTGTTGAGAATAAGCAAGTTTATTAGTGGTTACGTGGAATGGTGAGGAGGGAGAGGGAAAGGAAAACATTTAGGGAACATCGAGCTTTTGTTAAGGTTGATGGGAAAATTCATGAATAGTTAGTTCATGACAATGGTTGAACATTAAAACATATATATTTTTTAATTGCTTTAGTCAATCCCAACTCATCGTGACTCTATAAGACAGAGTAGAACTTCACCACAGCATTTCCAAGCCTGATGTGGCACTGGGGATCAGTACCAGTGAACCCCAAGGTTGGCAGTTCAAACCCACCAGCTGCTCCTCAGAAATTCTACAACAGGGTCGCTATGAGTTGGAACTGACTCGGTGACACTTAACAACAACAGTGGAATCCTGGTGTGTCGCTGAAGGATCAGCATTGGAATGTGAACCACAAGTTTGGCAGTTCAAACCCAGCAGTTGCTCCTTGGAAACCCTATAACAAGGTTGCTATGACTTGATGGCACTTAACAACAACAACAAATCTTTACAGAAGCAGACTACCACATCTTTCTGCTGTAGAGCAGCTGATGGGTTTGAACCACTGACCTTTCAGTTAGCAGCCTAGTGCTTAATCACTGCATCACCAGGGCTTCTCTTGAACAGTGTCATTCATCTGTACTTGTGAAGAATGTTGAAATGGCAACTGTTTTATTATCTTTATATTTACCATAATAAGTTTTTTAAGTACCCAGATTCTATAAGGAGAGGAATAGAAACCCCTTGTAAATATGGAGAATGTAAGTGGGAGTCCTGGTGTGGCACTGTAGAATAAGGTTGGTTTGAACCACAAGGTCAGTGGTTCAAACTCAACAGCTGCTCCTTGGAAACCCTATACAGGGTCGCTATCAGTTGGAACTGACTCGATGGCATTTAACAACAGCAACAACAACAAGGGGGAGTGAACGGTATAACATCAGATGATGACAGCTAACAACATATAAATGAGCAGTGGGGGTGGAAGGGCTGTGTTACCTGTCCAGGGAAAAGGATTTGGCGGTTTCCTCCTTGCTGCTGTTTTAGGATGCCTTTTTTCTTTTCTTCTGTTCCACTTCCTTTAGGTAGGGTTACCGTATGCTTAGGTTTGCTTTTCTGAAAAGACAAGGTGGAGAGCTTTGTAGCCACCTCAGAGGGCACAGACTACCTTCTGTTTACAGAAATCTGTGCACTGGTCAAGGAGAAGGCTCCCTGGTGAATGAAACTGTTGTGACCACAACCTGGTCTAGGTCCCCTCACTGTCCCTCTGCCTTCAGTAAGCCACCAGCACTCCAGAATGAGCTTCTAAACCTATATCCCTCTCCCCACTAGAATCCATGATTAGCATTTTGTCCTCCATGTTCCTCCATTGTCCATTTCCTTCATGTAAGGGTCAGAACTGTTTCTGGCCCCCAAATGACTTTTCTAGTTGTGATCTCCAGTTTGCAATCCCTGGAAATGTGATGATCTTCCAGCAGGTCCTGCTTGTTCAGATCTCTGGGCCTTTGTGCACCCAGGACAAAGCTCTACTCTAGAACAACATGAGTTTCAATTGCTGCCAGGGCAACTGGTTTGGTTTGGTATACTTGTAGATGGAATCTTATTGGAAAGAGGGGCCCCTTTTTACGTTAATGAGGTCCTAACATGTACAGTGTGTCCTAAACCTAATTACTTCTAAGTGACAACAGACACACAAAGGTCATGTGGTTAGGTGCTACTGAGTCAATTCTAATTCACAAGGACTCCATCCATGTCACAGAGTAAAACTTCCCCATAGGGCTCTTGAGGCTTCTTCTGTACTCTTTACAGAAGCAGGTTGCCAGGTCTTTCTTCCATGGAGGCACTGAGTATGTTCAAACTAGCAACCTTTCAGTTAGCAATGGAGTGTTTAGCACCATTAGGTCTCCTTAGATACAAAGGCATAAAAACACAAATGCGGAGAAGATATATGTTCTTTGAAGATTGTCAAGAAACCAGTGAATGTTGGGACTGCCCCAAAGTTGATAAGAGAGTCTTTGCCTATCACCAGTGGACGGAATTCAGACTTCTAGACTCACACACTGTGAAAATATAAATCTGATCTTTAAAGACAAACACGTGTGGTATTTCTCTTACAGCTGCACTAGGAAACAAAGACAGGCATGATTGCCTTTCGTTATTGTTGTTAAGTGTCATTGAGGTGGTTCCGACTCATAGCAACCCTGTGTAGGGTTTCCAAGGAGCAGCTGGTGAACTTGAAAAACTGACCTTGTGGTTTAAATTGATCTTGTAGGCCAGCGCTTTAACCCACAGCACCACACCAGGACTCCATTAGAATGGCTTCTAATGAGGGGGATTCTGGGTAACTTCAGGAAAGGTGGGTGTGAGTTGTTCAGGGCTGAAATTCCAGGTTGAAAGGCTACCTGTAAGGGTCATCATACCTCTACTTTCTCCTACACATTGTTCAGCTAAATGGTGGTGTTGATTGTGGTTGTGTGTTATAGAGTCGGTTTTGACTCACAGTGACCCTGTATAAGGCCTCTGACCCTGTAAATCTTTATGGGAGCAGCAGACCTCTTCTTTTTCCTTAGGAGCAGCTGATGGATTTGAACAGCTGACCTTGCAGTTAGTAGCTCAACTTGTAACCAGGACTCCTTCTCCTGAGTAGCTCCCCATTTGGGGGAAAGCTGAATAGGGTTGATGTGATGATGTATATACATCCTCCCCACCAATCCCCCAAAAACCAAACCAAAAGAAAACAACTGCAAGCAAGAAAACTAACTTGGTGGCTTTTGTGACCAACTTTGGACCTCAGGGTTTTCTCAGCTGCTAAACCCCCTAGATTTCCAGGTTTGGCCCCAAGAAAAGGAGAGAAGGTGCAGGGACTGGCCTGAGGGGTGCCTCAACCATCTACACAAAAGGATCCCTCTGTCAGTTGCTGCTGCCCAAGACCTGCTGCAGAAGTTATCACCCTCTTGTTGTTAGGTGTCATCTAGTTGATTCGGACTAATAGGGACCCTATGAACAACAGAATGCAACATTGCTTGGTCCTGTATCATCTTCACAATTGTTTGAGCCCATTGTTGCTGCCACGGTGTCAATCCATCGCATTGGGGATCTTCTTTTTCACTGACTCTCCACTTTACCAAGTATGATGTCCTCCAAGGACTAGTACCTCCCGACAACATGTCCAAAATATGCCATCCTTGCATTCTGGCTGTACTTCTCTCAAGACAGATTTGTTTGTTCTTCACAAACACCATAATTCAAATGCATTGATTCTTCTATCGTCTTCCTTATTCATTGTTACATTTCCACATGCATATGAAATGATTGAAAATACCATGACTTGGGTCAGGTACACCGTAGTCCTCAAACTGACATATTTTCTCTTTAACACTTTAAAGAGGTCTTTGGCAGCAGATTTGCTTAATGCAATCCTTTGTTTGGTTTCTTGACTGCTGCTTCTATGAGAATTGATTATGGATCCAAGAAAAATGAAGTCTTGGATAACTTCTTGTTTTCTCTATTTATCATGTTGTTATTTATTGGTCTAATTGTAAGGATTTTTTTTTTTTTTCATTTTTTTACATTGAGGTACAATTCATATTGAAGGCTTTAGTCTTTGATTTTTATCAATAGATAAGTCAAATCCTCTACCAGCAAGCAAGGTTGTGTCATCTGCATATCACAGGTTGTTAATTAGTCTTCTTCCTAATTCTTCTTAACATAATCCAGTTTCTAGGATTATTTGCTCACCATATAGATTGAATATGTATGGCGAAAGGATACAGCCTTGGTACATACCTTTTTTGATTTTCAAACCACTCAGTTGTCTGTTCTAACGATTGCTTCTTGGTCTATGGACAGGTTCCTCATGAGCACAATCAAGTGTTCTGAAATACTGCTTCTTCTAAATGACATCCATAGTTTGTTATGATTCACACAGTTGAAAAAGCTTTTGCACAGCTAATAAAGCACAAGTAAACATTTTTCTACTATTCTCTGCTTTCAACCAATATCCATAACATATCATTAATGGTATCTCTAGTTCCATATTCTCTTATGAATCCAGCTTGAATTTCTAGCAGCTCCCTATCAATGTACTGCTGCAATCATTTTTAAATTATCTTCAGCAAAATTTTACTTGCAAAATTATCTTCAACAAGATTTTAATGAAATTGCTCAATCATTTCTGCATTCCACTTGATCACTTTTCTTTAGAATAGAAACAAATATGCATCTTTTCTAATACGTTGGCCAGGTAGCTGTTTACCAGGTAGCTTTCCAAATTTCTTGGCACAGTTGAGTGAGTGCCTCCAGTGCGGTACAAGTTTGTTGAAATAAATCAATTTGTATTCCATAAATTCCTGGAGACTTTTTTTTTTTTTTTTTACATCACTGCCTTCAGTGCAGCTTGGATCTCTTCCTTCAGTACCACAGGTTTTTGATCATATGTTCCCTCTTGAAATCATTGAACAGCAACCATTTTTGTTTGGTACAGTGATTCTGTGTATTCCTTCCATTTTCTTTTGGTGCTTTCTGCACCATTCAATATTTTGGCAATAGAATTGCAATTGAGTATTTTCTTCATTTCTTTCAGCTTGAAAAATTCTGAGTGTGTTCTTCATTTTTGGTTTTCTAACTCCAGGTCTTCACACATTTCTTTATAATACTCGACTTTATCTTATTGAGTTGCCCTTTGAAATTTCCTGTTCAGTTCTTTTACTTCATCATTTTATCCAGTCATTTTAGATTCTCTATATTCAGAAGACTACCACTCATCTGTCATTTTGTCATACTGTGGTGGCTTGTGAGTTGCTGTGATTCTGAAAGCTATGCAACCAGTATTTTAAATACAAGCAGGGTCACCCATGGTGGACAGCTTTCAGATGAGCTTCTAGACAAAGACATACTAGGAAGAAAGAGTGATGAACTACTTCCAAATATTTAGTCACTGAAAACCTTATGAACAGCAGAGAACACTCTCAGATATAGTGCCAGAAAATGAGCCCCTCAGGTTGGAAGGAACTAAAAATGCGACTGGGGAACAGCTACCTCCTCAAAGTAGAGGTGACAGTGATAACGTGAATGGAGTAAAGCCTGTGGGAAAAAAACCCATGGGACATTCATTTTCTGGTGGGGCACAACTCAAAATGAAGAGAAACAGCTGTAAACATCTATTGAAAATAGGAACATGGGATGTATGAAGTATGAATCTGGGAATATTGGAAGTTGTTAAAAATGAAATGGAACACATAAACATCAGTATCTTAGGCATTAGTGAGCTGAAATGGATTGGTATT
>NW_006408791.1:342990-343968 GCF_000296735.1 Chrysochloris asiatica | reverse complement strand
CCCTATCGCCGCTGGATCTCCCCTCCTCGTGAACCAAACACGCGTGACAACTATGTCGAGGGAAAACCCCGGCACCTAATGCCAACTACGGGCTTTAATTAATCATTATAAAATATCATCAAAATGGACACATCAATAGTAACAAATGTACCAAAGGAATGAACCTGGTTATAGGAGAAACTATGGGCAGGGGCAATGGGCACATGGGAATTCTGTCCTTTATACGTAATTTTCCTGTAAATTTAAAACTGCTCTAAAAGCTTTAATTTTTAGGTAAGGCAAGCAGTTCTGGCATGGTGTTGTAGGATAAGCACTGAACTCTTGATTGCAAGGTCACTGGCTCAAAGCCCCCAGTTACTCCTTGCAAACCCTATGAAGGGTCGCTGTGAGAACCAACTCAATAGCATTTAGGCACTTAACAACAATAACAAGAAATAACTAATAAATGGTGCTTCTAGACTATAAATTAGTAAGGCACCTACTATGCCTTAGAGTTAGGCCTTGTTATGATTAATAGAAATTGGGAGAAGAGAAAATTATCACTGATATAGATCAATTCAAATATGATCACCAAGTAAATGGCTTTCTTAATCCTATTGTTACTATTGTCCAAGACCAGCTAGAGAAAATAATCTCACTTTTTTAAACATTGTTGTTGTTGTTGTTGTTAGATGCCATGGAGTCGGTACCGACCCATAGCAACCTTATGCACAGCAAAGCAAAACACTGCCTGATCCTGGGCCAACCTCACTACTGTTGTCACGCTTGAGTCCATCGATGCTACCACTTGGCCAATCCATCTTGTTGGAGTTCCTCTTTTTCTCTGACCCTTCACCTTACCAAACATGATATCCTTCTCCAGCGACTGGTCCCTCCTGACAACATGTTCAAAGTATGAGAGACGAAGTTTGGCCATCTTGGCCTCTAAGGAGCACTCTGGCTGCACTTCTTCCAAAACGGATCTATTGGTTCTTTTGG
>NW_006408791.1:309387-334595 GCF_000296735.1 Chrysochloris asiatica | reverse complement strand
GCACCAACCACTAAAGCCAGTGAGGCTGAAATAGAAGAATTCTACCAACTTCTTCCATTTGAAATTGATCAAACATGCAACCAAGATGTATTGATCATTACTGGCAATTGGAATGCAAAGGTTGGGAACAAAGAGGAAGGATCAGTGGTTGGAAAATGTGGCCTTCTTGATAGAAATGATGTTGGGGAATACAAGATAGATTTCTGCAAAACCAATGATTTGTTCATTTCAAATACCTTCTTTAGAAAGCATAAGTATACATATGAACCTCACCAGAAGGAATACATAGAAATCAAATTGACTACATCTGTGGAAAAAGAAGATGGAAAAGCTCCATATCATCAGTGAAAACAAGGCCAGAGGCAGACTGTGGAACAGACCATCAATTACTCACATGCAAATTCAAACTGAAGCTGAAGAAAATGAAAATAATTCCACGAGAGCCAAATATGACCTTGAATATATCCCACCTGAATTTAGGGATCATCTGAAGAACAGGTTTGATACATTAAACACTCAAGACCAAAATCCAGAAGAGTTGTGGGATGACATCAAGAACATCATATTGAAAGAAAGCAAAAAGTCATTGAGAAGACAAGTAAGGAAGAAAAGGTCAAAATGGATGTCAGACGAGACACTGAAACTTGCTCTCCAGCGTAGAGAAGAAAGGAGGAGGAGGTCCAAGAGCTGAACAGAAAATTTCAAAGCTCCATATAATCAAAAGCCTTCACGTAGTCAGAATATCTTTCTGATATTCTCTGCTTTCAGCCAAGATCCATTGGAAATCAGCAATGATATCCTTCATTCCATGTCCTCTTCTGAATCTGGTTTGAACCTCTGGAAGTTCTCTGTCAATGTATGCTTGCAGCCATTCCTGTATTACCTTTAGTAAAACTATACTAGCATGGGATATCAAAGATATTGTCCAATGAACTTCTTTTTACTCTTTTGGTGAGCATAAGAAATTAAATTTTAGGAGATCCTAGTTATTGATCTTCTGTTGTTCATGCATTTTTGGTTGTGTTTGATAATGTATTTATACAAAAAATTAGGACCATCTAGTTTTGTCCTTATGTTATTTTATAGGAACTTTATAGTTTTAGTTTTAGCATTTAGGTCTGTGATACATTTTGAGTAAATTTTTATGTATGGTGTGAGGTAAGTATTCTATTGCACTTTTTTGCAAATGGTTTTCCAGTTTTGCTAACATCCGTTATTAAAGAGACTCCATTTCTTCCCCCATCAAATTGATTTAACCCTTTATCAAAGACTAGTTATCCATAGATGTTTGGATTTACTACAGTTCCATTGGTCTTTATGTCTGTTGTTGTACTAGTACCAGGCTGTTTTGATTACTGTGGCTTTAAATTCTGAGACCAAGAAGTGTGAGGCCTCCTCCTTTTTTATTCTTCTTCAATATTGATTTAGCTAGTTGGAGTCTCTCCCCTTTCTATATAAAGTTGGTGATTATTAGAAGCATCTTTAAAATCCAAACACCTCTAGAAGGGTAATGGTGTCTGAAGATTTAATTGTATGTTCAATTTAAATTTGTTTTGGGGGTCCAAAAATTTTTTTTTTACAATGAATTCAAGATATAAGATAAAGCTGTTAAAACATTATTAGAATATCATTCTAGAGAGATAAAATGAATCAAACAAATATGAGTAAACCATGGGAATGAATACAATCACTGAGGTTAAGTATTAGATCTCATCTGAGTAAACCAGCAATCAAGCACCCATCTAAAAAAATAAGCAAAAGTGGTGCAGGTTATCAGTAAATCACTGGTGGTGGCTGTGTGCCATCAAATAGGTTCCGACTCATAGTGACCATGTATAGGACTTCCAAGACTGTAAATCTTTACAGAACTAGCAAGCCTCATCTTTTTCCTGAGGAGAGGCTAGTGGATTTGAGCTGCTGATCTTGTGGTTTGCAGCCCAATGCATAGCCCACTATGCCACCAGTAATATAATCAAATATGCTCATCTGATGGAGTGGGCACTCAAGATATTTGTGACTATAAATGATAAAAACAGTTGCCTTCAACTCATGGTGGCTTCCAATGACTGATTTTTTTTTTTTTTTTTTTAAGTAGATCACCAGGCCTTTATTCCAAGGCATTTCTGAGTGGACTCAAACTGCCAGTCTTTTGATTAGCAGTACACACAGTAGTAGTTTATACAATTGAGAGACTCCATAAATGGTAAGTACATAAATCAAATGAGGCTTTCCTGAAAGGCAGAGGCTGCTAAACTGGATGAAGCAGAGGAAGTGGGGTTAATGATGAGTCCTAAAAAAAGACATTAGCAGGGGAATTAAGTAAATCTGAGTTTGAACCCTGGCTCTGTCTTTATTAAGTATGTAAACTCAAACAAATTACTTCTCTTCATTGTCTCGTCTTTATCCTTCAACAGTGGGTCAAAATAGCATCTACCTTGTTACCTTGCTGGGAACAGTCTCATTGATGACATATGTATGCAGATAAATAAAAAATATTGCTACTAGGGTTCCAGTTTCAACATACACAGATTTAGTCCAAACAAAACATATGTAAACCTGTCTCTGTGATTGGCGGATGACTGCAGACAAGTTCTCTCAGTAATACACTTGTCTTAGCCTCCTCAGGATACCTTCAAAACAAAAAGTCCAATCAAAATAGTGGTTTCCTAGGGGATCTCCTGGGCTAGTTAAATTCAAGACAAAGTTTATCTTAGAAGGTCATGGCAACTGTTTTTTGTGATTCCAAAGAGGCAATCTTGATAGACTTTCTTGAAGGACTCAAGATCATGAAGGCTTATTAGGAAGAAGTTTTAAAAACAAAACAAAACAAAACCCCCCAGAAAACTGCAGTGGTGAGAAAAAGGCCAAGAAAGTTGTGATGAGGAATTGTCATAGTTCTTCAAGGGTAGCAAGGACTGCCCTATGAGAATTTCATTGGGAAACCTTACCTCATCTACTCTATAGCTTGATCTTGCCCCATCCAAACATCTTTTTGTTCCCCACTCTCAAAGAACATTAAGATGGAATACATCCCCTAAGGTTGCCCAAACTTCTATTTTGATGTGGTGTAACTCAGAGTACAAAATTATTCAGGGACAGGTTAGATGGAAACATTGCCTTTAGAAGTGTATAGACCTACATGGAGGATACGTTGAGAAACAATAGCTTCACATCTTGATGTTTTTGTTTAATAAAGGTTTCTATGATTTTAAATTATTCTCATACAGTGCTATGCACAGAGCCTAGCATACAGGAAATGCTTCATAAAAGTTAAAAGTTAGTGGCTGTCCTACTATTTTCACCACTTGTCTCTGGGAGTTGGGGCCATTCTAGATCAGTGGTATAATCTCTCTACAGAGAGGACTCCACTTTCCATGAACATGGTTCTAGATGATGGGTCTTAGAGCTTGGTGGAAATCTGTGGGAAACTGAGGGCAAATCGATTGTCTTGGCTCCTGGAGAAGTAGGGAAGAGGAGGTATTTCTGATGTAGGGTATAAAGGAAAAGTTGTATTAGTTGGATTTGTAGAAGGAATAATGGCTTTGACTCTGGAGCTATTGTTTGGGGAGGTAAGTAGCCAGGGACTGTGGGAAGCGTCCTATTCTGGCATCAAAGCCCTATAGCTGTATCCCCTTGGCCTTCTTGAATGCCCACCTGAGGAGCTTGCTTCTTCTTGCCCTGCCTCCGTTCCAGCCACTCCAGTACTCTAGTAAGATCAGATATGCGCCTCTCCTCCACCGATTTCCACATGGACTTGCGCTCGGTGGGCATCACATCCTTCAGATTCTCTGCCTTCTCAGACATGATGGAGTTCTGGTCTAGTCAGGGCTTGGGGGAGAGGGTGGCACTCTCTCACTGTCTTGATTGTTAGGTCTCTACTCACTGACTTAAGATGATGAAGAAGGTAGAGTGGCCTTCAGATGTGAACATAAAGGGCTGAGTTAGACAAAGCAGTTGGAATATTGACCTTAAAAGGTGAGGCTTGGGGTAGGGGCAGGAGGTGATTATGAGGTCACTGTCAAGCTTGTTGGCTGGCCTGGGGGTGAGAGTTGAGCTGGGTCATTGGTTATCACCTTTCCCCACGTGGCCACTGGCCCTCTTTAGGTACCATCTCTCACCTGGACTCTGCCACAGTCTTCTTATATCTTGCCACCTCCTGTTCTATACAGATTTCACTAAAACAAAGGTCAGTATCTCCCTTTCTAAAAAAAACTTCAATGGTTCCCTGCTACTTTTTTTTTTTGAAAAAGTTCAAAATTCCTTGTGTGGCATCCAGGCTTTCCACAACAAACTCTAATAGAAACGAAGCTTTCATGGACTCAGTTTCACCTATATTCATTCACTTATTCATATAGTTAGTTATCAGATGCCTACTATGTGTTAAGCATTGTGCTGTTGTTGTTGTTAAGTGTCGCTGAGTCGGTTCCAAATCATAGCAACTCTGTATAGGGTTTCCAAGGAAAAGCTGGTGGGTTTGAATGCCGATCTTATGGTTCGAAGTTCAATGCTGATCTTACAGCACTATACAAGTGCTCAGTACATAATGACAAACTAAGATGAATGTTCTGAAGGAACAGGAAGGAATTCTAAAAGTATCATGCCATGGATCCAGACTTGGACAGAGTTGATCCAGACTTGATCACACTTGGGCATAGAGGCTTCAGTGGAGCTCTGGACCAGAAGGACAAGCATGTGAAAACCCCTGTTGCAGGATTGAGGTATGGTACACTGAAGAACAGTATGAGGCCAGGGTGTCTTCAGGTGGTATACAGGCCATACAAGACTTTGGAAGCCACAAGGAGGAGTCTTAGCAAAGAAAGAAAATGAAGGGATTACAGTGGAGGAAGGAGTGACAGTGGAGGAAGGATCTTTGTTTACATAAACTTGTTATGGAAGAAAACTATATATAGAAATGTGCTAAAATCACAAATGAAGACATCAGTGTAAATCAGAACCCCAAAGTTTCTCCTGATGCCCCTTGCTAGTCACTACCCAGGGGTAATTTGACTTCTAACTCTGTAGATTTATTTCCCCTGTTTTTGAAAGTTTTATAAATATAACTATGCACCACATACTCTTTTGTATCTGGTTTCTTTCACTTTACAATATATTTGTGAGCTTCATCCACAAGCTCAGACTGTCTTGCTGCTATTCTTCAAATCCTCTGGGTTTTTGTGCTTTCAACATTTGTTTGTGCTCTGCTCTTAGACTTGAATATCCTTTCCTGATTTCTCTACCTGTAAAAACTTTCCTCATTCTTCCCTTGACATGTCCTATCTCCTCTGGAAAGCCTTTCTTGGCTTCCCCTCAGCAGAATTAATTTATTCTTCCACTGGGTTCCTCCAATGCTTTGCTCATGATTCTTTTTTTTTTTCTCAAGTTTTTATTGTGAACTGAGTGATAGTTTAAATGGGAGAACATTGACTGTATACCATGATTTCACTACAGTGATTACAATCTCCTCCATGCATCATCATTCAACAGTGTTTGCTTCTATTCCCTCTGTTTTTTTGGGGGGAGGCAGGGCTGTGAGGGGTGGGATGTACACAAAAACACTCAGGAATATATGATAATTTAAATGACCAAAGGGCATATCTGCAAGCCTGCTTCCTGGCCGCCAGCATCCAGTCTCTCTCTTTCCCTGAGTCCAGAGTCCTCAGCTGCTCCCTTTCTCCATGTCCTCACCTCTGCCTCCATCTCTGGTGTTGCTGCTTATCTGGATACAGTCCCGCATTTCACCTATAGGGTTTCTGAGGAGCAACTGAGGGGTTGCTATCACATGGTTAGCACTCCAGCGATTATCCTACAGTGCCACAAAATATCAAGTGCCAAAAAAAAAAAAAGCCTAAAATTCACAATCTCTGGCACCCAGTAGAAAATATCAAGTTTTCAAAAACGCAGAAAATACAATGAGGAGAAGAGTAAGTCAAACATGACCCATATCTCACACAGATATTAGGATTAACAATCATATTTAAATTTGCTATTATACCTTTATTTCTTATGCTTAAAAGTTAGAGGAAATACTGGACATAATAAGTAAGGAAATTAAAAACAACCCAAATCAAACTTTTCAGGAGGAAAATGGCAGTCTATAATAAAAAATAACCTTGATGACATTAGTGGCAGATTGGACATTATGAAAGTACAGATTAGTAAACTTGGACGCATACAAAATGATCGAATGAAAATAAAAATATATAAAACATTTAGATTCTCTATTTCCTTTTGGAAGTTGTTCTTTTCTAGCCACTTTTTCATTTCCCCCATGTTTTAAAATTGTTGATACATATTTCTTGGCATAACATTCCCTATAATTCTCTCAATTTCTATTGGTCTGTAGTGATCTCCTCTTTCAGCCCTAATTTCTTTCTTTCTTTTTTTTAAGTTTTTGTGTGAATTGAGTGATCGTTTACATGGAAGAACATCAGCTTTACACTCATCCTATTGTATTTCATTTCATTGCAATGATTACAATCCCCTCCGTGCATCATCATTCAATAGTATTTGCTTCTATTTCCTCCAGATTTTTTTTTTTTTTGGGGGGGGGGTAGATATACATCAAAACACTAAGGAATATGCAATTATTCAAACACCCAAAGGGCATACCCTGCAAGCCTGCTCCCCGCCACCAGCACACAGCCCTTCTTTCTCCATGTGTCTAGAGTCACCAGCTACTCCATCTCTCCACATCATCATCTCTGCCTCCATCTCTGGCATCACTGCTCCTCTAGATAGGGTCCCACACTCCACTCTTCTCCCTTGATGGTCCCAGGGTCCTTCTCTTCTGGACTGCAAGATCCACCTCCCCCCCTTTTTTTGCTACAAAATGTCTATCCTTACAGTTGCAACAATCACAATCAGTCATGATAACAATTACTCACTATTGAACCGCAGGAGTCTTATCCCCATCTCCTTTCACCAGTCCTGTCTAGACAGGTTGAAAACCACTCAGTGGAGATTCTACCTTCCCCCGCACCCTCTGAAATGAAACTCCCTCTTGAAAACTTGTAAGCCAGTCACTTCATGCCTTTATAGTTCCCCCCCCCCCCATTTTAGGCAGCTAATGTGTAAATTGTCTGTCCCTATCAACCAGTAGACCATCAGTAGACCAATGTGGTTGCCAGCAAGGTTATATGCCTGCTTGTGTATTCCCTTTGAGTTTCAGTCTTGGAAGGGGATTTTCCCTCAAGGGATTTAATTGTTTGCCTTGATGGCTCCCTTGTAGACAACTTGCTTGTTCTTGTGGTAGTCAATCAGGCTGACATTTTTGTTTTTTATTTTTCCAGCTGGTCTTTCTTTCAAGAAGTATCTTTTGTTCCTCTAGCTGCTCCAGGCTGGTCTGTTTGTCTTTTCAGGTAGAAAGTTCCCACCTCAGAAGAATCTGGATGGGGATCAGGATTTCACCTAGGGTCTTGTACATTATAAAGGCTCCCCAGGAAGCCTCTTTCACTGGGCAAGTTCTAGCCCTCCTTTTAGGTATTCTAATCAGTTACAGTCTGAAGATGGATTTATAAGCATGTTTCTGGCTATTTCTTTCTCTCCCCCTCAAGTGTCTATTTCACAATAACAGGCAAGGGAAACCAAAATTCATAAGACAGTCAAGCATCTTAACATTATTTTCCCTCTTCTACCCATTCAGAATATGCCTCAATCCCTGTATCACAGAGCCCTGTTGTTCCAAGGTTGAATATGCATCACTATTTACCTCTGTACCATTTAGCCCATGCAAACCTGCCTAAATGCTCTCCTATCTGCCTGGTTCTTCCATTCCCCTCCCTCTTTTTGTGTATTGCCTCTCTTCAACACCCGAACTATTGTGTGTCTATTCCTTACCCTATGCTTTCCCTCTCCCTCCCCTCCCCTCAGCAACCGCCCCCCCCACTCCCAATAGCAACAAAAACTTTTTTTTTTCTCTTTTAGTGTGAGTATTTTTTCTTAAGCTTTTACAATAATAGTCTTATGCAGTATTTCTCCTTTTGTGACTGACTAATTTCACTCAACATAATGTCCTCAAGGTTCATCCATGTTATATGGTAGCTTACAGCTTTCTTATGATTCTTCAAGGTAGTATAATATTCCATTATGTGGATGTACTCAACCCTAATTTTGATAATATCTATCTTCTCTGGTTTTCCTCTGTAGCTAAAAGTTTAATTTTGTTGATCTTTTCACAATGCATATTTTGCTTCATTAAGTTTTCCTACTGCTATTTGCTTTTCTAGTTAATTGGTTTGTGCTTTAAGTTTTATAAGTTCCTTTCTTCTATTTGCTTTGGTTGTTGTTTGCTTGTTTTGAGTTTAGTTTCAGCTTCTTTTTCTGGTTTCTAAAGGTTGAAGCTTCGTTATTTATTTAAGACACATCTTATGATTATAGAGCTTTAAAACTATACAATTCCCTCTAAATACTGACTGCATCCCATAAATTTTGTCACTTCAATTTAAAATGCTTTATAATATATCCAGTGATTTTTTCTTTAATTCATGGGTTATTTAGAGGTATGTTGTCTTAGTTCCAAACATTTGGAGATTTCCAAGATTTCTTTCTGCTGTTGGGTTTTTATTGAGATCAAATAACATAATTTTTATTTTTCAATATCTCTACATGCATTGTAATATAGCCAGTGATTTTTCTTTAATTCATGGGTTATTTACAGGTATGTTGTCTTTAGTTCCAAAATATTTGGAGATTTCCAAGATTTACTTCATCTGTAGGTTTTTTATTGAGATCAAAGAACATAATTTTTAATATTTCAATATCTATACATGCATCAAAACTTTTTTCAGGGTCTATCCTGGAGTATGTTCCCTATGTACTAGGAAAGAATGTGCATCATGAAGTTGTTGGGTAGACATTTCTCTCTCTATATATATACATATATATGTGTACATATGAGTCCTAGTGTGGCGCTGTGGGTTAATGCACCAGACTTCAAAGCTGTTTAAACAGCAAGGTCAGCGGTTCCAGCTCACCAGTCGCTCCTCAGAAACCCTATGGGTCAGAACTGATTTGACGGCACTTAACAATAACAATATATATATATAGCTGCTCAAGTCTTCCATTGTTGTTATATGCCGTGGACTCGGTTCCGACTCATAGCGCCCCTGTACAGGGTTTCTGAGGCTGTAAATCTTTACAGGAGCAGAAAACCTCATCTTTCTCCCCCGGAACAGCTGGTAGCTTCGAGCTGCTGACCCTGAGGTTAGCAGCCGATTCATAACCACATGCAACATTTTTACTACCTAATTAAGGAGCTTTGGTAGTGTAGTAGTTATGAATTGGGCTGCAAACCGCAAGGTCAGCAGTTTGAAACTACCAGCAGTTCCGGGGGAGAAAGATGAGGTTTTCTGCTCCTGTAAAGATTTACAGCCTCGGAAACCCTGTAAAGGGTTGCTATGAGTCGGAACCAACTCCACAGCACATCATCACCACCACATTTTATCAATTATTAAAAGTACTAAAATAAACATTAAAATTATATGTATTAATTATTAAAATATTAAATATAAAAATCATCAAATATTTATAAAGTATTAAAAATACCAAAATATACAGCTATAATTGTTATATTATCTATTTCTACTCTCGTCTATGTATTTTTGCTTTATGTATTTTGAGACTCTATTATTAGGCACATAACTATATTTTAAATTATATTCCTGTTGAATTGATCCTTTTATTATAAAATGTCCCTCTTCATTTCTAATAATGTTTCTTGTCTTAAAGTCTTAGGTTTACTGTTTGCATAGTATATCTTTCCTATTCTTTCACTTCAAACATTTGTATCTTAATCTAAGGTATGGCTCTTGTAGATAGCATAGAGTTTTTATCCAATCTGACAATCTTTCATGTTTGGTTACTTACATAACTCATATTTACTGTAATTCATGTAACAATATCATAAATATGCATGCCAGCAAATTTTTGCTAAAGACAATTTAAAAAATGACTGCAACAGTACACTGACAGGATTCAAGATGGATTTAGATGATGATGTGGAATGAGGGATATAACTGCTGACATCAGATGGATCTTGCCTGAAAGCTGAGAATATCAGAAAGATGTATACTTGTGCTTCATTGACTATGCAAAGACTTTTGATGGTGTAAATCATGACAAGCTATGGATAACATTGCAGAGTATAAGTATTCCAGAACACTTGAGGAACTTGTGCATTTGTTGTTCAAACAGAACAAGGGAACATTGAATGGCTTAAAATTAGGAAAGGTGTGCACCATGGTTGTATTCTTTACAATACTTATTCAACCTGTATGCTGAGCAAATAATCTGAAAAGCTGGATTATATGAAGAAAAACATGGCATCAGGATAGGGGGAAGACTTGTTAACAATCTGCAATGTATAGATGATGCAACCTTTCTTGCTGAAAGTTGATAGGACTTAAAATACTTACTGATGAAGATCAAAGACCACAACTTTTGGTGTGGGTTGCCTCTCAATGTAAGAAGACAAAATTCCTCACCACTGGACCTATATGAAGATAAATGGAGAAAAGATTGTAGTTGTCAAGGACTTCATTCTGTTTGGATCAGCCATCAACATTCATGGAAGCATCAGTCAAGAAATCAAACGACGTATTGCATTAGGCAATTCCAATGCACAAGAGCTCTTTAAAGTGTTGAAGAGCAAAGCTGTCAGTTTGAAGATTAAGGTGTGCAGTCCCAAGCTATGGTACTTCCAATAACTTCACATGTATATGAAAATTGGATAATGAATAAAGACAAAATAACGCATTACAGTGTGGTGTTGGAGGAGAATATTAAAAGTACCATGGACCACCAAAAGAGCAAACATCTGTGTTGGAAAATATACAGCCAGAATGCTTCTGAGGAGCCAGGATTGCCAGACTTCATCTCTCATACTTCAGACATATTTTCAGGAAGGACCAGTCTCTAAGAAGGACATCACGCTTGGTAAAATGGAGGGTCAGCAACCAGGGGTAAGACATCAGTGAGATTTACTGGCACAGTGGCAGCAACAATAGGCTCAAACGTAGCAACGATTGTGAGGTTGGTGCAGGACTGGGCTGTGTTTCATTCTGCTATGCATAAGGCCACTGTCAGTCGGTACCAACTAGACAGCATCTAACAACAACAGTGTAACTGTTGGTATGGTTGGGTTTACATTTGCCTAACAGAGTGTTTCTGTAGAGCCAGAGAGAATTCTCCAACAGGAAATTGAAATTATGATGCTAAATGAACTGGACTGGGGAGTCTAAACAAATAAATGTCCTCTAGAAAGTTTTACTGATTATCTTGGAACCCAAGGCCCAACTGTGCAGCTGACTCTTATAAACTAAACAGATGGGAATCAAGAGCTCCATCTCTCATGGGTTATGCTGCCCTCTTTCATTTCTACTTCTCTGTTTTGTTATTTTCGTTTTATTCTGGGCATCTGCTTCTTTCTCTGTCTCTATCACAGCCATACCCTCTCCTGCATCATTTTACCCATGCACTTATTTTTACATGACATTTTAGCTTAAGTACCACCCACTAATTGCACTTAAAAAAATTATCTTCTCCACTAGCCCCCAAGGATCTGATTGACACAAATTGACACATCTTGGGTCAGATCTGGCTTTCCTTGGGGCAGCTGTCACTCTGATTTTATCAACAATGATGGGGTTAGGTGGAAGCAGGAAGAGTACTGTCATATGATCAGCTTCCCATTTGGCAGTGGCTGGGGCAGTCGAGGATAAATAGTAGCACAGTAAGTAGGTGAGTGAGTGAATAGTGAATACATGGGAACTAATTTCAGGCCTCTTAATCCCAGGCTTCTCTTCCTCAGATCTGTAGTAGAGAGCAGATGCCCTAAATTTCTGGAAGACTCATCCATGTCTCTCCATACTGTACCAGAGGGCCTACAGGACCTTCAATAGGAATTCAGTTACTAGACACCAACCTTATTTGTATGAACACAAAATATTAGCTAGATCAACTAACAATCATCATTGCCATTTAAAAAGAGACCAGAGTCCAAATTAAACAAGCCCCAGATGACCACTTCATGGGACAACAGTGAATTCAATTTAAGGAACATTTATGGATGTATACTTGGCAGTCTTAAGTGATGCTGTAGGATAGGCACTAGACTTCAAGGTCAGTTTGAACCACAAGGCCGGTGGTTCAAACACACCAGCTGCTCCTTGGAAACTCTATTCAGGGTTGCTATGAGTTGGAACCTACTTGATGGCACTAAACAACAACACTTGGCACTAGGTACTATGCTGGGCACTGAGGGAGGAGGATGGAGATTCATTAGAGTCTGTTCCTGCCCACAATGAGTTTGTACTTTCCTGGAGGTGACTGAATACCTACAAATCCTGACAGATATTGTGGTGTCTCTCCACATCCATCCTCTGTTCCTTTGTAGTTGGGGTGAAGGCCTCAGATTGGTACAATCCAATCAGAACTTGGAATTCCCTAGGGTAGAAGGAGTTGTGTAGGAGGGTCCCAATCAGCATGGAATTAAGAGCTTTTGGTAAGAAGGCAAGGGCATAGATGGATGTGAAGCCTGGAATTGTGGAGATCTGTTTGAGGAGGGCAGAACCAACAGACTGATTGAAAAGTACATCATGTGTTTGGGCCTTTCAGAATTTTAATGGATAACTCAGTTGAGTTGTTACTTGCGACCAAAATCTTTTAAGAAGTACAAGTTACTAATAGAGCAATTCTGTAGGATAATCACTGGCCTGCTAATCATGAGATTACAACTCAAACATATCAGATGCTCCATGGGAGAAAGATGAGAATTTCTTCTCCCATAAAGATTTACAACCTCAGAAACTCTATACAGTATTGCTATGAGTCTGATTTGATGACACTTATCAACAATGTTAATGCCACCACTCATATGTCAGTTTGTCATACTGTGGTGGCTTGCATGTTGCTGTGATTCTGGAAGTTATGCCATGGGTATTTTAAATACCAGCAGGGTCACCTATGGTGGACAGGTTTCAGCTGAGTTTCCAGATGAAGAGAGACTAGGAAGAAAGAGAGACAGACTACTTCCGAATATTTAGTCACTGAAAACCTTATGAATAACAATGGAACACTGTCAGCACCAAAATACTGAATACTGAAACATGATGAAGAGTGCCAGAATACTGTCAAACATAATACTGGAAGATGAGGCCCTCAGTTTGGGAGGCACTCAAAATGCAAGAGGGGAAGAGCTGCCACATCAAAATAGAGTTAACCATGAATGGAGTAAAGCCCTTGGGTCCTTCATTTGCTAATGGGCCACAACTTAAAATGAAAAGAAACAACTGTAAACATCCATTAATAAACAGAACATGAAATGTACAAAGCATGAATCTAGGAAAATTAGAAATTGTCAAAAATGAAATGGAATGCATAAATATCAATATCCTAGGCATTAGTGAGCCGAAATAGACTGGTATTGGCCATTTTGATTCTGACAATCATATGGTTTACTATTCCAGGACTGAAGAGGAATGGTGTCACAGTCATCATCAAAAACAACATATCAAGATCTGTTTCGAAGTATAATGCTGTCTGTGATAGGATAATATCCATACGCCAACATGGAAGACCAGTTAATATTACTATTATTCAAATCTATAAACCAACCACTGAAGCAAGTGATTATGAAATTGAAATTGAAGAATTCTACCAAATTCTTCAGTCTGAAACTGATTAAACATTCAATTAAGATATATTAAGAGGCAGGGCTTGATGGCAGTTAGGGAAGAGGTGCAGTGAGGTTCGCCATCAGCAATACCACAGAGTGCCAGGCAAAGCAGATTCAGGGCAGAGCTCCAAAACTCGGAACCACATAAGCAGGAATATTTTTAAAGTTTGAAGGCTTATAGCTAGTGGAACTTGTAGCTGAAGTAGGGAATTTTGTACTTTTGAATCTGCCAGGCTCGGTGGCCTGGAACCAACAACTTGGGCGAGACAAAATGGCAAGACCAAGTGGGGGAGCAGATACACCACGGAAAAACCCCACGGGAACCTTGGGGCAAAGGTGGACAATACACTTTGTTGGTTTTGCTTTGTTCTGATTTTCTTTTCTTGTGTGTGTGTCTGTTCACTGGCCCCTCACTGTTTGCACACCTCCATTCTGGTGACTAGAGGGGGGTGCCTGAGCAAGTAGACACCCTCACCTGCTCCACTGGTGGGTTCTTCTACCATGCATGCACACAGATACTCTCAGCCCAAGAGCTGACCCTGAACTGTTTTTTGTTTTGTTTTGTTTTTAAATATGGAAAAGCCAGAACAAGCGGTGTAGAAAGGGAAAGAGAGTTTAAAAACAAAACAGGCCAAAAATTAAATTAAATCCTGAGGTACACCATAACAACCAACAGTGGCATCTTGAAATCTCTCAGGCAGCTTAAAAGGCAAGAAGCTGAAAGATGACATTAAAGTCATACTCATATCAGGCTACAGATTCAAAAAATTTTTTCTTTCTCTCCCTCTTCTCCTTTTTCTGCGATTATAGACTACAATATCCAGTCTGGGGTTTTTTGTTGTTGTTTTTGTTTTTCTGGTGTTTTTTGTTTTGTTTTGTTGTTGCTGTTTTGCTGTTTTATGCTCCCCCTTCTACCTTTGGGGGACTCTTTCTCTCTCTCTGTAACCCAAGAAGAGTCAGCATCTGCTGCCATATACTCAAGCTACAATCACACTCTATAAAACACCAAAACCCAGGCAAGAACCAATACCAACTGCCATATACCAGGGAGGCAGACAACATCTGTGAAAGTTACTCTGAATTAAGCAATAAGAAGAGTGAAAAGGGAAGCCCACATCCTGATCACATCTAACTGGAAGAAATCACAAAGCATAAAAAATACCAAAACACATACTCAATTAAGTATTAAAACCACAAATAAACACTGAACATGTCCAAGAAGCAAAAGCAGATGACTATATCAGCACATGCCCAGAAACAAGATAAAATGTCTGAGACTAATGACCTAGAGTTATACCTGGACTCCATTCTGGAAGGAGGACAGGCCTTGGAAATGCCTGAGAAGGAATTCAGAAAAATGATTATAAAATGTTTCAAAATACTTTACAATGAAGTTGAGGAAAATGAGGAAGAAGTCAGGAAAGTGCTACAGGAACAATCAAATAAGATAGCTACAGCATTAGAAACAATTAAAAACCTACAAAAAGAGGTCCAAATGATCAATAATAGAATATCAGAAATAGACAATACACTGAAAGGGCAAAGGAGTAGAACAGAAGAGATGGAAAGTAAAAGCAGTGAGCTGGGAGACAAACTTCTCTATAACACTAAGATAAAAGAGCAAACAGAAAAAATCTTTAAAAAAATCTGAAGAAGGCATAAGATTCATGTTGGACAACATGAAGAGGAATAACTTAAGAATTATTGACATTCCAGAACAAGAAGAATCACACAAGTCCACAGAGGAAATAGTTGAAGAACTGCTGGAAGATAATTTCTCTAACATCCTGAAAAGTGAAAAGATAAACATTCAAGAAGCTCAACGAACCCCAGGAAGGATAGACTCCAAAAGAAAATCACTGAGACATATCATAATCAAGCTCTTCAAAAGCAAAGATAAGGAGACACTCCTGAAAGCAGCTAGGGAAAACAGAAGAGTTACATACAAAGGCAAGTAAGTCAGATTAAGCTTGGATCTCTAAGCAGAAACCATGCAAGCAAGAAGGCAATGGGAGGGATAAATAAAACCCTGAAAGAAAAAAACCTGCCAACCAAGAATCCTTTATCCAGCAAAGCTATAGGTGAAATACGATGGTGCAATCAAAACATTCCAGGATAAACAGAAACTAAGGGATATTGCCAAAGCCAACCCTGCACTGCAAACCATCCTAAAGGGAGTTCTGCAGACTCAGAACCAACAAGAGCAGATAACAACCAGAGGCTGACATATGTGGCAGAACCTTCCAGAACTAAATTGACAGAAGGAAGAGTTGAGAACAGAACAAAACTATAAGAATAAACTCAGAGAATCTGGAAGGTTAGTCTATGATCAAAACAATTACAATATAAAAGAAGATAAACACTTAGGAACAGAAATCCAGATGGTGAGGTCAGGTAGATGACAGGATAAAATATACTGCACTAAATGGAGGGAAAAGTTAATGGACTATAAGGTAACCTCAAAGAACATACCAAGAAAATGAAAATCCAAGAAGAACATGGAAACATTAAAACTTTGAGGAAATTCAGAAGAAAGAACACAAAAAGCATGCACTCAGCAAAGGAAGACACACAGAACAAACAAAGCAGCAACACCACACACACAAAAAACCCCCAAACATAATGGCAGCGATTAATCCATACCATAGCGTAGTGGTTATGAATTGGGCTGCAAACCTCAAGGTCAGCAGTTCGAAACTACCAGTTGTTCTGCAGGAGAAATATGAGACTTTCCGCTCCCGTAAAGATTTACAAAGGCAAAGAACAAGGCACCAGAAATTGATGGAATAAAAATTGAAATCTTTCAAGAAAGTGAGGCTGCAAAGGAGGCACTCACTCATCTATGCCAGGATATTTGGAAGACAACTATCTGGCTGACTTATTGGGAGAGATCCGTATTTGTGCCCATTCCAAAGAGAGGTGACCCAATGGAATGTGGGAATCATCACACACTCTCTTTAATATCCCATGTGAGTAAAATTTTGCTAAAGGTCATACAGAAATGGCTACAATCATACATTGACAGAGAACTTCCAAAGGTTCAAGTCGGATTCAGAAGAGGCCATGGAACAAGAGATATAATTTCTGATGTCTGATGGATCTTGGCTGAAAACAGAGAATATCAGAAAGATATTCTGACTACGTGAAGGCTTTTGATTATGTGGATCATGACAAGCTATGGACAACATTGTGAAATATGAGTATTCCGAAACACTTAATTGTGCTCATGAGGAATCTATACTGGACCAAGAGGCAGTTGTTCAAACAGAACATGGGAACACTGAATGTTTTAAAATTAAAAAAGGTGTATGCGACAAGGTTGTATTCTTTCACCATACTTATTCAACCTGTATGCTGAGCAAATCATCTGAGAACCTGGGTTATATGAAGAAAAAGGTGGCATCAGGATTGGAGGAAGACTCATTAACAACCTGCAATATGCAGATGATGCAACCTTGCTTGCTGAAAGTGAATAGGACTTAATTTACTGATGAAGATCCAAGAACACAGCCTTTGGTATGGATTGCATCTCAATGTGAAGAAAACAAAAATCCTCACCACTGGACCAATAAACAACATTCTTATCAATGGAGAAAAGATTGAAGTTGTCAAGGACTTCATTCTTCTTGGATCTACTATCAATACTTATGGAAGCAGCAGTCAAGAAATCAAATGATATATTGCATTAGGCAAATTTGCTGCACAAGACCTTTTTAAAGTGTTGAAGAGCAAAGATGTCAGCTTGAGTACTAAGATGGGCCTGACCCAAACCATGGTATTTTCAATAACCTCATATGATGCAAAAGCTGGGCAGTGAATAAGGAAGTCCATAAGAGAATTGACGCCTTTAAGTTATGGTGTTGGAGGAGAATATTGAAAGTGTCATGGACTGCCAAGAGAACCAATAGATCCGTTTTGGAAGAAGTGCAACCAGAGTGCTCCTTAGATGCCAAGATGGCCAAACTTCGTCTCTCATACTTTGGAGATATTGTCAGGAAGGACCAGTCGTTGGAGAAGGATATCATGTTTGGTAAGGTGGGGGGGTCAGAGAATAATAGGAAGATGCCCAATAAGATGAATTTGTTAAGTGTCAGCATCGATGGACTGAAGAGTGGCAACAGTAGTGAGGTTGGCCCAGGATAGGGCAGTGTCTTGTTCTGCTGTTCATAAGGTCACTATGGGTTGGTACCAACTCGATGGTACCTAACAACAACAACAAAGATTCACAGCCTCGGAAACCCTGTACAGCGTCTCTATGAGTCGGAACCAACTCCACGGCACATAACAACAACAACAATAGATAATTACACTGAATGCAAATGGATTAAATGCACCAGTTAGGAGACAGAGGGTGGCAGAATAGATAAGAAAACAAGATCCTTCAATATGCTGTCTGCAAGAGACACATCTCATACACAGAGACAAAAACACATTAAAAGTCAAAGGATGGAAAAAAATATACACCAAGCGAATTACAATAAAAAATGGACAGGAGTGGCAGTACTAATCTCTGATAAAATAAACTTTAAGGCAAAAACCAGCGTAATAGATAAAGACAGACATATCTCATGATTAAAAGGACAATTGAACAAAATGACATAACCATAATAAATTATGCTCCCAATGAAAGAGCTCCAAAATATATAAAGCAAACTCAAATAGGTTTAAAGAAAGAAATAGATGAATCTACAACAACAGTGGGTGATTTTAAAACACCACTTTCAAAAATGGATAGAACACCAGAAAGAAACTTGACAAAGACACAGAAGAACTAAACAACTTGCAGATAATACCCGCTTGACCTGGCTTCAATGACTGGATGATCAGAGCTCAACTAGAAGAAGAAAGAAGAGAAAAAAAAGAGTAATCTGATGCAATTTGATGAACTTGACCTACACCTATGGATGCAGTAGATCAAAAAAGGGAACAAATCTTTACAGCAAGGATCATTCCCACCCCCTTCATACACAGAGTAGACAGGGATGGGCAACTTGGACATTGGCTACCCAAAGTGTGGGGGGCTACAGAGGCAAGATGTGACTGGCTTACAAGCTTTCAAGAGGGAGCCTAGATCCAGAGGGAGTGGACGAAGGTAGAATATCCACTGAGTAGTATCCAATCTGTCTGGGCGGGGCTGATGAAAGAAGATGCAGATAGGTCTCTTGTGATACAATTGTGAATAATTGTTATCAGGACTGATTGTGAGGGTTGGAAATGTATAGGTAGATGTTTTGTAGCAAAAGGATGGGTGTGATTAACTTTTCAGCCTAGGAGCGGAGGTCTCTGGGACCATCAAGGGAGAAGAGTGGAGAGCGGAACCCTACCCAGAGAAGCAGTGACACCAGAGATGGAGGCAGAGACGATGATGTGGAGAGATGGAGCGGCTGGGGACTTCTTTAGACCCAGAGAGGGAGAGGGGCTGTGTGCCGATGGAGGGGGTGGTTGGTTGATGATGCATGGAGGGGATTGTAACCATGGCAATGAGATGATATATGATAGGATAAATGTAAAACTAATGTTCTCCCATGTAAACGATCACATAATTCACAATAAAACCTTCACACACACACAAAAAAAACAAAACCGATGTATTGACAGTTACTAGTGACTAGAATACAAAGATTGGAAACAGGAAGGATCAGTAGTTGGAAAATATAATTTGTTGATAGAAATGATGCTGGAAATCACATGATAGAATTTTGCAAGACCAATGAATTGCATTCCAATTCATTGCAAATACCTTTTAAAACAACATAAAAGATGACTATGCACATGGATCTCACCAGATGGAAAACATAGAAATGAAATTGACTACATCTGTGGAAAGAGATGGTGGAAAAGCTCCATATCATCAGTCAAAACAAGGCCAGTGGCAGAATTTGAAACAAACCATCAATTGCTCATATGCAATTCAGGCTGAAGCTGAAGAAAATTAAAACAAGTCAATGAGAGCTAAAATATGACCTTGAACATATCCCATCTGAATTTAGAGATCATTTGAAGAACAGATTTGATGCATTAAACACTAAAGACCAAAGACCATAAGAGTTGTGGGATGACATCAAGAACATCATACAAGAAGAAATCAAAATGTGACTAAGATGTCAACAAAGAAGGAAAAGAACAAATGGTTGTCAGAAGAGACTCTGAAACTTGCTCTCCAGCATAGAGATGCTGAAGCAAGTGGAAGAAGTGAGGAGGCATAAGAGATGAACAGAAAATTTCAAAAGGCAGCTAGGGAAGAAAAAGTCAAATACTAGAGTGAAATGTGCAAAGACCTGGAGTTAGAAAACCGAAAGGAAAGAACTTACTCAGCATTTCTCTAGCTGAGGAATCTGAAGAAAAAATTCAAACCTCCACTTGCAGTATTGAAGGATTCCTTGGGCAAAATATTGACTGATGCAGAAAACACTAAAAGAAGATGGAAGGGATAGAGTCATTGTGCCAAAAGAAATGGTAGATGTTCAGTCATTTCAAAAAGTAGCATATGATCACGAGCCAATGATAATGACATAAGAAGTCCAAGGTGCTTTGAAGGCATTGGTAACGAACAAAACACTCGGGAGTAGATGGAATATAAATTGAAATCTTTCAACAAACTGATGCAGCACTTTAGGAACTCACTCACCTATGTCAAGAAATTTGGAAGACAACTACCTGGCCAACTGACTGAAAGAGATCTGTATTTGTGCCCATTCCAAATAGAGGTAACCCATCAGAATGCAGAAATGATTAGACAACATCATTGATATACCACATGAATAAAGATTTACTAAAGATTATACAAAAATGGCTGCAACCATATATTGACAGAGAACTTCCAGAGGTTCAAGCCGAATTCAGAAGAGGACATGGAATGAGGGATATCATTGCTGACATCAGATGAATTTTACTGAAAGCAGAGAATACTAGAAAGATGTTTACCTGTGCTTTATTGACTACACAAAGGCTTTTTGTTCCAGTGAAATATGATTTTTTAAATTAAGTTTTTATTGTGAATTGAGTGAAAGTTTACAGTTTTACATTCAACAAATCATATATTTTGTTTTATTACAATGGTTATAATCCCCTCCATGTACCATCAGTTAACAGTATTTCATTGTAGCTGTTCTTTTTTTTTTTTTTTAACACTCAGGCATATATAATAATTTAAACCACCAAAGGGCACATTCTGCAAGTCTGCCTCCTGGCTGCCAGCTCTCAGTTCCTCTTTTTCCATGAATCTAGGGTCCTCAGCTCCTCCCTCTCTCTATGTCCCCATGTCGCTGCTTCTCTGAATAAGGTCCGCATTCCACTTGTGCTCCTCTCCCTTGAAGGTCCTAGGGTCCTCTGTGTTTGGACTGTGAGTTTAACTACTTCCCTGCTTCTGTTATAAAACTTCTGCTTTTACAATTGTGACAGTCACAGTCATGATAGCTATTACTCACTATTGAAACATAAGAATCTTATTCCCATCTCTTTTTACCAGACCCATCTAGACAAGATGAAAGCTATTCTGTGGGGATTCTTATCATCCGCCACACACTCTTAAACTAAACTCCCTCTTGAAACCTTGTAAGCCAGTCACTTTGAGTCTTTATCACTCCCTCATTTTAGGTAGTCAATGTCTAAATTGCCTGTCCTATCTACCCTGTATACAGAGGGGATAGCATTGATACTTGATGTGAAGACTCTTTCCCTCTCTGTTGGTATTTTGAGCTACTACTTCCATGAATATAGGTTCAGTTCATCAAATTGTAACAATTTGCCCTCATTTCCTTTATCAAAAAAAAAAATTTTTTTTTGTCTTCCTCTAATCTTGTTGCTTTCTACTCCCGTAAAGATTTACACCCTCGGAAACCCTGTACAGGGTCGCTATGGGTCGGAACCGACTCGACGGCACTTAACAACAACAACAACAATCTTGTTCTGATTATCAAGTCATCAAGGCTAAGTCAAATGGGTACTATCTGCAAGTATGGGTGTTCTTGTGAGTCTCCCCTCACTTCATATCAGCTGGATGCTTCACTCTCAGCTCTAGCCCTCTGTGGCTATGTCCTTGTCCATGGGCTCAGGTGTCCCCAGGTCTCACCACCCTTTGGACCAACCAGTCCTTCCTCTTCTCTCTCTCATCTCCAGGTCAACGAGAGTCTATGGAACATAGTTACACAAAGGCTTTTTTTGATCACGACAAGCTATGGACAACATTACAAAGAATGAGTATTACAGAACACTTAATTGTAGTCATGAGGAACCTGAGGCAGTTGTTTGAACAGAACAAGGGAACATAGAATGTTTTAAAATTAGGAAAGTTGTGTGCCAGGGTTCGTTTACCATACTTATTCAATCTGTATGCTGAGTAAATAATTCAAGTAGCTGGATTATATGAAGAAAACTTGGTATCAGGATTGGAGGAAGACTCATTAACAATCCGCGATATGCAGATGATAAAGCCTTGTTTGCTTAAAGTGAATAGGACTTATAATACTTACTGATGAATATGAAATGCCAGTCTTCAGTATGGGTTGCACTTCAATGTAAAGAAGACAAAAACCCTCACCACTGGACTAATAAACAACATCCATATAAATGGAGAAAAGATTGAAAATTGTTAAGGACTTCATTTTGCTTGGATCAACCATGAACACTCATGGAAGCAGCAGTCAAGAAATTAAACAATGTATTGCTTTGGGCAAATCTGATGCACAAGACCTCTTTCAAGTATTCAAGAGCAAAAATGCCAGTTTGAGGACTAAGGTGCACCTGTCCCAAGCCATGGTATTTTCAATAACCATATATGCCTGCAAAAGTTGGACAGTGAATAAGTAATACTATAGAAGAACTGATGGATTTAAGTTATGGTGTTGGAAGAGAATATTGAAAAGTACCATGTATTGCCAAAAGAACAAACAGAGATGTGTTGGAAGAAATACAGCCAGAATGCTTCTTGGAAGACAGGATGGCCAGACTTCATCTCTCATACTTCAGCCATATTATCAGGAGGGACTAGTCCCTGGAGAAGTATGTCATGTTTGGTGAAGTGGAGGGTCAGAGAAAAAGAGGAAGAACCTCAATGAGATGGATTGGCACAGTGGCAGCAGCAATGGACTCAGGCGTAGCAACTATTATGAGGTTGGCTAAGGACCGGGCAGTATTTGCTTCAGTTGTGAGTCATTGCTATGAGTCAATGCCGACTTAATGGCACCTAACAACAACAACAACAAAGCTGATGATCACTAAATTTGCAATAAAAAGCTAAAACAAACAAACAAACAAAATGTATTTCTAACTTCCTGATGTGGTGCTGGACTGCAAGGTCAATTTGAACTCCAGAGTAGGTGGTTCAAACTCACCATATTATTCTCGGAAACCCTTTACAGGGGCGTTGTGGGTCGGAACTGACTCAATGGCACTTAACAACAATGACAACAACAACATCTGACTCACTGGCCCTCAATCCAGGTGAAAGGCATGTCATGCTGAACAACTAAAGTTGACATTGTGGCAGAGGGAGGAGTGGCTACTTGCTCAAGTATAGGCAGAACTTGAATCCAGTTCTCCTGACCCCCAGTACCTGAAAGCACTGTGGGATTCTGGGAGAGAGGAGACTAGAAGCAGGGCTCAAATAGCAGCTGCTCCTCATGTCAAGAAGCGCAGGTGGGGAGAGACTTGACAAGCCTCCCCTGTCCTGGCTTTCTGGGGGGAGGTTTCCCCTGGGTGCACCACCAGGTGGCTGTCGATTTTAATTTCGTCCTACTTTCTGATGTTTTAGAACCCACTATTATTGCAATCCACAAGAGTCCTTTAAAATATATATACTCTTATTAGTGAGAACTGGCTTCCCTGTGGTTGGTCTACATTTCAAGGAAAGTCATCAGTCCCCAGTCTCAGCAGGATATCCTAGGTGGGAAGGGGGTAGAGATCTGGCTCTCAGGTGCTGTATCTGCCCTAGTTTTCCAGGACACCCCAAGCAAATGTCTCAATTAGGCTGCAGGATGAATGTGCTTCCAAGCAGGCTTTGATTTACATATTAGAAGCCCTGCAGGCTCCTTCACTCTAGAAATGCCCTTTCTTTTCCCTGTGGGGCCACAGAGGACTCTGCTGGCTTCCCAGGAGTGAATGCCTGGGTTCCATGCCTCTGGGATGATATAAAACATTGGGAGAGTGAGCAGCACAGAACTGCGGGATTTAGGCTGATGGAGAGCAGGAAGGCCCCTGGATAGGCAAAGTTATGTCTTGGGCATGTTACTTGGTTTCTTGGGGTTTGCTTCCAATAACAAAGTGAATGGAACTTGACTGGAATTTACAAACTGGTGGCCTGTAAGATTTAACTCACAGATATATTTTATTTGGCCTGCAAAGTGGTTTAGAAATCAGGACATTTATCAAGAAATTCAGATTTTGGATGATAAATAAATGATCTGGTATTCCTGGGTGGAGGAGAGCCTGCCTTGGAGATGGACTCCTGCTCCCAGTCCATGCCCAGCATGATCTGTGCGGCCTCTGGAAACAGGTGACTTTGTAGGCTACTTCTGGTTAATTGCTGTCCAGTGGATGTCATCTCAGGGAACCCCTATGTGTATAGAGTAGAACTGCTCATAAGGGTTTCAAGGTTGTGATCTTTTGGAAGCAGACAGGAGTGTGTAGATGGTCTTGAACTGTCAATCTTTTGTGAACTGTTTGAGCTACTCAGGAAACTCCTGGACTAGGTAATAATACTAATCACTAAAACCTTGCAAAGACAAAGTTATTGTGATTCTGAAGGATAAACACTGGACCACAACGTAGGTTTGAACCACAAGGTTGGCAGTTCAAACCCACTAGCTGCTCCTCAGAAACCCTATAGAGAGTCACTATGAGTAGGGGCTCAATGGCACTTAACAACAACATCTGCATCCAGGGGTGGTACTGTAGGATAAACACTGAACTGTTAATGGCAAATTCAGTGGTTCAAATCCACCAGCCGCTCTTCAGAAATTCTTTACAGGGTTACTATGAGTCAGAACAGACTTGATGGCTCTTGATCTAGAGAGGTGGGGATTCTTAATTCCTTTTACAGATTGGATCCCAAGGTTAAAAGAAGTGTCGTCACCCAGGCCCTTGGTTGTCCAGAGCTAGAGTCACACCTGTCTGACCCCAAACCCACCCTCCTTCCAGATTCTCATAAGGACTTGTCCCTTGTATGAAGGGAAGTCAAAAAGTATTGCTATTAGGATTTCAATAAATACCTGTACAAGTTTATTATAAATAAAATATGTTTAAACATGTATCTGTGATCAGTGGATGGTTGCAGAGAACTTTCCTCAGTAATACACCTGCTTCAGTCTCTTTGTTGTGAAGTGCTATCAAGTGGGTTCCAACTCATAGTGACCCTGTAAAGGATTTCCAATGAGTAGCTGGTGGATTTGAACTATTGACCTTGTGGTTAGCAGTCCAATGCTTAAAAGATGCAATCAAAACAGTAGCTTCCTAGGGGATCTGCTGGCCCAGTAAATTTCAAGGCAGAGAAGTCAGCTCAGAAGGTCATGGCAACTGTTTTTATGGATTCCCAAGGGGA
>NW_006408791.1:290772-309287 GCF_000296735.1 Chrysochloris asiatica | reverse complement strand
ATTATTTTATTGGCTCAAGTATAGAGATGACAAAATAAATAAGGGAAATGTGGATTAAATGAAAGATGTTGCTTAATGTAAAGTGCAGACAGAACATTAAGGTAACATTATGATAATATGTAAACTTCTAACATGTGTTCTTGGAGTCTCAGAAAGAGAGGAGAAAAACATTATCCAACTACTTGTTCATAGGTTTAAGCCCACTAACTGCTCTGCAGGAAAAGGTGAGACCTTCTATTCCTGCAAAGATTTCTACCCTTAAAAAGAATTGGGATTGACTCCAGGGCACAAATCAACAATAAGCCCCAAAAGGAAATTTTGATAGTTTTCCTTGAAGGACACAGGATGATAAAAAGGGGCTGATTATGAAGAAATTTTAAGAAAACTAAAAACTGCATTGGTGAGAAAAAGTCCAGGAGAGTTGTGCTGAGGAATTCCTTTCCACTGCAACAATGTACCTGCTCATTCATCGAGGATAGCAAGGGTTATCCTATGAGAATTTCATTAGGAAATCTTACCCCATCCATCCAGCAACCCTGATCTTTTCTCTTCAGACTTCATTTTGTTCCCCAAACTCAAAAAATATTGAGTAAGACCATGATTTGAGTCCCTGGAGGATGCCAAACTTGCCATTTTGACATGTAAATCAAAGACTACAGAGTTTTTTGGGGAAGGCTTGTTAAATGCCATTTGTTTAGTTCTGACTCATCGTGACCCTACGGGCAACAGAATGAATCACTGCCCAGTCCTACATGTCCTCACAATTGTTTTCTTTGAGCCCATTGTTGCAGCTACTATGACAATCTATATTATTGAGGATCTTCCTCTTTTTCACTAACCTACTTTATCAAGCATGACAACATGTCCAAAGTATATGAGACAAAATCTTGCCTTCCTCACTTCTAAGAAGTATTCTGACTGTACTACTTCCAACACATATTTATTTGTTCGCCTGGAAGCCCAAGCATATTCAATCTTCTTCACCAAAGGCATCAATTCTTTTTTGGTATGCCTTATTCATTGTCCACTTTTCAAATGCATATGAGGCCATTGAAAACAGCATGGCTTGGGTCCTGTGCATGAATCTTAAAGTGACATCTTTGTTCTTTAACACTTTAAAGAGGTCTTTGCAACTCATTTGCCCAATGCAATAAGTTACTTGATTTTGTGACTGCTGCTTCGCTTCCGTGGGCATTTATGGTGGATCTACGTAAAATCAAATCCTTGACAATTTTAATCTCTTCTCCATTTATCATGATGTTGATTATTGGTTCTGCTGTGAGGATGTTTGCTTTCTTTACATTGAAGTGTAATGGATACTGAAGGCTGTAGACTGATCTCCATCAGTCATTGCTTCAAGTCCTCTTCACCTTCAGCACTTTCACTTGTATTATCTGCACGTCCTTTGTGCTCTATTCACACACAGAGATGATTCACATGTCACACACTGTCATATATGATAGCTGTCTGCCTGCCCATCAGCTCTCCTGCATTTTCACATTGCTCTGAATTTCTCAGACTCCTTTGCTTCTGTGCTCAAAGTATCACTGAAATCACACTTATTCTCAGACCCTGTGCCAGGAGGTAGGCAACTGCAGGAATTCTCAGCCAGGTGATTTTGCTCCCCAGGGGACATTTAGCAATGACTGCAGACATCTTTGGTTGTCACAACCTGGGAAGGGCGTTGTTGTTGTTGTTAAGTGCTGTCTAGTCAGTTCTGACTCATAGTGACACTGTATAGGGTTTCCAAGGAACAACTGGTGGGTCTGAACAGCCCACCTTGTAGTTCAAACCGACCTTGCAGTCCAGCACATTAACCCGCAGCACCATGCCAGGACTCCAGGAAGGGACTGCTACTGGCATTTAGTGGGAAATGCCAGGGATGCTACTAAACATCTTACAATGCACAGGAAATTTCCTACATCTAAGAATTATTGAGCTCAAAATGTGTCAACAGTGTTTACTTGTTGATGTAGTCACTCAATGTAACAACTGAGAGGAAAGAAGTCTTCATTCTACCCCCTCTGTATGCAGGGGCGATAGGGACAGGTAACTTGGACATTGGCTTAAAATGGGAGGTTGAGGGGCTATAAAGGCACGAAGTGACTGGCTTACAAGTTTTCAAGAAGGAGTTTAGTTTCAGAGTGTGTGGGAGACGGTAGAATCCCCACTGAATGGTTTTCATCTTGTCTAGGCAGGTCTGGTGAAAGGAGATGGAGATAAGATTCTTATGATTCAATAGTGAATAGTTGCTTATCATGACTAATTGCGACTGTCACAATGGTAAAGGTAGAAGTTTTGTAACATAAAGAGGGGGTAGTTAATCTGACATTCCAGGAACAGAGGACCCTAGGACCATCAAGGGAGAAAAGCATGATCAGAATGCAGAACCCTATCTAGAGAAGCAGAGACACCAGAGATGGAGGCAGAGATGAGAATATGGAGGGAGGGAGCAGCTGAAGACTTTGGACTCATGGAAAGAGAAGGACTAGGTGCTGATGGCCAGGAAGCAGGCTTGCAGAATATGACCTTTGGTTGTTTAAATGATTATGTATTCCTGAGTGTTTCTGTGTACATCCCTCCTAACACCCGCCCCCAAAAAGTCAACAGTGTTCAGGTTGAGATAATCTGGCCTATTGGAAGACACAGACATGCATGCAGATAGTTACAATGAATCATGATAGGGCCAGAATGTGTTGGAGGGAAACAGTAATGACATTGGTGGTCCATTTGTTGTACTATAGTGGCCCATGTGTTACTCTGATGCTGGAAGCTATGTCACTGGACAGGTTTTAGTGGGATTTCCAGACTAAGATAGATTAGGAAGAAAGGCCTGGTAATTCACTTCTGAAAATCAGTCAGTGAAAATCCTATACATCACAACAGAATTTTGTTTGATAGAGTGCTAGAAGATAAGCTCCCTAAATTGGATGGCATTCAGAATATACAGTGACTGCCACAAAGGACTTGAACAAACCAATGATGTGAGGGTGGCACATGACCAGGCAATATTTTCTGTTGCATATGGGTCACTATGAGTGGAAGTCAGCTTGAAGCTAACAACAGAGAAACAAGGGAAGTCTTCATGGGAAAGTGGCATCATCACTGATCCCATTTGGCTGGTGGTAGAACTGCCTCGTGTACATTCAGATCTGCCTCATAGATGTTCCCTGTGTACAATTGACTTGCCCAGTGTGCAGTTACATCTCTTCTGATCATTCAAGTCCCATCTTTTCTGCTAATTTCATTTGTACCCCTGGATCCAGCCATGCCTCAAATATTGGATTCTGGTTGTGTGGACCCTACAGGCATCTTGGTTGCTTACACTTATGTGACCTGAGTCTGTTTTAATAGCTGGATAAGTGCCACACTCAGTTTAGGCATGCTCACACTTCTATGCAGACATCACCTCTCACCCTTACACACATGATGGTCCCCAGTGTAATAGTTGTCTCCCTTCCTCCTCCCAGGGCCTGGCAACATTCATCCTTGCTGTGGCAGTGGCACTTGGCATCTTGCAACATCAAAATAGCCAAGCATCTATTGCATGATTGAAATCTCCCATCAGCCCAGACTCAGGCAGCCATGATCAGATGTGGTTTTTGCAGGGCTGGCAGTTAATTAAAAGCCGCATGTACTCAGTGATTAACTAATCACAGCATGATGGCAGGCGGCGATGATGTGGGCAACTTCTCGGCTGGATTCAGCTGAGAAGCTCCAAACGTCTGCCTTCCGGCAGCCCGTGGCAGCAGGAGGGTTGGGCAGCACCAGTGTCTACATACCAAGCTGTTTAGTAGCTGATTCCCAGTTGTGTCTCCTGCTATAACCTTACAGGAGAAACAGTGAAAGGGTATCCAGGAAGGACAGGAAAGGAACAGAAATTGGTGGGACTGGAGCAGAAGGGACAGGCTAAGTGAGGTGAGAGAGGTGGGATCTCCAGGGGAGTTGGTAAAATGGGAGACCCAGATGGCCAGAATGTAAGCTGTGGCTCTGCCACCTACTGCCTCTGTGACTTTGCATATGTTTATAAACTCTCTGTAAAATTTAGGGTTCATAACCATTCTAACCTCCCAGAGTTGGTGAGGATTCATGCATGTGGAGATTTTGGAACACAATAAGCACATAAAAATTACTAATGTACCCTTTTAAAAGTACCCTCATAGAACCCTTGACTATGAGTGTATCCAATGGGGGAGAGATGGTTCCTCAAAGCAAGAAGTCCTTGGGTGGTGTAAATAGTAAATATGTTTAGCTGCTAACCAAAAGGTTGGTTGTTCAAGTCCACCCAGACTTGAACTTCAGAAGAAAGATCTGGTGATTTATTTCCAAAATACCAGCCACTGAAAACCCTATGGGTTTTCAACTGTTGTACTGTGATACACATGGGATGGCCCTAAATTGAAGTCAACTCAATGGCAACTGATTTCTTTTTTTTCTTTTCAATATTAGAAGAGGAAAGTAACTATTGAATGGACCAAGTATGTCCAAGAAATTACAAACGTATTCCTCCCACTGAGCCAGGTCCAATTTTGGGTAGGGGTACATGGTGTTCATGTTGGGTGTGGGAGGACTGGAGTCCAAGGAAAATGCCCTCTGTTGCCCTTTGATGTCTGTCCAGACCCTTCCCATTGCAGAGAGGGGGAGTTGGCAAGGCACATCAGGGAAAGAGTGGGTAAGTGGCCTTCATACCACTCCCAAGTCTATTTCTGAGGCTCCAAGGGTCTGAGATCTTTTCCAAATTTTGAATCAGAACAGAGATTTAAATTGTGTTGATGTTTCTTGGGCAGTCTCATTAGTGTCTCTGAACGTTGCTGGTAATAAGGAGACATAACATGGAAAAGTGCTTGGCCAAACCACTCAGGACTGTTTTTATGTTGGGTCACAACTTAGGAGGGAGCTGCTTCACTTTTTGCCATTGGCAGTTGGCCCCATTCCATGTTCCCAAGGTTCCCTGTGATGTCACCTCTCTTTGTCTATTCTCCATGTGTTACCCCTGGGGCAGGGACCTGTTCCTGCATTCCTGCTAAAGATGCTGCCTTGGGAACCTGTCCCAACACCTTGTCATTTCTCAGCCTGGAGAGGAGACATGTTGTGTAGTCAGCAAGACAAGGCAGGGACACAGGATGTCTGGGAGGCTGGGACTGTGAGGCCCCCAGTGAGGGGAGTAGGAGTGATAGAGAATAGTTGTGATGTGATGAAGGCTGTGGTGGGTATGGGAAGAGCCTCATTTGCTTCCAGACAAGTCCTGGTGCTAAATAAAGGTCAAGTTCTTCAAAGAAGAGTCCAAATAACCAGATTTCTCTGTCAGAATTGATGAAAATACCAGGGTCTATAGCTCTTCATTGATTTGGGACCAACACTTGGTTTTAACAGTCCCTGGTTGCACTAATGGTTAAGGACTTGACTACTAGTTGCAAGTCTGATGGCTTGAATTTACACAGAAGCACCTCAGAAGATAGGCCAGAATTTCAAAAGCCACATGGAGCAGTTCTACTCATGTGACTATGACTCAAAATTAATTTGAGAGTAACTAACTATAACAACTTGGTTTTAATAGATTGGACACTTACAAGATAATACAAACAAGCACTTAATAATATTTACAAAATGTATTCATGATCATTTTCTCATTTAACTTTATCCCTAATTCACAGAGGAGAAGCCTGAAGGCTGAGAAGCCAAGAGACTTGCCCAAGTTCACAGAGTGGTGATTAAAGTATGATAGAAATGTCTCATTTACAGAAGTGTGCTGGTCTGGCTCCTTCCACCTGTGCTGTGACAACTTCAGCACAGGACTTTCTCTAAGATGGCAGCTCATGCTTCAACCATCACACCTGACTTTCCAGCCTGCAAGGAGGAAAGCTGAAGTAGGGTGTTGTTTCTCATTAAGGACATTTCTCATGACGCTTCTACTTTCAGGTTTTGGCTAGATGTAAAGTCTGTGGACAGCCCCAGCTAGCAAAAGCAGCTCAGAAATGAGGGTTCTATTTTAGGCACCCGGTGCCCAAATAACAAGTTTGGAAACTGAGGATGGAAGTGGAAGTAGATGTTGGGGTACAAGTCACAGCCATTGTCTCAAGCTAGAGTGGCAAAAGTAGACTTGATTCCAAATCCCATCTCTCTAAAAGCCTAGTTCTTTGAGGTGGAAACATACAGTTGTTGCTGTCAGGAAAGGGGTCAGATTTGAACCCTAACTTCATGAGTGGTGGACCTGGAGCCCCAGGGTGTCTGCCTTTCTCTCCCTGGGTCCACTGAAGCCCTTCCCTGTGGGATGTGATTCCATCTCAGAGATTGTAATCTCCTCCATGCAACAATAGTTATCCTGCTTCTTTCCTGTGGCGCCTATTTCCATTCCACCCACCTTCCCATTCCTTCTCAACTTTGTCCTTAGGTAATCGTTGTCCTTTTGATTTTGAATGATTGACCATTCATAGTGAGCATACTTTACAAGTGTCATTGTCCACCCCTATATACCTATCTACTGCTTGGCTGAAAATTAGGCCATGAGAGTGAGTTCCTTCCCAGACTATGGTCAAGGGCCATAGTCTGAGGTTCTCCTGGTCTTTTTAAAAAAAATAATTTTGAGTTTGGTTCCACATTTTTCCCACTCTATCTGGGACCTTCTAATGTGATCCTTTTTCAGAGAATTTGGTAGTAGAACTGGGCATCATTTAGTTCTTTTGGCCTCAGAGCTGCGGAGACTGATATTCACGTTTTATTAGTCCATTGGACTAATTGCTTCCAAGCATCCTCAATTCTCATCAGTCTTCTTTCTTATGTGTATGGAGAGACCAATACCTGCACTTAGATGGTCAGCTTTTAAGATCCCAGACACTACTCACCAAAGTAGGATGTAGAACATTGTTTATAAAGACTATGTTATACCAACTGACCAAGATATCCGCTCAGAATATGGTCCAGAGCCCCCAGAGCCAGCAACTCATTGATATTTGATAATATCTAAGAAATTTTCATCATTTTGCCAGTTGTATGCTCCACCACAGAGTCCTGGTGTGGCACTCACTAGGCTGCAAGGTCGGTTTGAACCACAAAGTTGGTGGCTCAAGCTCTTCAGCCACTCTTTGGAAACCCTAAACAGGGTTGCTATGTGTTGGAACTGATTCCACGGCGTTTTACAACAGCAGCAACATGCTCCACCACATTCATAGTTGTTTTTGCAAGAAAGGTAAATACCCATGTACAAATATCCTCTTTCAAACTCATATATTTGTGAGTATACTCCCACTTTCCCTTCTATACCCATTCAGCCTATGTCTGTCCCTCTATCTACCTGCAGAACACTGTTGTTCCAAGGTATAGTTTTAAGACTTAAAGTTTAAACATTATCTAGTTTTCATTGAGACTCTGAAATATTATTCAACTGAATGCAATATAACCACATTTTTAAAAAGTTCACAATGAGCATAATATAAACATTTTAAATAAAGGTTAAGCCCAGTCACAGGAGCCTGAGGCAAGAGGAATATCAGTAGACTGAGTTTTTGGTGCCCTTTAAAGTCTGCCCATACGGTGAGTACCTCACCCACCTCACCTTAGCCCTGATCCTACTGAGGATGAAATGAACCTCGTGCTGAGACTGAGCACAAAGTCCTGGGAGCTTCATTTCCCAGGCCTCTCTGCTGATTTAGGAACTGGAATAATGCAGGAGGCCTCTAGGTTGAATCCTGAAGCTGGTGCATCCATCCCCCTTAGATAGATCTTAATTAGCCACACCAGATAACTGTTTCTCCTGAGGCAGAGGCCACTGAATTACTGAGACAGTGCCTGTGTTTTCCTTCCCTTCAAATTGTTTTGCCAAGTGACAAAGGCAGAGATGTATGTTCTGCTCAGGGTTGCCTTACAGAGCTCAGTCTACTGAGATATGAATGAGACTCCCAGTGGAAGTTTCCTCTTCATCCAACCCAGCTAGATGTGGTGCAAAGGCAGGAACATATACATGTGAGTGGCTGGGGGCAGGGGGCCCATCTAGGAAGAAGAAAAATTCTTCCTGCTAAGCTCAGAGCCCTATAGAGATGAGCGTCAATTAAATCCCTGAAGAAGTGTCTTCCCTTAGTCACTCAGTGAACACTTAGTATCTACTGTGTGCCAGGCACTCAGCTGAGCAAGGAGACGTGGTAAAGAGATGGGTCATTTGTGGTACTGGCTTTAAAGACTATATAACTAAAAAATAAGCCTTTCTTCATACGTCAGTCTACATATGAAATCGTGACGTGTGCCAGGTTAGATGGCTGACAACGGAAGGCGTGAGAAGAAGCCATCTTCTCAGTTCCTATGGTTGACTGGGGAGTGTGTGAATATATGTGAGTATGTGAGAGTGTGAGAAAGTGTGAGAGTGAGTGTGAGACTGAGACAGTGTATAAGAAAGTGTGTGCAAGTAAAATTGAGAATGTGTGTATCAAAGGGAGTATGTGAGAAAGTGTGTGTGTGTGTGTGTGTGTGTGTGAGAGAGAGAGAGAGAAAGTGTGAGAGAGAATTGTGTGTGTGTCTGAGGACAAGGCTGCCAATACTCTGGCTTCTCTGGAGGAGGGGAGCCTATGAATTCTGGACCTTGACTAACCAGCAGATGGCGAGAGTGCTACGGGAAAGTCAAGGAGTGCAGAGGAAGCTAGCTGGGAAGGAAAATGATGTAAAGACAGGGAATAAGAGAGGGAGATGGAAAGACAGAGATAGACAGGGAGGAAGGAACAATGAAGGGGGAGTGGGAGACAGAGACAAAGAGACAAACAGCTGATAAGTCAGGTCCCATGTGGGGACAGGACACTAAGGATGACCTACAAGGTCAAATAAAGCACGTGAGGGTCCTAAACATTGATTTTTGGTGTCCCACATCTGAACCAACTCGACGGCTCTTAACAACAACAACAACCTCTGACTTACTCACATATTTGAATGGGATATGTGTTTTTGGTGCTGTAGGATAAGCACTGGACTGTAAGGTCAGTTCGAACCTTAAGGCCAGTGATTCAAACCCACCAACTGCTCCTTGGAAATCCTATACAAGGTTGCTATGATTAGGAACCGAGTCCACAGCACTTAACAACAGCAACAAGAAGTAATATTAAAAGATTTCCAGGAACTCTTTGAAGCCCTCTAGTGTTTCTTAGCTATCCATGATATAACTTCTTTTTAAATGTTATTAGTGATGGGTGCAAAAGCGGCATGTACCATTTTAGTGGAATGAGATGCAATTGATGATAAAGTTTTAGTGGATGGGAGTATTAAGACATTTACTAAATAACCATAGTGTCGACAAAAAAAATATTCCACATATTCTACAACAAAGAAAATGAGTCAATGAACTTAGTCAATGCAACATTCTGTTGATTTCCCATAGTGAAAAATTGACTTTACCAATTTTGCTTTAAATGGGCCATACTTCAATTTTGATGCTTGTTTCATAATAAATGCTATAATTATAAATGAACAAATAAAAATATGTCAAACAAAACAAGTTTATATACTTTATTTTAGATCTTTCATCTCTAACATGTTATAATTAAAAGCATGTTTTTCTATCCTTTTTCTTTCTCTTCTCTTTCTATTTCTTTTCCTATTTGTTCTTACAAATTTTTATCATGATTTTATCACAATTATTTAATTCCATTTGTACCCCAGCATCCAGAATAATAAATTGAGTATTTCTTGAATTATTATTGTATACTGAGAGTTTCTGAGTTTCTTTAGGGATGAAAATGAGCATTCTGTTGTGCAGTTTGTTATCATTAAAGTTGAGAGTATTTAGAAAGCAATTTCTTCTACTACAGAATCATACATGCCTACACAAGTAAAATGTGTCCTTCCTGAATCTGTAAACTTAGTTTTCGTTGAAGGTTTACATTTAAGTCATCTGGATGAGCCTGAACTAATTTCTGGGATACCTTCATGTATTCTTCATCTTTATCTACATTATTTAAGGAAGGAAAATTTATTTGAAAGAATTTCATGTCATACATTTTTATCCTTTTTATGCAAGATTCAAGTGTATCAATGGTTGTGCAAAATGTGGTTATGTGAAATTGATCTCTGGCATTCAGTGATACTTCTTGAGCACTTCCATACTGACTTATTTCTAATGCTCCTGAGATAGTGAACTCCTTGTAATCAGTTTGTAGTGCTTATTTTGTTGTGTTTTCGAAAGTTCAAAATCTCTTTATTTTAATGATTGGTAGAGGTTGGCCCAGGATCAGGCAGTGTTTCGTTCTGCTGTGCAAAAAGTCGCTATGAGTCAGTACCAACTCGATGGCACCTAACAACAACAAAAGAGAGCTATGCATGTCTTTAAATTTGCCTTCTAAATCTTGGAGAACTTGATTTATCTGATGAAAATGCTGCAATATATTATTACGCATACCCAGCATAAGTCCTTGTACATATCCTAGAATTTGCTTTTGTTTGTGATGTTTTCAGCTTCTCTTTTAGTATATCTTTTTGGAGTTTGATCTTCAATTTTCTAAGGCATGTAGAATCTGAGTGTATGATTCTAGGATTGCACTTTTTGCTATAGCATGCACTTCTAATGTGTATTAGAAAGACATTTTAATAATCAGTGCGTAAATATGTTTTAAGAACTGTCCATCAATGAATAGAGGTGGCAAAAAATGTGTGAAGTAACTGAACAGTAGAAAAACATCAACTGCTTCTGGACAACAAACTACTACGCTATGTCCTCAAAGATAAGTTAATGAGTATGAAAACGGCATATTCCTTATGTTCTAAAATTTTCTGTTGCTACGCCTTCACATAGTGGTTATGAATTGTGCTGCTAATCTCACGGTCAGCAGTTTGAAACTACCAGATATTCTGCAGGAGAAAGATGATGCTTTCTGCTCCCATAAAGATTTACAACCTCAGAAACTTTGTACAGGGTTGCTAAGAGTCAGAACCGACTCCATGGCACATAACCACCAATAGCCATGCCTTCATAACAATAGTCTGACATGTTAGCAGGTTTGTCCTAGGACTGGCCTCTATACTTAGAAAAGTCATTTTTGCAAACTTCATCCAAATAGTGAATTAATTGATCTGTGATTTCTTCACCCGTAGGACTCTGGCAGGGATAGAGTGAGGAGTGGATTGGAGAGACTACCCCCACTACACATCACACACACCCCCAGGGATTTAAAGGGGGAAGTATCTTGCCTCATAGTTACCTTGGATGGGATTGGGCACTATTATATACCACTTGTGCTCACTATGAGTAGAAACTGACTCAAGGCACACAATCATCAATCATTAAGGATAATAAAATTGAGGCTCAAACAACTTAGTGATTTGCTTAAGTACACACAGCTAGTAAATAAGGGAGTGTCATGAATTGAATTGCACACCTCCCCCCATATGTGCCATGATTCTCAGTAATTTGGCGGTTATGTTATGATTCCCCATGATGCAATCTGATGTGATAAACCAATAAGAGGATTAAGGATGGGCGGCTGCTGCTGTGTGCTGTTGAGTTGGTTCAAACTCATAGTGACTCTGCATAGGGTTTCTGAGGCTTACCATGAATCCCTTCTCAACCCTGATCCAATGCAAGAGAGATTTCCAGGAGTGTGACATTCTTACAAAAGAAGTGAGCAGAGAAGAGGAATCTATTACTACTAAGAAAGAAGAGCTGGGAATGTGTTCCCTGGACCTAAGGTCACTACATGGGCATGGGGAAGCTCCTAGAGCCAAGGTAAGATTGATACCAAGACACATGGAGCTCTCTAAGGAATGCTGGGCCTACAGATACTGAAAAGAGACACGGACGTTTCTCCAGAGCTGGCATTCTGAATTTGGACTTCTTGTCTCCTAACCTGTGAGAGAATACATTTCTGTTTGTAAAGCCATCTGCTTGTGGCATTTCTGTTAAAACAGCACTAGATGACTAAGAGAAGAAGTTAGATTTAAACCCAGGCCTGACTGATTCTAAACACTGTATTCCTAACCACTACCCCATACAATCTCTCATGTCAAAAGGCCCTCACCCACAGCACTAAAACAGAGGAAAGGAAGAGACCTCATGGCACAGGGTGGATTAGGACTCTAGATCCTAGGCCAGTTTTGTCATTAGCTATGCTAGAGAGCTCTGGCAGCATAGTGGTTACGAATCGGGCTGTGAACCACAAGGTCAGCAGTTTGAAACTACCAGCTGCTCCGTGGGAGAAAGATGGGGCTTTCTGCTCCTGTAAAGATTTACAGCCTCAGAAACCCTGTTCAGGGTTTCTATGGGTCGGAACTGACTCGACGGCACTTAAAAATAACATGCTAGTACTATGTGGCTCTGTAGGATAAGCACTAGACTGCTAATTACAATGTTGGTGGCTCAAACCCACCAGTCACAATGAGCAATGAGGAAACCCTATATGGATTGCTATTAGTTGGAACCAACTTGACAGCACCTAACAACAACTGTGACCTTGATTTCTCTCTGAGTCACTGTATCCTCACCTCCCAAAATAAGGCCCATCCCTCACAAGATTTAGGACTCAGAAACTCAGAAAGAGTAGCTTTTAAGTGTTGTCCCCTAACATTCTAAAAGTTGTTAAGTGCCATCTGTCAGTTGACTCAGTTCTGACTCATAGAGACCTTGTGTAGCGTTTCTGAAGAGCGGTTGGTAAATTTGAACTGCCAATCTTATGGTTAACAGTCCAGTGCTTATCCTACAGCACCATACCAGGACTCCCTCACTAAGAGAGAGGGGCATTATTTCCATCTTTCAGGGAAATTAGAAGACCTGCCCAAAGTGACACAGAACAAAACAAACCCAGTTGCTACTGAGCTGATTTTGATTCATGGTGTCTCCATTCATGTCACAGAACTGTGTTCCATAGTGCTTTTAATGGTTGCATTTTTGAAAAGCCTTTCTTCCAAGGTGACTCTAGGTGGACTAGAACTGCCACACTTTTAGTTAGAAGCCTACCGCATCAAACATTTACAGCGCTCAGGTCATACAGTCAGGACTCAAATTTAGGTCTTGTGATCCTATGGTCTAGCAAGTAGGGTGAGGACTTTGAGAGCAGTAGAAAATATAATCCAGATGTGAAGGGTACTCAACATGCCTTGGAACACCAATATTGATAGGTCTACTCCTGGTGGAGGTCTTTTCTGAAGCTTCCACAAAACTGAGAAAGAGCAAGTATCATGGAGGGCCTTATAGTGAACATAGGCCCAAGGTTAAAGGCCTGGAAATGGGCTCAGAGACCTGGGAACATAGAACAATTACTTCCTGGAAACATGGTCACCAAATAAAGTTGCCCCAGGCAATAGCCTCCCGCTAGCCTTCATTCACTGAACAGTGAACAGCTCTTTGATTTCCACTGTACTACAGGACCATATGCAGAGAGGAGAATCTACTCCTACCCTCTCAGAGACACACAAGGGACGTCTAAATCTAATAAGTTAATCTAGACTCCTGGAAACAAGATTAAATTTTCAAATAAAGGCAAGCTCTGACAGCTAAGGCATAAATCTTTTATTTAAAATAGAGACTAAACCCATTCAAATGCAATCAGCGATGACAGATGCAGATAAAAACAAGCTCTGATAGAATAGACACGGTACAGATTTGTTCGCTATTGGTGACATATCACAAAGGGTGACCTTAAGAACAGTCTAAGTGCCAACAAACCATGGGGACTTTGCATCTGTTTCCATGTGGTTTGCTGGCCAAGGTGGTGTCATCTTGAAGAAGATGCTGATGTGGGTGGAAGGAGTTCTGGAAGGTGATGGCTCCATTGCCACCACCTAGGCTGCCACAAGAGGGCAGGGGAGAGGAATTGACAGTATATAGAAGTGTCTGGAGGGTCTGCAAAACAGCCTGAGGCGGGTGCAGGGAGCTGGCAAGAGCAGGTCAGAGAAGACTGAGATGAGAGAAGACAAGCAAGCTTTCCTTGGGGCCACAAGGGCAAAGGGTGAAGGTCTTGGGCTCCAACCCAAGTCAGACAGTCCTTAACCTTTGCTGCTCATGATCTAACATTTCTGAGTGCCAGACACTGTGCTATCCCTACATAATCCTTACCTCAAACCTTTCTACTGACATTAGACTGAGGCTCAAGGGCTGAGTGCCGTGCTTGCTGTCAGAGGCATAGCGTACTGACTGCAGGGCTCATAAACACCCAGAAATGTCATTTGTTCCAGTTCAGACACATATTTCTCTTAAATATTTCCCCCTTCCAGAAACTTTTAGATATTTGCTGCCAGACCCCTTCATAGAAGCACACACATTCCTTGAGGTCAAGGATTCCCAAATGGGTCATCCATGAATCCATGTTCAGGTAAATGTTTTTTAATAGGGTGCTACAAAATAAAAGTCCTCATATAAAGCAGTTAAGTAAGTTTGGGAAACACTGCTCACTATACCCCTCCTAACAGAATAAGCTCTGGACTGCTAGCCACAGGGTTGGCTATTCAAATCCACAGGTCATTTCTCAGAAACCCTACATAGGGTCGCTATGAGTCAATGGTAATTAACAACAACAAAGAGTCATAGGTATAGGTTGAATTGTGTTCCCCAAAATATGTGTTAACTTGGCTAGGTCATTATGTTCAGTTATGTGATGCTCTCCCATGATGAAATCTCATGTGATAAACCAATAAGAGGATTAAAGGTCTGGTTGTTGTTGTTAAGTGCTGTTGAATGAGTTCCGACCTATAGCGACCTTGTATAGGGTTTCCAAGGAGGAGCTGGTGAGTTTGAACCACCAACCTTGCAGTTCAAACAGCTTTGCAGTCTGGCGCATTAACCCACAACACCACACTGGGACTACAAAGGTATGGTACAACATCCTTAATCCCATCACAGCTCCCGTGCAATGTAAGTGGAGTTGCCCTGGGATGAGCACCTTTCTTTCTTTCTTTTTAAATTATTTTTTACAATAAATAAAAGGAGAGAGAAGGGAGCAGAGATGGGAGGGACCTACTACAACCAAGAAAGAAGGGTTGGAAGTGGAGTATGTCCTTTTAATTTGGGGTCCTTTCACTGAGAAACTCTTAGAACCATGATGTCAAGATACATGGAAATCTCCAAGAAATGCTAGACCTACAGATTCTGAAAGGAGACAAGGACCTTTCTCTGAAACTGTGACCCAACAGAGATAGAAAATCTTCCTGAATTTGGACTGCCAGCTTTCTAAATTGTTAGAATTAATTTCTTTTAGTTAAAATCATCCACCTGTAGTATTTCTAGATAACTAAGGAGTCCTCAAAAGCATCAATTCTTCTACGGTCTTCCTTATTCACTGTCCACCTTTTGAATTATGGTGTTGGAGGAGAACATTGAAAGTGCCATGGGCTGCCAAAGAACCAACAGATCCATTTTGGAAGAAGTATAGCCAGAGTGCTCCTTGGATGCCAACATGGCCAAACTTCATCTCTCATACTTCGGACATATTGTCAGGCAGGACCAGTTGCTTGAGAAGGATATCATGTTTGTTAAGTGGAGGGTCAGAGAAAAAGAGGAAGACCCCCAACAAGATTGATTGGCCAAGTGGCAGTATCGATGGACTCAAGCGTGGCAACAGTAGTGAGGTTGGCCCAGGATTGGGCAGTGTTTTGTTCTGCTGTGCATAAGGTCGCTATGAGTCAGTACCAACTCGATGGCACCTAACAACAACAACAACAAGGAGCCCTGGTGTGGTACCATAGGATAAGCACAGGACTGTGAGTTTTGTTTGAATTGCAAGGTTGGTGGTTCAAACTTACCAGCAGCTCCTTGGAAACCCTATACAGGATCGTTACGAGTTGGAACTGACTTTATAGCACTTAACAACAAGATAGTCATTGATTCTAAGGCACTTAACAATAAAGATAGTCAAGGAGCGCATTAGAATATTAAGCACTCTGATAAAGCCTATAGTAAAGAATCCTGTTTTATTTTGTTTTAACTCAGCATTTCCTCAACTCATTTGAGCACAAGAATGTCTCTGTTTGCCTTATTGGACATGATATCACATTGGCCTTTGTTCTAAGGAGCTATGACTATCATTCAAATTGGTCCAGGCTTCTCCAGAAGGTGCACGCAATTTTACCATTAAATACTTAAAGCAGATGCCCAGGGGAGCCACAATTGACATTAATGATTCTTTCTTAGGACAAGTGTCCTTGAGTAGTTTGATGAAAGTTGTGGATTTTCTCCTGGGTGGAAAAAGTGAAGCACATGAATATACCATACACATGTTGAGTTCAGATTTAGTGATTCCTGGGTCCTCTGTTGCCCATAGGCCTCAGAGTCTCCACTTTTAGTCATGATCAGCTAAAGTCTTTGGTGGTATTGATGGCCAAGCATGAAACCTTGGGAGGGCTCAAGCATAATGTGGGAAGGTCACTGAGGGTCAGCAAAGGGATCAAACACAGCCCTGGCCTTTTGAGAAAGAAACCTTTGAGAGTTATATCAGTTTCATGTGTTCAATGGATGAGGCACCTCATAGGGGCCTGGAAGGCAGTGGGAAGCTTGTTGAGGAGATACCTGTGCAGGCCAAAGAAATGTCTTCACACCGGAATGAGGTAGCCTCAAGCTAAGAGTCCCAATCTCCTAGCTTAGGAGTCTGTTGATGTGAGCCTTGCATCCATTTCCTGTCCCCCTTCTGGAAATAGCACCCCAGTTATCCTTAGGAACACACAGCTAAACCACACCTAGTCTGTGTGCATTGGGCCTCACACCCAACTACAAGGGTGGACACATGGCTCAGCCTGGTCAGTCAGATGATACCATCTCCCTGTTCACAGTAGTTGGTTCAGGGATATGCATGTGACTCAAGCCAGGACAATTAGTGCCAAAGGGATAATTTATTGGACTTTTACTGATAAAGAGTGAGTTCTTATGGCTGTTGAAAAGAAGAAGCATTTGCAAATATCTACTAAGGGAGGCTACCAGAAAATGGGTCCTGCATGGAGGAGATCAGAGGTGGGAGACAGCAAGCATGGTACTCCAATGAGACTGTGAAGTCTATTTATGCCAGAAAGTAGATCTACTTTTTTTGTTTAAAATTAAGACTGTGTGAGTTGGATTTCTGTCATTTGTGTTAAAAACACATCCCCAGGCCCAAGTATCTGAATTAGAACTCCAGGAATATGTATTCCTGTTGGAACTGTGGTCAAGTGTTCGGCCGCTAACAGAAAATCCACCAGTTGTTCCACGGGAGAAAGATATAGCAGTCTGCTCCTGTAAAGAGTTGTTGTTAATATCTTTGCATCAGTTCCAACTCATAGAGACATTGTATAGGGTTCCCAAGGAGCAGTTGGGGGGTGTGAACTGCCAACTTTGCGATTTGCCGCCTGGTGCTGATCCTCAGCATCAAATGACTTTGAAAACTCTAAGGGAAAGTTCTACCATGTCCTGAATTCTCACTTGAGTTGGAATCAACTGAAGGTCAGATTTCTTTTCTTTTTTCTTTTTTTTTTTTGTGTGTATTTGTATACTTATATTGTTGTTGTCAAGTGCTGTCAAGCCAACCTTGTAGTTCAAACTGACCTCGCAGTCTAACGCATTAACCTGTAGCACCACACCAGGATTACATATATATGTTGTTGTTAAGTGCCATTGAGTTGGTCCCAACTCATAAGGATCCTGTATAGGGTTTCCAAGGAGCAGCTGGTGAATTTGACCCATTGACCTTGTGGCTCAAACTGACTTTGTAGCCAGCACGTTAACCCACATACCCACACCAGGCTCTCTCTCTCTATATCTATCTATATCTATCTATCTATCTATCTATCTATCTATCTATCTATCTATCTATCTATCTATCATCTCTACACACACACACACACACATGCATATACATACACATGGAGTCCTGGTATGTGCTGTGGGTTAATGCGCTGGACTGCAAAATCACTTTGAACTGTAAGGTCCGCGGTTCAAGCTCATGAGCTGCTTCTCAGAAACCTTATACAGGATCACTATGGGTTGGAATCCACTCGATGGCAGTTAACAACAACAACATACAGACAGACACAGGTGCACACATACACATATATACATGTATTTTTAGGGGCCATTGAATCAGTTCCAACTCCTAGCATTCTTATGCACAACAGAACAACAATGCCCTGATGCCATCCTGACAATTGTTGCTACATTTAAGTCTATCGTTGTTGGCACTGGGTCTTTCTCTTTTTTTGATGATCCCACACTTTGCCAAGCATAATGTTCTTCTCCAGTGATTGGTCCGTCCATCCTGCTAACATGCCAAAGTATGTGAGATAAAGTCTTGCTTCATCTCACTTCTAAGGAGCATTCTGGTTGCACTTCTTCCAAGACAGATTTGTTCTTGCAGACCATGGTACTTTCAATACTCTTTGCCAACACCATAATTCAAATGCATTGATTTTGCTGTGGTCTTCCCTATTCAATGTCCAACTTTCACATGCATTGAGGTGACTGAAAATACCATAGTTTGGGTCAGTTGCACCTTAGATTTCAAACTGCCATCTTTGCTCTTTAATACTTTGAAGAGGTCTTCTGCAGCAGATTTGCCTAATGCAGTACATCTTTTGATTTCTTTCTTTCTTTT
>NW_006408791.1:280935-287807 GCF_000296735.1 Chrysochloris asiatica | reverse complement strand
CCAGAATGGAGGTGCGCAGACAGCAAGGGACCAATGAACAGCTACCAAAAGAGAAGAATGTCCACACCTTTATCTCAGCGGTTCTGCCAGGCGTCTGTGGCCGCTCTGGTCTTTCCCCCACATGGTCTCACCCAAGATGGCGGCTCCTGGAGCAGCCGAGCATCCCGGAGTAGAAAGCAATAGATTTCTTGCTTCTGCCACAAATTTCCCCAGCTGTAAGCCTTCCAACCTTCTAAGTATTCCTTTATATGTGGTTCAGAGTTCTGGGACCATCCCTTGAGCCTGCTTGTTCGGGTATTCTGTGTTGTTGTTGGCGGAGCTCTCTGCTATATGTCACCTGATCCGCCATCTTGTTTGTTCTCCTCCATCTTTTGATTTCTTGACTGCTGCTCCCATGAGCAATGATTGTAGATCCAAGCAAAATGAAGTCTTTGACAACTTCAATCTTTTCTCCATTTCTCATGCTGTTATTTATTGGTCCAGTTGTGAAGATTTTTTTTTTCTTTACATTAAGATGCAATCCATACCGAAGGTTATAGTCTTTGATCTTCATCAATAAGTGTTTTAAGTCCTCTTTGCTTCCAGCAAGCAAGGTTGTTTCATTTGCATATTGCAGATTGTTAGAGTCTTCCTTCAATTCTGATACCACCTCTGTCTTTATAAAATCCAGTATCTCCTATTATTTATTCAGCATACAAATTAAATAATATGGTGAAAAGATACAGCTCTGGCGCACACCTGATTTTAAGTCATTCAATAACCCCTTGTTCTGTACAAATGGTTGCCTCTCAATCTCTGTATAGGTTTCAGAAGAACAGAATTGTTTGAGAATACCCAGTCTTTGCAAAGTTGTCCATAGTTTGTTATGATCCACACAATCATGTCTTTGCACAGTCAATAAAACACAAGTAAATATTTTTCTGGTATTCTCTGCTTTTAGCAAAGATCCATCTGACATCAGCAATGACATTTCTAGTTCCATGTCCTCTTCTGAATCTGACTTGAATTTCTGGCAGTTCTCTATCAATGTACTGCTACAACCATTTTTGAATATTCAGCAAAATTTTATTGAAATGTGATATTGTGGGTATTGCTTAATGATTTCCATATTTAGTTGGCTCACATTCTTTGGAATGGGCACAAACATGAATCTTTGCCAATTAATTGGCTAGGAAACTATGTTCCAAATTTCTTGGCATAGGTGAGTTACCACCTCCAGCGCCGTACTAATTTGTTGTTGTTGCCAAGTGTCACTGAGTCTATTTAAGTTAATCGACCCTTATAAGGTTTCTGAGATTTTTAATGCTTCCTGAGTCATTAAATATTTTGCCCATAGAATCCTATGCCATCGAGTCTTGAATTTTTTCTTCAGTTCTTTCAGTTTGAGAAATGCTGAGCATGTTCTTCCCTTTAACTTTTTGAACTCCAGGTCTTTGCACATTTAATTATAATATTTTACTTTGTCTTCTCAACTTGCCCTTTGAAATTTTATTTAGCTCTTTTACTTCACCATTTCTTCTAGTTGTTTTAGCTTCTCTATGCTCAAGAGTCAGTTTCAGAGTCTTTTCGGATATCCACTTTAGTCCTTTCTTTCTTGTCTTTTAAATGACCTTTTGCTTTCTTCTTATATGATGTTCTTGATATTAGTTCACAACTCTTCTGGTCTTTGGTCATTAAGTGTCTTATGCATCAAATCTGTTCTTGAGATGTTTCCTAAATTCAGGTGAGATATACTCAAGGTCATGTATTTTGGCACTTGTATACATAGAGGCCAAGATGGCCAAACTTTATCACTCATACTTTAGACATATTGTCAGGGGGTAGCCAGTTGCTTGAGAAGGACATCATGTTTGGTAAGGTGGAGGGTCAGAGAAAAAAAGGAAGATCCCCAATGAGATGGACTGGCCAAGTGGCAGCATCGATGGACTCAAGCGTGGCAACAGTAGTGAGGTTAGCCCAGGATTGGGCAGTGTTTCGTTCTGTTGTGCATAAGGTCGCTGTGAGTTGGTACCGACTCAATGGCACCTAACAATAACAATACATATATGCATCCTCTTCTGAATTTGACTTGAATTATATATATCTCCTGTATAGGGTTTCCAAAGAGTGGTTGGTGGGTTTGAACTGCCAATCTTGTGGTTAGCAGTACTTAGAAGTACAGTGCTTATCCTAAAGTGCCACACCAGGACCCCATATATATATAGCATAATGGTTATGAGTCAGGCTGCTAGCCTCAAAGTCAGCAGTTTGAAACTACTGGTTGTTCTTGGGAGAACGATGAGGGTTTCTGCTCCTGTAAAGATTTACAGGCTCAGAAACCCTATGCAGGGTCACTACGAGTCAGAACCACACGTGTGTGTGTGTGTGTATTGTTGTAGCTGTTGTTAAGTGCCGTATAGTTGGGTCTGACCCATAGCTACCCTGAATAGGGTTTCTGAGGAGTGGCTGGTAAATTTGAACTGCTGACCGTGTGGCTCAGATGACTTTGCATTAACTCACAGCACCCCACCAGGGCTCTCTCTCTCTCTCTCTTTATATATATATATTTAGTTTGTGATAATTTCTCTGATTTTTGTATCATAGAGGCTACAAGGTGATGAATTCAGATTACTTAGGCAAAGGGACCTGTTTAGGGCTTTATATGAGTGAGAAGTTGGAATTTATCTGTTAAAGGTTGCCATGGTTTAAATCATATCCCCCAAAATATGTGTCAGCTTGGCTGGACCATGATGTAATATGACAGTTATATGATGACTGCCCCTTCCCCCCATGATGTGATCTGATGTGATAAATCAATAAAAGGATTAAGGGTGGGATGCACCACCCTTAATTCCATCATAGCCTTAATTCTGTGTAAGAGGAATTTCTCAGGAGTATGGCTTGCAAGAGATAAAAAGAGAGAGAAGTGAACAGAGATCTGTGGGATGTATTGCTGTTGTGTTGTTAAGTGCTGTTGAGTTGGTTCCAACTCATAAGGACCCTGTATAGGGTTTCCAATGAGTGGCTGGTGAGCTTGAACTGATGATCTTGTAGTTCAAACTGACCTTATGGCCCATCGCATTAACCCACAGCACCACACAAAAAGAGACAGGTGTGGAGTTTGTTCTTTGGATCTGGGATCCCTACACTGTGAAAATCCTAGATCCAGGTGGAAATGGATGCCAAGACACATGGAGCTCTCCAAGGAATTCTTGGTCTATAGATGCTGAAAGGAGACAAGGACCTTTCTCTAGAGCTGGTGTTCTGGATTCAGACTTCTAGTCTTCTAAACTGGGAGAGAATGAATTTATGTTTGTTAAAGTCATCCACTTGTGGTATTTCTGTTAAAGTAGCACTAGATAACTAAGATACACGTGACTTATGGGACATAAAATTTGTTTAATGACCTTTTTAAAAAAATGAATTCCAGATAACTTTTCCATCAATGGATTAATCTGCTCCTTACAACACCTCTGGGTGGCAGTCTGGGAATGGCATTTTATAGATGACAATGCTTTTTCTATATTATGTAGGATAGAAAATGGTTCTAAAAATTACCAAAGTTTGATTTTGATGCAAAGAAATTATTATGAGGAATCTTTCCTGACCTTACCTCTCTTCCTGGTCACCTTCAGACATTTCTATACAAATCTTCCTTGGGACTTGGCACCATTTCCCTACTTCTGCCCCAACACAGCTCATAGTGAAGGTTCATGGTGCTCCACCTCTGTCCAATGTGCTGAATCCAGTTATATTTACAGAGAACTGCAGCCAAGTGAACCTGGACTTACATATAAGACAGAGGTGGGTTTTACTTCTAAACATATGTCCCTTTGGAAAGTATTTTAATTTCTCTAAATGTTAATTTCACAAGGGTGAGTCAAAATGATCTGCACTCTGCCTGTAGAATTGATATTAATCAGTTTTTAGAAAAGACAAACACATCACTTTTTGGGACATGATTTCCTTGCTTTTCACTGTACTTTGTCTATCTGTCAATAAGATTTCATATCCCCTTATAAAAAATGTTTTAGCCTGAGCTGAGAGCCACGAATGCACCGCTGTCATCACTTTTTCATCAGAGGTGAATCTACATCCTCAGGTGAATGCTGAGCAAATAATCAGGGGAGCTGGGTTATATGAAGAAAAATGTGGCATCAGGATTGGAGGAAGACTCATTAACAACCTGCGATATCCAGATGATACAACCTTGCTTTCTGAAAGTGAAGAGAACTTAAAATACTTACTGATGAAGATCCAAGAGCACAGCCTTTGGTATGGATTGCATCTCAATGTAAAGAAAACAAAAATCTTCACCATTGGACCAGTAAACAACATTGTTATCAACAGAGAAATGATTGAAGTTGTCAAGGACTTCATTCTTCTTGGATCAACACTCATGGAAGCAGCAGCTAAGAAATCAAATGATGTATTGCATTAGACAAATCTGCTGCACAAGGCCTTTTTAAAATGTTGAAGAGCAAAGATGTCAGCTTGAGGACTAAGGTGCGCCTGACCCAAGCCATGGTATTTTCAATAACCTCATATGCATGTGAAAGCTGGACAGTGAATAAGGAAGACCATAGAAGAATTGATGCATTTGAGTTATGGTGTTTGAGGAGAATATTGAAAGTGCTATGGGCTGCCAAAAGAACCAACAGATCTGTATTGGAAGAAATGCAGCCAGAGTTCTCCTTGGAGGTCAGGATGGCCAAACTTCGTCTCTCATACTTTGGACATATTGTCAGGAGGGACCAGTCACTGAAGAAAGAGATATCCTTCTGGTTATCTGTTTGATAAGGTGAAGGGTCAGAGAAAAAGAGGAATACCCCCAATGAGATGGATTGGCAAAGTGGCAGTATTAATGGGCTCAAGCGTGGTAGCCATTGTGAAGTTGGCCAAGAACTGGGTAGTATTTTGTTCTGTTCTGCATAGGGTCACTATGAGTTAGTACCAACTCAATGGCACCTAACAACAACAGGTGAAAGTTTAATTGAGCAAGATCAAGACTATAGGGAGAATGCTTTAACACATCAATACGACTGCCAAGAGTGTGGTCAGAGGTGTGTGACATGCATTGTCATGCAAGATCACAGTGCTCTTGGATGCAGTCACCTGTGTTGAATCCAAATTTTAGGCTTCAGCTCTTCAGTAAGCATCTCACTGCAATGCGCACTGTTTATTGTTGACTCTTTTACCTGATAAGTGTTCCAGTACTGGCCCTTGAGAGTTCCAGAAAACTGTTTTTTCCAGCTAATGGTTGACTTTTGAACTTTTTCTTGGTCGGTGATTGAGAATGTTTCTATTTCATACTCTGCCATTTGCTCTCAGGCTTGTAGTGAAGAATCCTTTTCTCGTCACCAGTAATGATTTTTATAAAGAAAGGTTTACCTTTCTTAGAGTATCAGTCCAAATTTTGTTTGCAGATGTACAAATGATTCTGTTTATGCTCTTCCATGGGTTGTTTTGTCACCCATCTTGCATAAACTTTTCAAAACCCAAGTCTGTTGTGGATTATTTCATAGGCAGAGCCCTGGCTGATTTGCAAATGATTTGACACTGTCACTCATCTATTTGACAGAATCATTTCATGAGCATGCTCAATGTCAACAATCATGGATGTAGACGGGCATCTTAATATAACCAGAGTGTGGATAATTTTTTACTCACTCTCATATATCTGTTAAAAGGGAAAATTATACCTTCCTTACAAGATTGTTATGATGATTTAATAATGTGGAGAAATTACTGGTGTGTATAGGTGTTCAATTTGTGTTTTTCCCACCTCTTCTTTCTATTTTTAACTGTCTCCTTTTCTTCCTTACCAAGAAGATCAAACTGACAAAAATTCAAACTTATGTGCAATATTGATTTCAAGGACTAGACTTTTTATTCACTGACACTTGACTGAATTAAAAGAAAAAAACAAATACATATAATTATTCCTCATGATTATAGCTGCCATAGGTTATAAAGAATTAAAATATTTTAAGCATTTAGTGAAAATCTGGGACTCAAGGAAATTATATGCTTTGTCTTCCAGTTTCTTTATTTGTAAAACGTAGGGTAGGGAATGGTGGCTCAGTGGTTTCCAATTCTGTAGAACAAGGACACCTTTTAGTATTCTTACCACTCATTGATTCCCATTTTGGAAACGATTTTGTCAACTAAACACCCTGCAATTATTAAGCAATAACAGATTTGTTGCCCCAATTTCATTAATAAAAGAGATTTAGAACTTATTGTGTAATAAAACCAGTATTTAGCTTCCCAGTTTAATGAGCTGGCTGATGCTTTATTCTGTGTTGCCTCATTATCAGCTTATATGTGGATTCCTTTAAATTTTCTGTATTTCTGCCAAGAATTCACAGACCCTATGGTTACTTCTGTGAATCTCAGAACAAGAGTTTATTTGTAAAGCATTCTCAAGATCCTTCCAGCTCTGGCCTGAATCTGTTGGGCTTTCTGATGTACCAAGAGGGGGAATAGACTGATCACAGTGAGAAGAGGAAGGAAACAGGACTGTAGTGGGGAAGAAACATTGACCTGGTTTATTGAAATCATACAGACATTCTCTGGAAAACAGTAATACCCTGTCTAAAATATACTGGATGAAAGGAAAAAAACAAAAATTCTTTCAATTAAATGAGGATTAAAAATACAACATATCAAAACCTTTGTGACACTTCAAAAGCAGTACTCAGAGGGCAATTTATAGCAACAAACACACATCAAAAAAGAAGAAAGAACCAAAATCAACACCTTAACTCAACATCTCTAACAATTAGAAAGAGAGCAACACAATAAGAACAACAACAAAAAGTCAACAGAAAAAAAATATATATATAGATTAATATCGTGACAGCAGCAACGAACTCAAACAGCAGTGATGG
>NW_006408791.1:273365-278465 GCF_000296735.1 Chrysochloris asiatica | reverse complement strand
ATGGCATCAAGTGTGGCAGTGGTAGTGAGGTTGGCCCAGGATCAGACATTGTTTCGTTCTGCTGTGCATGGGGTCACTATGAGTCGGTTCCAACTCGATGGCACCTGACAACAACAACAACAATTAAGAACTGTACTCCAACAAATTTGAAAACACAGAAGAAATGGACAAATTAAAAAAAAAAACAAAACTACTTATTTAAATGAACAGACTCATAACAAAAGAAGTCGACAGGTTAGTAAAAATCACTCCCTACAACAACAACAACAAAAAGCTCCTGGCTTACACAAAATGAGAAGATATATGCACACCAATGTTCATAGCAGCACTATTTACAATAGCAAAAAGATGGAGGCAGCCAAAGTGCACATCAACTGAAGAGTGGATAAACAAACTGTGGTACATATACATAATGGAATACTATGCTACCTTGAAAAATAACAAGGAAGCTGTAAGCCACCACTTAACATGGATGAACCTTGAGGATATTATGTTGAGTGAAATTAGTCAGTCAAAAAAGGAGAAATACTGCATAGGATCACTACTGTAAAAGACTAAGAAAAAGAAGCCATACTAAAGGGGGGTGGAATGTTTGCTGGTTACTGGGATGTGGGCGGGGGTGAGGGGAGGGAGGGAAAGGTGGAGCACAGGGAAGGGAATAGACACAGGATAGTTTGGGTTCTGGGGAGGGGGGCAATATACAAGAAAGGAGAGGGAAATGGGAGAACAAAGCATATGGGAGAATAATTAGGCAGGTTTGCATGGGCTAAGTGGGACAGAGGTAAATAATAATGTATGCAAAACCTTGGAACAACAGAGCTCTGGGATACAGAGATTGAGACATGGTTGGAATGGCGAAAAGGGGGGAATAATGTTAAGATGCTTGGCTGTCTTTTGAATCTTGGTTTTCCTTGCATTATATTATAAAATGGACACTGGATGGGGAGAGAAAGGAATAACCAGAAACATCACCATAGAAAGCTTGTAAGTCCATCTTCTGCCTATACCTGATTAGAATACCTAAAATGGGGCTATAACATGCCCAGTGAAGGAGGCTTCCTGCAGAGCTGCTGCATTACATAAGACTATAGTTGGAAGCCTGAACCACATCCAGATCTTCAGAGATGGGAAATTTCCACTTGAAAGGACTAGCAGACCAGCCTGGAGCGGCTAGAAGAACAGAAGATACTTCTTGACAGAAAGACCTACGGGAAAAATACAAAACAATATAGGCAGACCAATTATTACTACAAGAACAAGCAAGTTGCTTGCCCAGGAGACATCAAGGCAAGTGGTCAGGTCCCCTCAGTGTAAACTCCCTTTCAAGACTAAGACTCAATGGGAATACACACTCTGATTGGTGACCATGATCATCACTGATAAGGGGAAGTGAGGGAAAAACAGCAATGAAGCTGCAAGCTAAGCCCTACAATGTTCAATAGATTCCTGTGAACCCGGGTGGAAACCTGGTTGGCCAGCAGTGTGGCAAGACCTGGAGACTCTTGGGCCCAGAGTCAATGACATAGCCACAGAGGACTAGAGTGGAGAGTGAAGCATCCAGCTGATAAGAAGAGAGGGCATATGCACAAGAACACCCACACTTGCAGATAATATCCACTTGACCTGGCTTCAACGACTAGATGATCAGAGCTCAACCAGAAGAAGAAAGAAGAGGGAAAAAAGAGTACTCTGATATAATTTGATGAACTTGACCTACACCTATGGATGCAGTAGCTCAAAAGAGGGAACAAACCTTTACAGCAAGAATCATTCTCACCCTCTCCATACACAGAGTACACAGGGATAGGCAATTTGGACATTGTCTACCCAAAATGGGGAGGGGGGTGGCTACAAAGGTAAGAAATGACTGGCTTACAAGCTTTCAAGAGGGAGCCTAGATCCAGAGGGCGTGAAGGAAGGTAGAATCTCCACTGAGTAGTATGCAATCTGTCTAGGTGGGGCTGATGAAATGAAATGCAGATGGGTCTCTTGTGAAACAATAGTGAACAATTGTTATCAGGACTGATTGTGAGAGTTGGAAATGTAAAGGTAGACATTTTGTAGCAAAAGGAGGGGCGTGATTAACTTTGCAGTCTAGGAGCGGAGGTCCCTGGGACCATCAAGGGAGAAGAGTGGAAAGCAGGACCCTACCCAGAGAAGCAGTGATGCCTGAGATGGAGGCAGAGATGATGACGTAGAGAGATGGAGCAGCTGGGGACTTTAGATCCAGAGAGGGAAAGGGGCTGTGTGCTGATGACTGGGGGGCAGGCTTGTAGTGTATACCCTTTGGTTGGTTGATGATGCACGGAGGGGATTGTAACCATGGCAATGAAATGATATATGATAGGATGAATATAAAACTAATATCCTCCTATGTAAACTATCACATAATTCACAACAAAACATTAAAGAAAACAACAACAAAACCCAAAAAACTCCTGGCTCAGACAGCTTCACTACTGGTGAATTATAGCAAACATTCAGAGAAAAGCTAATACCAATTCTACTCAAACTACGCCAGATTTTAGAAAAGGATGGGATACTCTCTGTTTCAGTTCTATAGTGTTGCTATAACAGAAATACCACAAGTGGATGGTTTTGGTGGCTACAAGTCTGAATTCAGAGTACCAGTTCTGGGGAAACCATCCTCATCAACTTTCTTTCTTTTTCTGTTTTTTTTTTTTTTTTTTAAGTTTTTATTGTGAATTGTTTACAGGGCAGATCATCAGTTTTACATTCAACAAATCATATACTTTGTTTCATTACAATTCATTTTAGCTCTTTTCAGCTGCTCTCTTTCTCCATGTCCCCATCTCTGCCTCCATCTCTGGTGTGGCTTCTTCTCTGAATAAGGCCCCAAATTCCATTTGTGCTCTTCTTCCTTGACAGTCCTAGGGTCCTCTATTTCTGGACTGTAAGATTAACTACTCCCTTGTTTTTGTTACAATACTTCTACCTTTACATTGGTGACAGTCACAATTAGTCATGATAACAATTACTCACTATTGAATCATAAGGTACTTATCCCCATCTCTTTTTACCAGACCCATCTAAACAAGATGAAAACCATTCAGTAAGGCCTCTATCTTCCCCCACACACTCTTAAACTAAACTCCCTCTTGAAACCTTATAAGCCAATCACTTCGTGCCTTTATGGCCCCCTCATTTTAGGTAGCCAATGTCTAAGTTGCCTGTCCCTAACTACCCTATATACAGAGGGGATAACATTCATACTTGATGTGAAGACTCCTTCCTTCTCTCAAAATTCCAATGCAGAGAGAGTGCAAGCATTTCCCCTGTAAACAGGAATTAGACAAGGATGCCATTTATTTCCATTCTTAATGAATATTGTGCTAGAGTCAGAGCTGTAAGGCAAAAAGGGGAACTAAAAAGCATCCATGTTGGTAAAGAAGAAGTAAAACTATCTTTGCAGATATAATCTTACACATAGAAAATCCCAAAGACTCAGCAAATGGTGTTGTAGGATAAGCATTAGACTGGTAATCACAAGGTTGGCAGTCCAAACCACCAATTGCTCTTGAAAACCCTATACAGGGTCACTAGATGTTGACAACTATTGAAAAGATTCAGCAAAGTGCCAGAGCACAAGATCAAAATAAAAAATCAGTCAGATTCCTTTACACTAACAAAGAAAACTCAGGAGAGGAAATCAGGATAACAATACCATTTACAATAACCACCGAAAAGATGAAATACTTAGGAATAAATCTAACCAGAGAAACAAAAGACTACAGAAAGAAAACTATAAAACACTACTACAAGAAACTAAAACAGACTTGCATAAATGGAAGAATACACCATACTCATGGATAGGAAGATTTAACATTATGAAAATATCAATACAACCCAAAGTGATCTACAGATATAACGCAACCTTAATCCAGATTCCATCACCATTCTTAAAGAGATGGAAAATTCACAACTAACTTTATATGGAAAGGAGAGAGACCCCAGATATGCAAAGTACTACTAAAGAAGAAAAGCAAAGTAGGAGGCCTCACACTCCCCAATCTCAAAACACAGTAGTAAAAACAGGCTGGTATTGGTACAACGACAGACATACATACACCAATGAACAGAATTGAGAACTCAGAAGTAAATCTCTCCACTTGTGGATAGCTGATATTGACAAAAGGTCCAAGCTCACTGAATGGGGTAAAATGTACTGAAAAAACTGGATATTTATTTGCAGAAAAACTAAACAGTATCCATATCTCACACTGTATAAAAAATGAACTCGAGATGGATCAAAGACATAAATGTAAAACCTTGTCGTATTGTTGGTAAGTGCTGCTGAGTTGATTGCTACTCACAGTAATCCTGCATAGTTTTCTGAGGAGTGGTTGGTGAATTTGAACTACTGATCTTGTGGTTCAAACTGATCTTGTGGTCCAGTCTCACACCAGCACTCCAATGTAAAACCTAAAACTGCAAAAATTATCAAAGAAAAAATAGTGACAAACTTAGGTGTTCTAACAGATGGCATAAATACATTATCAAATAAAACTAAAAATGCATAGCAGCAGACAACAAATTAAATGACTGGGGCCTAATAAAAAATAGACACATATGCATCAAAGTATTTCACCAAGCGTAAAAAGAAAACTCACAGATTGGGAAAAAATTGGACAAGGAAATAATCTCTAAAATGTATGTAACATTTTAATACCTCAACAAAAAGAAAAATAATCAAATTTAAAAATGCGCAGATGACCAGATATTTCACCAAATAAGACATTCAGAAAACTAATAATCACATAAATAATTGATGCAAATTCAAACAATGAGGTATCATCTCACCACACCATTAATTTGTTGTTGTTGTTAGGTTCCATTGAGTCAGTACAAACTCATAGCGACCTTATGCACAGCAGAACGAAACACTGCCCAATACTGGGCAAACCTCACTACTGTTGCCACGCTTGAGTTCACTGATGTCACTTGGCCAATCCATCTCATTGGGGGTCTTCCTCTTTTTCTCTAACCCTCCACCTTACCAAACATGATATCCTTATCCAGTGAATGGTCCTTCTTGACAGTATGTCCTAAGTATGAGAGACGAAGTTTGGCCATCTTGGC
>NW_006408791.1:234898-271985 GCF_000296735.1 Chrysochloris asiatica | reverse complement strand
CTGAGCGTGTTCTTCCTTTTTGGTTTTCTGATTCCAGATCTTTGCACATTTTGTTGTAATATTTGGCTTTATCTTTTTGAGGTGATCTTTGAAATTTTCTGTTCAGCTCTTTGACCTCCTAAGTTTTTCCATTTGCTTTAGCATCTCTACTCTAGAGAGCAAGTTTCATGGTCTCTTCTGACATCCGTTTTGACCTTTTCCTTCTTTCCTGTCTTCTCGATGACTTTTTGCTTTCTTTCAGTATGATGTTCTTGATGTCATTCCACAACTCTTCTGGTCTTTAGTCTTTAGTGTTTAATGTATCAAATCTGTTCTTCAGATGATCTCTAAATTCAGGTGGGATATAATCAAGGTCATATTTTGGGTGTCATGGACTTGTTTTCAACTTCTTTAGCTTCAATTTGAATTTGCATATGAGTAATTGATGGTCTGTTCCACAGTCTGCCCCTGGCCTTGTTTTCACTGATGATATGGAGGTTTTTCATCATCTCTTTCCACAGATGTAGTCAATTTGATTTCTATGTATTCCATCTGGTGAGGTCCATGTGTATAGTCATCTCTTATGCTGCCTAAAGAAGGTATTTGAAATGAACAAATCATTGATTTTGCAGAAATCTATCATTCATTCTCCAGCATCATTTCTATCACCAAGGCCATATTTTCCAACCACTGATTCTTTCTCTTTGCTCCCAACCTTTGCATTCCAATCACTAGTAATTAATTATCAATACATCTTGATTGCATGTTTGATCAATTTCAGATTGAAGAAGTTGACAGAATTCTTCTATTTCATCCTCACTGGCTTTAGTGGTTGGTGCATAAATTTGAATAATAGTTGTATTAACTGGGCTTCCATGTAGGCACATGGATATTATGCTATCACAGACAGCGTTGTACCTCATGAGTGATCTGAATATGTTCTTTTTGACGATGAATGCAACACCATTCCTCTTCAATTTGTCATTCCCAGCATAGTAAACCATGTGGTAGTCAGATTCAAAATGGCCAATACCAGTCCATTTCAGCCTCAGATATTGATGTTTATGTGTTCCATTTAATTTTTGACAATTTTCCCGGATTCATACTTCGCACATTCCATGTTCCGATTTTCAATGGATGTTTACACTTGTTTCTCTTCATTTTGAGTTGTGCCCAATCAGCATATGAAGGTCCCGTGGGCTTTTCTCCCACAGGCTTTACTACATTCACGTTATCATGGTCAACTCTACTTTGAGGAGACAGCTCTTCTCCAGTTACATTTTGCATGCCTTCTTATATGAAGGGCTCATTTTCTGGCACTATATCTGACAGTGTTTCTCTGCTACTCATAAAGTTTTCATTGATTAGATATTCAGAAGTAGTTCATCACTCTTTCTTCCTAGTCTGTTTTTGTCTGGAAGCTCATCTGAAACCTGTCCACCATGGGTGACCCTGCTGGTATTTAAAATACTGTTGGCATAGCTTTCAGAATCACAGCAACTCAAAAGCCACCATAGTATGACAAACTGACAGATGAGTGGTGGCCATTAGCAAAGGTAAAAAACAAACAAACAAAAACTGTTGTTGTAGTTGGGTGCCACGGATTCGAGAAAGAAACACTGCCTGATCCTGGACCAACCTCACATTTGTTACCACACTTGAGCCCATGATGCTGCCTTTTTGCCAATCCATCTTGTTTGGGGTCTTCCTCTTTTTCTCTGAACCTTTACCTAACCAAACATGATATCTTTCTCCAGTGACTGATCCCTCCTGACAATATGTCCAAAGTATGAGAGATGAAGTTTGGCCACCTGACCTCTAAGGAGAACTCTGTCTGCACTTCTTCCAATACAGATCTGTTGGTTCTTTTGGCAGCCCATGGCACTTTCAATATTCTCCTCCAACACCATAATTCAAATGCATCAATTCTTCTACAGTCTTCCTTATTAACTGTTCAACTTTTGCATGCATATGAGGTTACTGAAAATATCATGGCTTGGTTCAGGTGCACCTTAGTCCTCAAGCCGACATTTTTGCTCTTCAACACTTTAAAAAGGTCTTGTGCAGCAGAGTTGCCTAATGCAATACGTCATTTGATTTCTTGACTGTTGCTTTCATGATTGTTGATGGTTGATCCAAGAAGAATGAAGTCCCTGACAACTTCAATCTTTTCTCTGTTGATAAGAATGTTGTTTGTTCCAGTGGTGAGGATTTTTGTTTTCTTTACACTGAGATGAAATTCATACTGAAGGCTATGGTCTTTGATCTTCACCAGTAGGTATTTTAAGTCCTCTTACAGCAAGCAAGGTTGTATCATCTGCATATCACAGGTTGTTAATGAGTCTTCCTTAAGTCCTGATGCTATTTTCTTCATATAATCCTGCTTCTCAGATTATTTCCTCAGGATACAGGTTGAATAAGTATGATGTAAGAATACAACCCTATCACATACCTTTGTAAATTTTAAACCATTTGGCATTCCCATGTTCTGTTTAAACAACTTCCTCTTGTTCCATGTACAGATTCCTCATGAGTACAATGAATTGTTCTGGAATACTCATACTTCACAATGTTGTCTATAGTTTATCATAATCCACACAATTGAAAGCCTTTGTGTAGTCAAAAAAGCACAGGTAGACATCTTTCTGGTTTTCTCTGCTTTCAGCCAAGATCCATTGGACATCAGTAATCAGATCCCTCTTTCCAGCTTGAACCTCTGGAAATTCTCTGTCAATGTATGCTTGCAGTCATATCTGTACTATCTTTAGTAAAACTTTGCTTGCATGGGATATCAACAATATTGTTTGATGATTCCACATTCCACTCTTTGGAATGAGCACAAATATGGATTTCTTTCAGATAGCTGTCTTCCAAATTTCTTGGCATAGATGAGCGAGTGCGCCCAATGCTGCCTCACTTTCTTGAAAGATTTCAATTTTTATTCCATCAATTCCTGGAGCCTTGTTCATTGACAATTCCTTCAATGCACCTTGGACTTCTTCTTTCAGTTATCATGGGCTCTTCATTATATGCTATCTCTTGAAACGGTCGAACAGCAGTCATTTCCTTTTGGTACAGTGATTCTGTGTATTTCTTCCATCTTCTTTTGATGCTTTCTGCGCCATTCAATAATTTGCCCAGAGAATCCTTCAATAACAAAAGTTGAAGCTTGAATTTTTTTCTCCAGTTCCCCCAGCTTGAGAAATGCTGTACGCGTTCATCCCTTTTGGTCCTGACTCCAGATCTTTGCACATTTTGTTATAATATTTGACTTTGTCTTCTCAAGCTGATCTTTGAACTTTTCTGTTCAGTTCTTGTACCTCCTCATTGCTTCCATATACTTTAGCATCTCTATACTGGAGAGCAAGTTTCAGAGTCTTCTGACATCCAGTTTGATCTTTTCCTTCTTTGTTGTCTTCTTAATGATTTTTTGCTTTCTTTCTGTATGATGTTCTTAATGTCATCACAAATTTTTTGGTCTTTGGTCTTTAGTGTATCAAATCTGTTCTTCAGATGATCTCTAAATTTAGGTGGGATATATTCAAGGTCATAGTTTGGCTCTCGTGGACTTGTTTTCATTTTCTTCAGCTTTAGTCTGAATTTGTGTATGAGCAATTGATGGTCTGTTCCACAATCTGCCCCTGGCCTTGTTTTGGCTAATGATATGGAACTTTTCCGCCGTCTCTTTCCATAGATGTAGACAATTTGATTTCTGTATGTTCCATCTAGTGAGGTCCATGTATATAATCATCTCTTATGTTCTCTAAAGAAGGTATTTGAAATGAACAAATAATTGGTTTTGCAGAATTCTATCATGAGATCTCCAGCATCATTTCTATCACCAAGGCCATATTTTCGAACTACTGATCCTTCCTCTTTGTTTCCAATCTTTGCATTCAAATCACCTGTAAGTACAACAAACTGATAGACAAGTGGTGGAAACAAAATCTAGGAAACAATGAATGCTGGACTGGGTGTAGAGAGACTGGAATTCTCATACACTGCTACTGGGACTGTAAAATGGTGCAATCACTGTAGAAAATGATATGACACTTCCTAAAATGTTTCAATGGGGAGGTGCAGAGGCTCTGTAGGATAAGCACTGGATTTCAAATCATAAGGTTGGTGGTTTAAGCCCATCTGTCACTCTGCAGGAGAAAGATGAGGTTTTCTGCCCCCATAAAGATTTACAACTCTATAGAGGGTTGTTATGAGTCAGGAGTGATTTGATGGCACTTAACAACAACACAATTTTAGAAATAGAAATATTGTATGATCCAGAACCCCAGCTACTAAGTATATATCTTAGAGAAATAAGCGCCATGCCATGAATAAATGTATGCACACTCACCTGATGTGGCACTGTAGGGTAAGCCCTGGACCATGAGGTCAGTTTGAACCATAAGGTGGCAGTTTAAACTTACTAACCACTCCTCAGAAACCTATACAGGGTCCCTATGAGTCAGAACCAACTTGGTGGCACTTAACAACAACAACAATATCCATTGCAGCATTATTCACAATAGCAAAAAGACAGAAACAACCTAAATGCCATCAATGGAAGAATGTATAAATAACCTATGGTACTTATACACAATGGAATACTACCCAATATTAAAGAATAATGATGAATCTGTAAAACATATTATAACATGGATGAACCTGGAGGACATTATGCTGAGTGAAATAAGTTAATCTCAAAGGACAAATATTGTATAAGACCACTATTAGAAGAACTCAAGAAAAAGTTTTTGTATAAAAAGCAACATTTTTTTGGTAGTTACCAGGGTGACAGGGAGAATAAATTACTAACTAGAAGGCAGATATACATTAACTTGGTAGAAGGGAAAAACAAGATATAATAAAGGGAAGTGAACAAATAATGATAAGACACAAGAAAACACTGTGAGGAGCATAGGAGTTCAAGGCAACAGATAACTAGTACTGTATACATTATTGTTCCAACTAATAGCTACCCCATGTACAACAGAACAAAACACTGCCCGGTCCTGCACCATCTTCACAATTATTGTTATGCTGGAGCCCACTGTTTCTGTCAAAGTGTGAACCCATATTATTGGGGGACTTCCTCTTTTTCGCTGACCCTTCCCTTTACCAAGCATAATGTCCTTCTCTAGGAACTGGACCCTACTGATAATACGTCCAAAATATGAGAGATGGAAGTCTCGCCATTCTTGCCTCTAAAGAGCATTCTGGTTGCACCTCTTCCAGCACAGACTTGTTTGTTCTTCTGGCAGTCCATGGTACTTTCAGTATTCTCCTCCAACACCATAATTAAAATGTATCAATTATTCCATATTCATTATCCAACTTTCAGATGCTTATGAGGCAACTGAAAACACCATGGCTTGGAACAGATGCACCTTAGTCCTCAAACTAATACCTTAGCTCTTGAATAGTTTAAAGAGGCGTTGTGCCTAATGCAATACATCACCTGATTTCTTGATTGTTATTTACATGAGTGTTGATTGTGGATCCAAGCAAAATGAAGTCTTTGACAACTTCAATCTTTTCTCCATTTATCATACTGTCATTTATTGGTCCAACTGTGAGGATTTTTGTGGGGTTTTTTTACACTGATGTGCAATCCATACTGAAGGCTGTGGTTTTTGATCTTCATCAGTAAATTTTTTAAGCCCTCTTTGTTTGCAGTAGCAAAGTTGTATTATTTTCATATCACAGGTCATTAACGAGTCTTCCTCCAATCCTGATACCACACTCTTCTTCACATAATCCAACTTCTCAGATGATTTGCTTGGCATACAGATTGAAAAAATATGGTCTCTCCTGGAAGTCCACATGAAGGCTGAGAAAGAGGTTTTTGTGTAACCAGAACCAATTGTCATAGAGTTGAATTCAACTTATGGTGACATCATGTGGGTCAGAGAACTGTGCTCAACATGGTTTTAAATAGCTGATTTTTCATAAGCAGATCACCAGTTTTTTCTTCTGAGGTAGACTCAAGCCTGCAATCCTTCAGTTAGCAGCCAAGCGTGTTAAATATTTGTACCATTCAGAGACTCCACTGCATAACAAACCACCCCAAAATTTTGTGGTATGAATAAAAAGTAAACATTTTATTATCTTACACATTTCTGTGGGTCAGGAATGCAGGAACTGCTTAGCAGGATGGTTCTAGCTCAGGATCTTGCATGAGGTTGTAATATTTTGACTGGGGCTGCAATCATTTAAGGTTGGACTGGAACTGAGGATTTCCTGACGTGTGAATGCTGGCCTCATATCTGGAAGGAGGCCTCAGGTCCTCTCAGCATAGGTTTCTCCATAGGGCTGCTTATGGGTCCTTACAACATGGCAGCAGGCTTCCCCCAAAGTGAATGGTCCAAGGAAAAGTCAGCACAATATCTTTTATGCTCTGGTCTTGGAAGTCACACTGTCATTTTTGCAGTATCCTATTTGGTAGGCAGGTCTACAGGGTGTAGATACCAGGAGGAAGGGATTATTGGGGCCCATTTTGGAGGGCTGTTGTTGTTAAGGGCTGTCACATCAATTCCGAATCATAGTGACCTGTATAGGGTTTCTGAGGAGCAGCTGGTGGAAGGTTCTGTGAGTGGTCCAAGATCACAGCAATGAGGAGGCAACGTCTGGATCTGAGCTGCCATCTATAAGAGTCCACAGCCTATTTTCTTGACCTCAACCTTATATTGCCTTCAAACTACCTTTTCCTCAACCTCAGGAGACACACCTTCTGACCTGGCTCTGAGGGTCCTGGGAGCCAGTCCCCCAAGGTAGGGCTCCTTCAGAAGAGGACATATTCTCTTCCAGAAGCCTTGGGGCCAAACCTCTCCCTGGTTGATAAGCAGTGTAGGTTATACTAGTTTTCCAAGCTCATCACTGCAGCTTCCACAGAAAAGTGAACTTTGTTTAGTCAAGTGTTGATTGCAGGGGCTGTGAGATTTCCCACAGACCAAAGACCAACCCCTCCTGCAGCCTGACTGCTGCCAAGACAGGACTCTAAGCAGAAGTCTGGTGTGTCTTCCTTAGTGCAGTACTGAGGCTCTTCTGGAGGGCAGAAGGTGTTGGTACTACATGGCATCTATAGAAGTCACTGAACTTGAAGTCTGTTCTGAAGCACCCTACTTTCCTGTCACTGCCAAACCAAATAAACTCCACTGGGGGAAGGCGTATATCTTTACCTCCTTGTCTAGGGATGGACTGCCCTCTTCTGTGTTGTTCCCACTTCAACAGCGGACCTTCAGCCTCAGGCTATATTGATTTTCTGGTGTGTGATCTTTACAAAACAAGGGGCTATTGTTCATATGGTGAGAAAGTATAGAACCTCCCTCATTTTCTTTCTGCATGCTGAGCATGTTTCTTGTTTCTACTCAATGATCAGCTGAGCTGAGAATGAATGTTAACTCCCATTTGATGCAGCATGCCAATATCAGCCTGAAATAAGTGTCACTTCTCTTGAATAAAACCCCAGCTCCTCTGGACTGACAAAGTGCTACAGGATCTGCCTACCCTCTACACACACCCTCTCCCCCCCACACAACACACACACCTAGACCTCCCCAGTGGCCACTCTTCCCATTCCTCACTCAGCTGCAGCTACACAGCCTGTATTCTGGTCCTCTGATGTGCCAGTCTTGCCTGCCGCAGGGTCTTTTCACCTGCCAGTCCCTCTTCCTGAAGACCCTCCCCTACAGCTCAGTATAGCTGGTCCTGTCCCTGATGTCCCCATTGTCTATTAAATATTCTGATTCATATTCCTTGTGGCACTTATTTCAGAAATCATCTCTGTTTAATTAGTTTCACTTGATCATCTTTATTCTCCACCAGTACACAAGCACCTCAGGACCTGGGATCTTGCCCATCTTGCTTAGTGCTCTCACCATGGAGCGATGATCAGGTACTTAAGAGTCTATTCCAATTATAACTACCTCATGTGCCAGTAGAACGGCCCCTTAGGGTTTTCTAGGTTGTAATTTTCACAAAAGAAATCAGAGCTTCTGGGTGGGTTCACACTGCCAACCTTTTAGTTAGCAGTGGAACACTTAGCCATTGAGCCACCAGGGCACCACAGATGGACTTACTAATATTTGCTGAATGAGTACACACTGAGTGGTCACACAAAATATACATTCTACGCAAATGTCTACACTCCACCAGCACCGGCAGGCCTGAAGGATAAGTACTGAACTGTTAAACACAGGGTTGATGGTTCAAACCCACCAACCACTTATCAGAAACCTTATGCAGAGTTGCTAGGAGTTGGAACACACTCAACAGCACTTAGCACCACTACTCCAGCACTCAGTGTCTTGTCTTTAGCATACACTGGGAGTTAATGAAATGAATTAAAGCACCCCACCCATGAAGTTCTCTTCCTTTTAAGGGGACAGCTGCGCAGAGAGCTTGTTGAGCTGAGCAGAATCCTTTGAAATCCTCCTGTTGACAGCCTTGATTAAAGAAAGATTGGTCTGATGATTTGCTGGGGGAGCTCTTATTCTCAGTTGTGGGTTCCCGTTCTCCTGAGTGCACAGGTCACACCTCACCCAGTAGACTTGCTGATGGAAAGCAGGAGACCGCATATGATGCCGGGTGTGTCAGAAGAGTAGCATGATATCCCTCTGACACTTGAAAATTGCAGATTTGAAAGCTTCCTTCTCACTTGTCACAGTTACTCTGGCCTCCCCTCCTAGCTGGGTTTGCACTGCCATGGAGCCAGGCAGCAGGAATCCCACCACAGGCACTGCTCAACTCCCCTGGGCACTTGCATTTCAGAGTGTTTTATTGTTGATAACTCAGTTATTAGTGATGTTAAAAAGGAAGGGATTGGCTCAAACAATGAAAAAAACATTGGGGGAGAAGTTGCTTCTGGCTTGGTTGAATCCAGGAAGCTCTGTTTCTGCTTAATTTATTCTTCATATGGGTTCTTTCCACATGGGATGGACAAGGAAGGCAGGTAGCCCCTGGAAACCTCACAGTTAATTGCCCAAATTCTCTGCTCACTATTCCAGCCACTCATGCTTTATCAGTTTCTTAAAGAAACCAGGCATATTCTTGTCTTAAGACATTTAAGTGCTTGGAAAAACCCTTATCCCACCTTGCCCCTCCCAGCCCAATATGTGCATAACTCAATTCATAACTCATCTCCTATAAGTCTGCTCAAATTTACCTCCTCATGAGGCATATATGACCATATTTAAAACGGTTACCTATCTTCCCACCATCTCCGTCCTTAGTATCTTGCTAACTTTTCTCCTTTTTCTGCTACTTTATATTGCCCTCTAGTCATAACTACCCTATAACCAAGAAGAACTGCTCCATGCTGTTCCCAATCTTGGCAGAAGCAGACTGTTAGCGCTTTCTCCCACAGAGCAGCTGGGGGGTTTGAGTACTTAACTGCGGTGCCACCAGGGCTTCTTAACGTACTCTTTAGCCAAAACCCTACTGCCATTGCGTCTATCCCAACTCATAGCAACCCTCTAAGACATAAAATTGCTCCTTTGAGTTTCTCAAACTGTAAATCTTTGGGAGAACAGATAGCCTCATCTTTCTCCCTCAGACTGACTGGTGGGCTTGAACCTCCAACCTTGTGGTTAGCAGCCCAATGCTTATTCTATTATGCCACCAAGCTTCCTTTTAATTTGTTGTATTGTTAACTGCTGTCGAGTTGGTTCCGACTCATAGCGATCCTATATAGAGTTTACGAGGAGCAGCTGGTGAGTTTGAACAGTAGACCTTGTGGTGAAAACCGACCTTGCAGTTGAGTGCTGATCTTACAGTGCCACATAGCTTTGTTGTCCTATGGAGTCCCTGGTGTTGCAAACAGTTAACACACTAGATTGCTAACCAAAGGCTTGAGGTTCAAGTCTACTCAGAAATGCCTCAGAAAACAAGTCTGGCAATCTTCCTCCAAATAATCTGTTGAAAACTCTGTGGAGCACAGTTCCAACCTCTGGCATATATGGGATTGCCATGAGTCAAGTTTGACGGCAACTAGGAAAAACCTGTCCTATTTCCCACCAGAAAGTCTATTTTGTTCACAGTGGCTTTCATGAACTTGGAAGGGTCCCGTCACATAGTAGTATCTCAATTTGTTGGATAAATGAACGAAGCAGGAAGAAAACTTGATATTCACTACTGGAAATACAATAGTGAGCAACCACAACAAATCCTGTCCTTTGGGGCCTTACTTTATTGTAGGGAAGGTAGACAACACAAGATGTGTGTGAAGTACTGAGTATATCAAGGAGCCTTGGTAGGGGAGCAGGTTCCGAGTTAGGCTGCTAACTGCAAGGTCAGTGATTCGAATATATCAGCTGCTTTATGGGAGAAAGATTTACAGCCTCAGAAACGCTATACCAGGTTCACTACAAGTCAGAACTGACTTGATGACACACAAACACCATTATCAAATATAGTAAGTTCCCGGTGGCAGCAAGTACTGACTAAGCAGGCAAATGCAGTAGCTGCTCAGAGCTGAGTGGAGACCTTGTTGTTGCTGCATGTCATTGAGTAGATTCTACCTACAGGACAGAGCAGAACTGCCCCATTCGGCAGTTTTTCAGGCTGTGATCTTTACAGAAGCAGACTACCATATCTTTCTGCCACAAGTTGTGTCAGTGGGTGCAAACTGCCAACCTTTTGGTTAATAGTTGAGCACTTTAGCCACTGTGTCACCAGGGCTCCAGCACAGTCTAGTCCCTGTTCAACACTAAGAAGCCAATAACAAGAATGATGGAGATCACTGTTATTTCTTCTGCTGCTTTAATTTTACTGTTTCTGAGAGCAGGAGAGGACAAGCACATTTGTTAATCATGGTGTTGATAATAAAGCTTCTCCCAGATTTATTTACAAGTTATGCTTGCTTTTATTTTCATTTTCTTCTCAATTCAAAAGTGGGTGTAAGAAGGCCCCCTGTCAACCCACCCTTCCCCTGATATTTCCCACTCACATGATTGAAGTAAAGAAATATGCAGATTGGCTGGAAGCTGCTGCTGTTTGGAACCCTCTGTGGAGCCAGCTGCTATGTGGAGGAGAAACAACCCAAACCAATAAGCAGGTATTGACTTGCATTGGCATTAATGTCTTTTTGTATTGATACAAATATTTTATCAAAACTTGCATTGTGGTTAACATCCATCTTCATATTGACTTTACATAGATGACATTATAGGGTGGGTGTGCCATCTACATAGTACAGACTTCTGCATACAAATATAGATGCATAATTGATATTTCATCATCAAATTATGGTCTGCAGTATACCATTTCAGTAACTGGGAGTTCCCTTCAGACATCCTGTGGAGGAAGCAGGAAGACCTCTCTGGCCAGGAAGGATCCAGGGCAGATTTTTGAGAGAAGGATGCCTAGGCTTTGTGTGTATGAACAGACACACCCAGGGCTGCCTCATTCATACATATACTCTGTAGGCCACACTGTTGGCATCACACCCAGATCCTATTGGTTTTTGATTGCTCTGTGTACACTGCCGTCTGTTTTGCTATATTTTGCCGCCAGTAGTCAGAGAACTGGGAGTGTTTGGGTACTTATGTCACTCTTGGGCAAACCTCAGTCAGAGACTGATACTGGGGGGCCATGACAGCTCTTCCCTCTTCCCTCAGGTGGGACAACTTTGAGGAATAATTTATACTCTACCACCATCCCCTAGGGAACTTTGTGTAGCACCCATACTTACCTTCCTCCTCTTTCATATCCTGCACCTCCCACCTACCTTGAAAGTGTCATCTGGAAGCATATCCTTAACACATCACTTCCATGTGATGCCTTGTCTTTGGGATCTGCTTTAGAGAAATATGACTGAAAAACAGACAGCATTAATCCCACAAACATTTGCTGGGTAACTCCTGTGTCCCAGGCCTTGTGCTAGAGGCTGGGGGTAGAGTAGAGAGAGAAGCAGAAATGTCCTATTTCCTCTGTGCCAACTTTTGTACTTTAGGTTGTTAAAATGATGAAGCTACACAATAACTTACCTCACATTAATGAGAAGGCAAAGCATGCCACAAAAGTCCAGGTTCTTTCCATCTCTCTGTTCAGTTGTGGTCATGGTTTGCTTCATCCTCATGTTACAGCAGGTGGCTTCTGTAATTCCAGATATCACAGGTGACAACATCCAGAGAGTTTCTCTTTAGAGAAAAGGCATTTTTTTTTCCTTTGAAGTCCATCTCCTCATAAAATTACCTTTGTCTTATTTGCCTGAACCAATCACTGGCAAGGGAATGATGGATTTACCTTTAGGCCAACCAGGCCTACTTTTAAAACTGTGGTTGGAGTGACTTTGCCTGAGGCTCCTGGTTAGGGGAAGGGGGAAGGGTGGATACCTAAATACAAGTGTAACTGGGGTTCTGTTAGGAAAGGAACTGTATCCATTGCTTCCTCATCACCTCATCACTGTGCTGTCTTTGTGTCCATCATTACCCTTCCCTCTGGCTATGAGACCTTCTCTATCTATTTGGTCTGTTCTTCTTAACTGTATGGTAACTCCCTGAGGAAAATGACCTGGTTTGCTCACTGTTGTATTCCTGTGATTAGCATAATGTCAGGTGGTAAGTCAAGAGCTATTTGATAATGAATGGAAAAATAACAATATATGCATGTCTCAGGAATCAAGGGTGGTTCAACACAAAATAAATAAATTTAAAAAATCAACCAATGTAAGATGTCACATTAACACCAAAAAGGAAAAACAAAATAAAACTTGTGCTCTTCTGGATTGATACAGAAAAAGCATTAGACAAAATCCAGCACCCTTTAATTATAAATACTTAGCAAACTAGGAATAGAAGAGAACAGCCTCAATACTACCAAGAACACCTACAAAAAACATACAGGCCACATAATACTCAGTGGTAAAAGGCTGAAGCTTTCTTCCTAAAATCAGGAACCAAACAAGAATGCCTACTATTCAGCACTGTTGTTATGTTGTGTGGAGTTTGTTCCGACTCATAGTGACCCTGTACGGGGTTTCCGAGGCTGTAAATCTTTACGGGAGCAAAAACCCTCATCTTTTTTTCCTGCAGAACAGCTGGTAGTTTTGAACTGCTGACCTTGCGGCTCGCAGCCCGATTCGTAACCACTACGCTACCAGAGCTAGGGCAAGGAAAATAGGACACACAGCTATCGAGTCAATTCCTACTCATAGCAACTGTATAGGACACAGGAGACCTGTTCTTTAGGGTCCCTGAGACTGTAAATCTTTATGGGAGCATAAAGGTTGTTCCCACTGAGAGGCTAGTGGGTTTGAACTGACCACCTTACATTTAGCAGTCCAGTGTTGTTGTTGTTGTTAAGTGCCGTTGAGTTGATTCCAATTCATAGTGACCATGTATAGGGTTTCCAAGGAGCAGCTAGTGAGCTTGAACCACCAACCTTGCAGTTCAAATGACTTTGCAGTCTGATGCATTAGGCCACATCGCCATACCAGGACTCCAGTACTTATCCTATAATGCCACCAAGCTTCTTAAAGAAATAAAAGGTATCCAAATTGGAAAGGATATTTTCCTATATGTAGATAATCCCAAAGAATCCATGCAAAACTTTTAGAGTTAATGAACTCAGCAACATTTCAGAAGTCCAGATAGACACATAAAAATCAGTGTGTTTATATATAGATACTTGCAGTGAACAATCAGAAAAGGAAACTAAGAAAACAATATAATTTATTATAGTGTCCAAAAGAGTAAAACACCTAGGAATAAATTTAACTAAGGAGATAAAAGTCTTGTATACTAAAAACTACCAAACACTGATGAAGAAAATTAAAGAAGACATATATTGATACTCATATATACTATGGACTGCCAGAAGAATGAACAAATCTGTATTGGAAGAAGTACAGCCAGAATCCTTTTTAGAAGGAGGACTGCAAGACTTTGTCTCAAGTACTTTGGGCATGTTAACAAGAGGGAGTAAAACATCGTTCGTAAACAGGAGGGTCAGCAAAAAAGAGGAAGCCCTTCAGTAAGACTGACTGACAAAACGACTGCGACATGGCCTCAAACATAGTAATGACTGTGAGGACGGCCCACGTCAGGACAGTATTTTGTATTATTGTACAAAGTGTCACTATGAGTCATAACTAGATGGCACTTAACAGCAACAACTTAATGAAAAGATACCCTAAGCTTATGGATTGGAAAACTTAATGTAGGTAAGATGGCAATATTACCAAAGTGATCTACATGTTCAATGCGATCTTTATTAGAATTCTAATAACCTATTTACAGAAATGGAACAGCTAATCCTCAAATTCATATGTAATTTCAAGGAATCAATAAGAGCCAATACAATTTCTGTAAAGAACAAAGTTGGAAGTTGCACACTCAAAATAGTATGATATTGCCATTTAGAGTCCAGAAATAAACCCATCTATGGTGGTAAAGGAGCTCTAGTAGCGTAGTGGTTATGAATTGGGCTGCGAACCGCAAGGTCAGCAGTTCGAAACTACTATACTGTTTTGCAGGAGAAAGATGAGGCTTTCTGCTCCCATAGAGATTTACAGCCTTGGAAACCCTATACAGGGTCGCTATGAGTTGGAACCGACTCCATGGCACACAGCCACCACCACTATGGTAGTGTTGTGGTTACAAATTGGGCTACGAACCTTAAGGTCAGCAGTTCAAAACTACCAGCTGCTCCGCCAGAGAGAGATGAGGTTTTCTGTTCCCGTAAAGATTTATAGCCTCGGAAACCCTGTACAGGGTCACTATGAGTCGGAACCGACTCCATGGCACATAACCACCACAACCACCATGGTCAGTGAAATTTTTACATAGGTGCCAAGACCATTCAATGAGGGGAGATATTCTCTTTAAGAAATGATACTGGGACAACTGGATGGATGGTGGTAGTGGTTATGGTGTGGAGTTGGTTCTGACTTATAGCGACCCTGTATAGGGTTTCTGAGGCTATAAATCTTAATGGGAGCAGAAAGCCACATCTTCTCCCAAGGAACCACTGATAATTTTGAACTGATGACCGTGAGATTAGCAGCCCAACTTGTAACCACTACGCTATCAGAGCTCCTTGGATAACCACACGAAAAAGAAGAATGAATGTGGACCCTATACAATATACAAAAATTAACTCAAAGTGGATCAATGACCAAATGATAAGAGCTAATGCCATAATGTAGGAGCAAATATTCATAACCTTAGGTTTAGCGATGGATTCTGAGCTATGATACCAGATATACAAACAACAAAAGAAAATAGATAAACTGGCCTTCATCAAAATTAAAAATGTCTGTGCATCAAAGGATATAACCAAGAAAGTAAAAATATGACTCCTAGAATGGAAGAAAATATTTGGAAACCATATATCTATGAGAGAAAGATGAAACTTTCTGTTCCCACAAAGATTTGCAGCCTCAGAAATCCTGTATCAGGGTTGCTATGCATTGGAACTGATTCAAGGGCACTTAATAACAAGAACAGTATATCTAATAATGTTGCTGTTGTTGTTAAGTGCCATCAAGTCAGTTCCAACTCACAGTGACCCTGTATAGGGTTTCTGAGGAGTGGCTGGTGAGTTTAAACCACCAACCTTGAGGTTCAAACCAACCTTGCTATCCAGTGCTTTTCTTACAGCGCCACACCACGACTCTACATATATCTGATAAGAACCTCAGACACAGAATATATTAAGAACTCTTACAACTCAACAACAAAAGGGCAAACTACCAAATTTAAAAATGGGCAAACAATTTGAATAGATATTTCTTAAAAGAAGATATACAAATGAAAACAAGTACATCAAAAGATGCTCAGCTATATTAGTGAGGGAAATGCAATCAAAACCACAATGTTGTTATGTTCAATTGGATCAGTTCTGACTCATAGTGACCCTGTATAAGGTTTCCAAGGCTTTAAATCTTTGTGGGAGCAGAAGTCATCTTTTTCCTGTGGGGCAGCTGGTGGGTTTGAACTGCCGACCTTGTGGTTTGCAGTTCAGTGCTTATCTTACAGAGACACTGTGCTCTTCTTTCACAACCATTAGGATGGCTATATAACGAAGGAAAATTACAAACGTTGGCAAGAATATGTAGAAAATGGAACCATCATGCATTGCTGTGGGAAAAAAATGTGTTATTTCCTCAAAAAGTTAAAACTTATGACTCAACAATTCCATTCCAAAATATATACCCCAAAGAACTGAAAACAGGTGCTCAAACACGTGCATATTCATAGCAGCACAATTCACAATAGCTTGAGGTAGAAATGACCTAAATGCCCATCAAGGGATTAATGGATAAACAACGGTATATACAGTGGAATATTATTCACCTATAAAAATAAATTAACTATTGATATATACTACAGTATGGATGGGCATCACAAACATTATGTCAGATGAAAGAATCCAGACACAAAAGGTCACACATTGTATGATTTCATTTACATGAAATATCCTGAAGAGAGAATACAGATTGGTGGTCAAAGGGAACTTCAGGGAGGGGAAATGAGGAGCCAGTGCTTAATGGATATGGGTTTTCTTCTGAGGTGATGAAAACGTGTTGGAACTAGATAGAGGGGAGTTGCACAATATTGTGACTGTATTAAATACTACTGAATTATTCACTTTAAAATGGTTAACTTTGTGCCATGTGCATTTCACTTCAACGAAATGAAAAAAAAAAAAAAGTGAATGAAATAAACAAATGAGTGACTGAGCATGTGCAGTTCCTAGAGCAGACATGGAAAAAAGCTAGAGTGTAGCTTCTCATCCCCCTCACACAGGTAGTGCAAAAAGTAAAAATAAAAAACGAGTGATAACCGACTATCCCTCTGACAGCACTCTCTACTTTTTATCTGGGTTCAATAATTCATTGCAATGGCCACAGAACTCAGACACCATACTCACAGTTGGAGTCCTGGTGTGGTGCTGTAGGATAAGCACTGGACTGCAAAGTCATTTGAATCACAAGGTCAGTGGTTCAAACTCACCAGCCACTCCTCAGAAAGCCCATACAGATCTGCTGTGAGTTGGAAGCTACTCAACAGCACTTAACAACAACAGCACTTGAAGTTAAGGGGTTAACAGGTTACAATTCAGGGTCAGAAATGTTCTTCCAGCCAGGACAGCCTCTCCTCTTCTGTGCTGCCAGGCAGGCCTCTTTCTACCCGTCAGCCCCTTGCCCTGGCCTCTGCCTTGCTCCAGCAATGTTACAAAGTTCTTTTAGAGTTGTTGGTCAATGCTCACAGGGCACACCATTCCACCATAAGCGTCAGCCTAAAGGCACTGGCTCTAAATCCATGAGTCAGCAAACCTAGCTCCCCTAGTTAAATGTCTGGAGGCACCCCACTCTGCAAGCAAGCTCAGAGTCACTCAGCTTTACTTTTTCCTTTGGCTAGGAAGCCTACCACTCCATCTCATGAACTGACTCTTGGTTAAGCTGTTGCCACTCCTTTGATGTCACAGGTTGGCCTCCTGGATTGAGGAAGTTCAATGAGCAAGGATCTCAGAGTCTAAGAGACACACTCCACTCCAGGCTCTTCTTCCTTGATGGTAGTGAGAATCACCTCTCCTGCTTCTGAGAAGGCTCACTTTATACCAATTTAGAGTTCCAAGTTTTAAGAATCACAGTTAACTCTGTTAACAATCATTCACAACTGAAACATATCATCCCGTCAGTATATTCTCCCACCTTCTATTATCCAGGCTCATTAAGAAGAGTTGTTTGGTGGGAGTTACAAAGACTAAAGAAGGTTAGAAGAGATGTGAGGATGGCAGGGGTAAGGGTGCCTCTCCTTGCCTAAGAAGCTTTAAGATAAAGCAGAAAGGGGCCTCCTTCTTCCTTAATGGCAGCAGCTTTGATCTGAAAGACAGCTCAATGTTTGGTTCTGACACTAATTAGTGGTGCAATTTCAGACATTACTCCTGCTTTCTGAGTTTTACTATATTCTGTAGAGTTATTGTGAGGATTCAACATTGGACCATTTGCTGAGCACTTATGATGAGAAAATGCTGAGGATACATATGGGAAAAGCCCAAGGTGTTATGAAAACTTTTATGGGGATCCAACTGGGGGATCAGGAAAAAATCCTCACACTTTTATGAGTAAGTATAAAAGGTAACAGGATGAAAGTGGGGAGCAAAACATTATATGTAGAGAAAAGACAGGTTCAGAGGCCTTGAGGAAAGGAAAGCTGGTATGGCCGAGCTTGGGGTGGGTTGGCAAGTAAAGTGTAAGAGGAGACAGTGAGGTCAGCAGGGAACAGATTGAGAAGGCCTTATTCAAAGTGTAGTGGATGTCACTGAAAGGTATGGATAGAGGGGTGGCCTGATGCACGATTCAGCTGTGAGGGGAGAAGATCAAATTGGAAGGCAGGTGGCTGTATGGGAGCACCTTAGGGGCTGCTGCAGTTTCCCAGCTAAAAGTACAAGTACCTTGGACTGATTCAGTGACAATGGAGAAGAAAGACATGAACCGATCTGAGGGATACTTGGGAGGCAAATCTGGTAACTAAGGAGAGTCAGAAATTCTACCCTAGATGGCTTCAAGGACATTTGTTCTCTGTTGAGCAGAATAAACAGGCTCTCCCCATCAAGGAGGATAAAATACAAGAGTTTGCAAAGGGAAGTTTTCTGTCACTCTGTGTCTGGGGAAGGAAGGAGAGAATGAAGCATATTGAAGTTAAGGAATACTATGCAATCAATCATCTCGCTTAAATTACACACAATGTCCAAATGTGTTGCCCAGCATTTTCTATACCAAACAAGGCCAGCAATATCTGGAGTATGTCTCTGAAGTTGGAGAAAGGGATCCTCATTATTTCTAGCAAATGGGAAGGTTGGAGTGGGAAAAGTAAGGGAAGCGTTTGGGTGCCCAAGAAAAACTTAATGCTCCAATCAGAATGGCTGTAGCATTGTAGATAGTGTGTTGAATCCGGAGTGGAAAGGTTCATCTTTGATTCACAGCCATGCTACGTATTAGCTATGTGATCTTGAGTAGGTCACTTAGCCTCTCTGATTCTTATGTTCCTTGTCTATAAGAGGGGACTGATAATACTGGCTTCAGAAGGCTACTGTGGTTATTATATGAAGTAATTTTGGTGAAAGTACTTTGTCATATGTCAAATCTGTCAAATACTTTGTCAGATATCAAATGCTGAGGATTATTGAGAACATGTATTTTAAATAAGTATCAAATTGGGTGATGTTATTGGATTAATGTTAATTTTGGGGTGTTCTGCAGGAGAATAGCTTCATGTTTAAGAGTTGCCTGTTCAAGTACTTAGGAGTGAAGTGTCAGGATGTCTAAAACATTCAAATAGTTTGGTGAAAGAAAAGTATAGCTCAATGAATTATTATTGCTACATACACATGCATATTGTTGTTGGGTGCTGTTTGGTCATAGTGAACTGCCTCATGAGACTTTCTTGACTAATTTATATATCCATTTATCTATATTTATCAACCTATTAATCTATACATGTCTATCAAGAAAAATAAAGAAAATACATTGGTGAATCTAGTTGCACAACATAAATATTTATTGAGCTATTTTTCCAACTTTTAAGTAGATTTAAACATTTTCAAAAGCAAAGGGAAAACTTTTTAAAGTAAGGGAAACTCCATTCCAGGTGAACTGTAAATCAAAATGGAAAGGTAAAAGAGTTAAGTCTCCAATTGGGACAGATGGCACTACCTGTATACCCTTGGGTATGGCTGGAACCTGTGACAGAGAAATGCAGCCACTGCCAACATGAGTAGGGATGGAATGGAGGGAAGAAACACCCAACTTCTCTCCCTGCCCGCTTCCACTTCCTCCCATCAGCCAAAGGGAAAAGCCCAGGGTATGAGCTCCTCAGAAGTTATCAGCTCAAGGCAAGAGGCAGGCAGCTGGGTAGATAGGAGCAGGTAGATGCGAAGGGGCTACCAGAGAAGAACCAACACTACTTATTTGCAGGGAAGTTCAGGCAGCTAAAATGCCATGTAGTTATCTCCACAGCCTTCCTTAAAACTATTAAGTAGAAAAGCAATGCTCTTCTGATCAACCCTTTGCCTATAAAGTGAAGCTTGGGGCTGTATCTAGGAAATTTTTCCTGTTGACTGGAGATGATACATGACAATTATATCCATAACCTTCCTGGTTAAAGGTATAATTATGTGAGGACAATGCCTGGAGTGGCTGCAGTCATTCTGCCACCATAAGGCAATGCCAAAAGGACTACCAACCAGTCCATGCATCTCAGATGTCAAGTGCTGAGCAACTGAGCCTCCCTGGAGTCACCTGCCACCATACTTTATGTCTAATGAAGCAAAGTCTCATTTTATGAAAGCCCCTTTGATTGGACATCTTGTCTTTTGCAACCAACAGAATCCTAACTAAAGTATAAGTCAGAGCCAAAAGTGGCCTCCTTGTCTTGTTTCTCTTAGGTCACACCCAACTCTTCTCCTTCTAGAATTTTCCAACAAGAAATAAGGAAGAATGAAGACAAGGAAATGTGCACTAACAGGAAGACATTGAGAGGAAATTTACTGAATTAGATAAGGAGACTGTAGAAATATGTTTTATAGTTTGCTCATAGAAATGTGAGGGCAGTGGTAGTGTAGTAGTTAAATTCTCACCTTCTGTGTGGGAGACCTGGGTTCCATTCCCAATCAATGGTATCTCATGTGCAGCCAACACTTGTCTGTCAGTGGAGGCTTGCATGTTGCTTTGATATTGAACAGGTTTCAGGGTTTCAATGGAGCTTCCAAACTAAGATTACATAGGAAGAAAGGTCTCAAGATCTACTTTCAAGGACCAGGTAGTGTTTCGTTTCAATGCACGTGGGGTCTCTGGGAGTTGAGGGCCCACTTGACAGCAGCTAACAGCAATAGCAATAAAAATATAAAGTGCTAAACTAATAGATTTAGTAGACCAATGTTTTGGTTTGTGCAGCAAATAAGGTTAGTATTCTGTCCAGATCCCCTTGAGTCCCTCTTAACAGCTGTGTGCCCCATCCAGCTTCTGTATGCAATACTGCTGATGACTTTTGTGACCACATCACTCTTTCAGAGGGTACAGAGTGATTAGGGTGGATGGTAGTCAAGGACTGATCACTGTGCAAGTGTACACACCCCGTGACTCCTCTCCCTCAAGGCTGGACAAATTTGGAGGTGCCATTTATGCTCCAAAGTCCTTCATGGGATCAGACTGGCTTCAGGACTCTTGCTTGGCTTTTTCCTTTTATTTTTCTCTCTTCACAGCTCATGCCGACATACCCTGGGAGCACTGCAGAGAAGGAGAGGTGAAATCACCAGTGGGGGGCTGTGGTTTCTCAGGCTGCCCTGGATCTCTACCCAAATATATTCCAAGTCATACCTGTCCCAACTCTACTATAATGTAGCTTTCATAAGGCCCATTATCACCCCACTTCTGATGATCTCTTCAGTATTTCCTTCAATTGCAAGTAGTTTATCTTGCTATACAAATCCCTGACTGGCAGAAATGGTTTTCACTTAGCTACTAAGCTAAAAGTTGGAAGTTCAAACCCACTCAGAGGTACCACTGAAGACAGGTCTGGCAATCTGTTTTTGTAAATTTTATACAGCCAAGAAAACCCTATGGTGCAGTTCTACTCAAATACGTAGATTGCCACGTGTTAGAATTGGCTCTATGGCAGTGGATTTTGTCTCGAGGAAGGACCTGAGACCCAGGCACTTGTATGAAAGGGGTGTCTATGAACCCACAGGATCTCCCTGTCCCACTTGTTTCTGTCAGATCAACAGAAGGAAGAAACATATGCCTAATACAGACTTATTTATGCTTTCCCACTACTGTGAGACCTAAGAGGGCTTGCCCTTTAGTGACCCCTGGACTTACCAAGGTTTTGAGCTTGTTGGAGTGTGCCCCCATGCTACTACTTCCTTATTACCCATTCTAGTCACTAATCTGTGACTACAGCAGTGCTTCCTAGTCCTGGGTGCAAATTAGATTCATGTCAGGAGCTTTTACAGACTATATCGCTGTGTAACCCCACCAGCAATCTCTGGCTGGCCATGGAGCTGAGACATTAGTACTTTTCAAGCTGCTGCTTCACAGGACAAATCATCGTCACCAGGAACACCTGTATTGAGCAGATCTGTCCAGGCCTGGTCTTGTTGGTTACCTTCATGTTCAGATAAGGGGCTTCCCTCCGAACACTCTCTCAGGTCATACCCTCTATTTTGCAAGATCACAGTATTTAAAAATTCAAGTACAACTCTCATAAAACCATGAACGTTTCTGAAGACCATTATCAACTATTGTTATTGCTGGGTGACGTAAAGTAAGTTTCAACTTGTAATTACCCTGTATAGGGTTTCTCATGATCAGCTGGTGGTTTGAACTGCTGAACCATCGACCTAGTGGTTTGCAGACCAGTGCTTATCCTACAGCACCACACCAGGAGTCTACCACAGTAGGCATCAACTGTTGGTAACTGTAAAATCCAAAAGGCAGAAGCAGCAGAATAGATGCTTGGAGATATGGGAGACCACTCTGTCTAGTGTTAAAAGGCATTTACCTGGATTTATACTGTTGATGGAAAATTCTGCTTTCTTGGAGGAGTATATAGTGTATTAGAATAAGCAAGGTTGTGGGGTGAAAATCAGATATTCTGCTTAAAGATTTTCTTAGAACTTTTAGAACATGTTAACTTATTTTTGTGAAGTGTCAACTGGATTGCAAACATTGCTCTAAACAAACAAACAAACAAAAAATCACAGTTTATCTCTAGACAAAAGACAGGAATAATCTTCCAGGGAACACTCAGAAGTGCCACTCTAAGCAATAATTTAGCTTATGAAATCATTCTCATTTTCCTGTTCTTTTCACAAGTATTCAAGGGGAATACTGCAGATCAGCTTGATCTTCATCTGAGTAGCATAATAATTAATTACCCAGAAAGATTTGTGTGTTTTTTTCCCATTCTAAACACTTTATATCCACTACAAAGGCACAGTCTGATGGAGAGTTTTAGATCACCTTCAGCATCACACTTCAGGAAATTCTGGTCTTTTAAAAATAAATTTAGAGGACACATTAATTACTTTCCTTTATACCGTTACCCTGTTGATTCACATATTTTCCTTTCTATCATGTCTGCCAGCTAGGAAAGTCAATGTTTTAATTTAAATTCTTTATTGGGCTAAGTATACAATATCCAATTCCTCATTTATACAGAAAAATAAAATAATATATTTTGGCCCTATTATGCAAAACAGTCACTTAATGAATGGACTTTTCTACTTTTTACCAGTTTGTGAATGTGTGTGTCTATGGATAACACCAGCCCATATAGCCTGCTGACCCCTAAAATATCATTCTGAGTTAGCTATGCATTATGAAGAATTGATGCAATCAAATTGTAGTGTTGGTGAAGAATATTGAATATATCATGGATTGCCAAGAGAATGAACAAATCTGTCTTGGAGGAATACAATCAGAATATTTCTTAGAAGCAAAGATGGCAAGATTTCATCTGACTTACATTGGACAAGTCATCAGGGGAGACCAATCACTGGAGAAGGACAAAGTGGAAGGTTAGCAGAAAAGAGAGAGACCCTTGAAGAGATGGAGTGACACAGTGGCTGCAACAATGGGCTCAACAATTGTGAAGATGGCGCAGGACTGGGCAACACTTTGTTCTGTTGTACATAAAACTGCTATGAGTTGGAGCCATTTTGGAGCTCTGGTAGCGTAGTGGTTACGAACCGGGCTGCAAACCTTAAGGTCAGTGGTTCGAAACTACCAGCCGCTCGGCGGGAGAAAGATGAGGCTTTCTACTCCCGTAAAGATTTACACCCTCGGAAACCCTGTACAGGGTCGCTATGGGTCGGGACCGACTCGAAGGCACTTCACAACAACAACAACAACAACAAAAGCACCAGCAACAGGAATGTACTCAAGAAAAATATTACTATTTCAGCTGCTATGGTGGTTCTTGTTTCATTGTCTTGTGCTTGCTTCTCTATGTACCCATATTGCTCTTAAACCATTGGGTTTCAACCCTGGTAGCACATTAGCAGCACTTAAGAATTAATATATATATGAATATTTAACCCTCATGCTCAGAAATTCTGCTTCAACTGTCTCGAATGTATCCCAGCCGTAAGTATATTAGGGATGACTCCGAGGTGATTCTAATGTGTAAGTAAGTTCCTTGTGGACATGTTATTCAGGAGGGCTAGTCCCTAGAGAAGGACATCACACTTGGTAGAGATCAGCGAAAAAGAGGAAGACCGACAACAATATGTATGGATATAGAGACAACAACAATTAGCTCAAAAATAGCAACAATTGTGAAGATGGTGTGAACCCTAGCAGTGTTTAGTTCTGTTGTATACAGGATCACAATGAGTTGGACATCCCTTGATGGCACCTAACAAGTTTCTTGTTGGTGTAAACTGTTTACACATTTGACTGCTAACCGAAAGGTTGGAAGTTGGAGTCTCCCCAGAGGTACCGTAGAAGAAAGGCCTGTTGACCTACTTCCAATAAGTCAGTTATTCCAAAAAATCTCACATACACAGCGTTGCCATGGGTCCAAGTTGACTATTGTTTGGTCTTTGATTGTTGGCTCTTCCTGGTAGCAGGAAGCAACACTGTTTCTTCTCTTAGCAATCTCAGCACCTGCCACAGAGTATGGCACAAGTTAGACTCTTACAAGTTGGTTATGAATAAACGTGGCATTCTTAATGAGCTGGAATCCCAGTTTGATAACCACCACAACATCACACTCTTCTGGCGTATTTCCCAGAAGTGATGTATTAAGCAAAGAGTCTTAGACTGTCCAATATAAGGAATGAAGATTGCTGTAATACTGATTAATTATAAGGATCATCCTGGGTCTACAGTCCATTACTTGTTAATACTCAAGGCCAACAACATAGCATTTAGTCAGCAAAAACAAATCAATATTTTGAAAAGAGATATTATCTAAGATGCATGGCAATAAATCATAGACACATAAAGAAAAACAACACAATTATCAATGCTAGTTAACCATTTTCATCTGTCCCAAACAATAGAGAATACTGCCCAGAATAAATAACCATTTAGTCTATGTGGCGTTCAGACAAAAACTTTAAATAACAATCTGAATATAAAGGCAAAAATAAATTGCCAATTTTTAGTTGTATTTTTGGCTAGTTAGCTGACTGATTAACTGATTGACTCATTCAATTTTGACTCACTAAGCATCTTCTTTGAACAAGGCACTCACTATTCTAGGTACTGGGATAGGCAGTGAAGTCAAGTGTATCTGAGCTCATGGAATGTCATAGATTGAATTGTGTCTCCTCAAAATATGAGTCAACTTTGCTAAGCCATGATTCTCAGTGGTTTGGCAGTCATGCAGTGATGTAATCGTCTCCCATGATGTTATCTGATGTGATCAGTCAATCTGTTGTAAGGGGATTAGGGTGGGATGTAACACTCTAACTCAGGTCACAGCTCTGATCCCATATAAGGGGAGCACTTTGGGGTGTGGCCTGTATCATGTTTTTGTATTGCAAGAGATAAGGAGAGCAAATGGAGTAGAGATCACAGGCACCTCCTACCACCAAGAAAGAAGAGCCAGGAGTTGAGCATGTCCTTTGGACTCTGGGTCTCTGTGCTAAGAAACTCTTCGACTCAGAGGAAGATTGATGACAAGGACCTTCCCCCAGAGCCAGAGAGAAAACAACCACCCTGAATCTGGACTTGTAGCCTCCTAAACTATGAGAGAATAAATGTCTGTTTGTTAAAAGGTATCCACTTATGATATTTCTGTTATAGTAGCTCTAGATAACTAAAACATGGAACTTATACTTAAATGTGTGAAATAGATAAGAAGTAGTAAGCAAATGAGATACAATACATGCCATGAATAAAACAAAGCAGCAGGTTTTAATAGATAAGGATTTCAGTCTTGGTGGTCATGGAAGGCCTCTCTGAGAAGGTGGATCTGGGAGTTGAGAACTGAATTTCTGAGGGTAGACAGCAAGTGCAGAGTCCAGAGCAAACATGAGCTGGCATTCTGAGCAATGAAAGACCAGGGGTTCATATTTAGCAAACCAGGGAAGACAGATGAAATATGAGGTAGGGGCTTATCATGGAGGGTCTTGTAGGCTGTGATAAAGAGTTTGGAATGACACCATTAAGATGGTAAATAGTATCATCAGTTTTCACTTTAGCAGAATTAATACCACAGAAAGGATCTATGATAGGAAAATTGGTAAGAGTGAGTTTTCTAGCCCTGGAAGAAGTCATTCCATTGGCTCTACCCACTCAGAGTTACTTAAATAACAGAAGCAATTACAAAATTTTTCTTTTCTTCTTGATTTTCAGAATAGGAATGTGGGGGTGTTAGATACCCATATGGCTTGTCATTCCTATTTAAACCTCTGTCGCTTCCCCAAAGAGGCCTTCCCTCACTACCACTCATCATTCTCCCTCTTCTTCTTTTGTTTTGGTGATCTTCATGGTCTAATCATTACCAGATACTACTTATCTATTCTTCTCACTTCATACTTCCCCTGCTTCCATCATTGGAATGTAAGCCTTCAAGACCAAGGACTTCATTGATTGCTTTCTGTTCTACTCTCTCAACACTCAGCATAGTAGGTGATCAACAAATACTTGTTAAATGAATTTGGTGGAATAAATGCCATGGATTTTGCTGCCTTTTTTTTTTTTTTTTTTTGGCACAAGGGACCTGGGAGAGCTCTAGTATTTCTGGGCTGCTATTTCCCAAGCACATTTGTGTCCCTTCTAATCTTTCTGCCTTAATCACTTTAAATGTACTGACAAGCACAATTGACCAATTAATAGCGTTTATGCTCTTGTTACATCATTTGTAATCCATGATGCTCTTTCTATTTGTAACAGACTTTCAATTTTTCATGGCTCAAAATGGAGGACATGCATAATGAATACAAATAGCAAATTGATTAAATGTAATGCATATTCTACTGCTTGCTGGGTTTATGTCTGTTATTAATGACAGAAATCCAGCAAATTCTCATGAAAACACTGATGACATACAACCTTTAATGCAAGATGTTGGAGCACTAGGGGTCCTAAATTTCCCTAATTACTGAGCAACAGCAGACATTAATTTCCCAGATGGCAACCTTTGTAAATAAGAACATCAGCATGGCTGCTTTGTCCAAGTTATTTTTGCTGAGCACAAAACCCATCACACAACCCATTTTTACTTCATCAGATTATTTGTGTCATGTTTCAAGAAAAAAAGATACACTTGAGACATTGCCTTATGAGCAAAGTATAAAGGACGTCACTTGTGCAAAATCAAATTTATTGTGTACTCAGGGATTTCATGTATTTTGGAATGTGACTACACAGTGATACAGATTCTACATTGCTTTCATCTTGTGTATTGAGCATTAAAGCATCACAAAGGCGATAAAACAAAAAAGGTGATAAAACAAAAAAGAGAAAGAAAACATGGATGAACCTCAAATGGAGAATCTAGTCCACTTGGCTAAATGAGACAGTTATAATCTTCTCAGATTACCAAAGAATGAGCTGGGTTTCAATGAGAATCTGCTCTATTTAGAACTGATGTTTTCCTCCCATTAGCTGGAAAACCTACCAGAAAGCAGGTCTTTTCTTTAATCTATTGATAGGTATGGTGACTGGACTGCTTAGATTGGTATGGACAAAAGAGTGAAGCAAGTTACTGATAGATCTGTAAAGAGCAGAGATGAAGTGGATAACAGCAGCTGTTGAGGCTCATAGAGAGCAGTCTTTGCAGCTTCTGCCTGACCACTGCTACTAAAATCTCCCCTCACAATACAAATTGGCTGTCCTGCAGGAGGAAGATTGAGGGTCAGACTAGGTGGCTGTGATGCTTGTACATTTCCCCAACAGTTTCTTGGATTAAGCCCTGGCTGATATGCATTCACATATAGTTGAGCTCCAAGTGGGTAGAATTCCAAACCCAGAGGAAACAGTGGTCAGCCAAAATGTGTGTCAATTTTTGGCCTAGAGTAGTTTTGGTAAAACCTAAGTGTTTTTTGTAGATACCCTTTGTATTTGCAAGTTTGCACAATATTTTTGGCTGACAACACCAGAACAGACCCAGAGCCAAGGACTTCAGTGCAAGTGGTTTGTTGGGAGCCTGAGTAAATGAGCAGAGAAGTGAAACAGGGAAGGAAATGGGCACAGCCCATCAAGGTGTATTGAGCATTAAAGCATCACCGTCATTAAGGTGACTACCACAGTGGGTGAATGCATTTGAAACTAAAAAGGAAACTCTGGAACACTCATAAAATATATCTCAGCATTATCTCAATCACTGAGTGAAAAGGCAAGTGTACTTACACCCACATGCCCAGCAACTGTTGGTTAAAAGTGCCCCAGTGAGATGTTAATTCTTAGATAATTTCAACCTCCCATGCTCATGGACAGGGCAGCTTCTTAGACAAAAATGCAGTGAAAATGGTGGAACAACAACAGACACTACTGTGAAAGTCACGCCAAAGGCTTAGAATTCCCTGGAGTATATGCAAAATTCACATACCCATCCTAAGCTTCTGAAGGCTTTGCCATGGCTCATGATCAAAATGTCTTATTAATATAGTACATTAAGCACTTCGTTGAACCTGACTTGAAAAAAGAATGCACTAACAGACTCTCCTTGGTGAATTTTCCATTCTTTGGTTACACAAGATAGATTTCTTGCTAAAATTTAAGAAATACACATGCCCTATCACTGTCATATGTCTATGTGAGAGAATAAAGGATTCACAACTAGTTCTAAAAAAAGAACCAAATCAAAAAAAGGAGTACATTCAGAGACCACAGAGTAAGAGGAAGTGACAGCATTAGTGGAGAGAAAGGCAGACAGGGACATGGTTTTTATTTTGCATAACTGGGAAGATCCATGAAATACTTTTTGATACCTTTACACAGTCCTCCTTAGATGAAGTCTGAGGTAAATATATCTGTGCTGGAATTTTCTGATGTCATATGTGAGAGATGGTTGTCAGACAAGACTTCCTTTTGTAATGGAATTCTTCTTTTTAAATCATTTTTCAATACAAAATAAAAATCATACTAGTTAAAACCTATTTAGTACTTACTATGTGTGAATTGTTTTGTATGCATTAACTAATTTAATATAACAAGCTGTTATTTCCCATGTTACAGAAAAAGAAACTGAACCTCAGATTGGCTAAGAGCCTAGCCTAAGATCACTTAGCAAGCAGGGCTTGTATTTGAACCCAGGTAGTCTGACTTCAGAACTCACATGTTCACACTGCATCATTATTCTATCCATGTGTCAAGATTAATTACTTACTTTGATAACAATTCTTATAATGAAATATTTTTACAAGCATGGGTTGCCATGAATCATAATTAAATCAAAGGCAACTGGCAACAACAAAGATTCTTAAATCTCAAGGATAGTGATGGTTCAATAGCTTACTCCAAGGGTAAGTACAATAACTTCAAACGAGACACGTACTAAAACAGTCCATGTGAGAAGGAGGGGGGGCCTCAACTTCCCAAAGGCTGCACTTGGGTTCTCTACCAGCATACCTAGGTCACTCTGCCAGCAAAGCCTTTTACACTCATCTTTTGAAAAAATCTACTCTCTAAATCTAGGGAAGCTCACTCTAGGATAGAGAAAATCAATTTTGTTTGCCTCTCCTGGCTACCACATAAAATGATGCAAACACTGACCTCCATCTTGAGTAAAAATAAAAACCATGCAAATGGCACTACATTCTTATTACCCTTTCTTGGCATTTACTAAATAAAAGAAGGATGTATATGTGATAATAAATGGAACCACTGCTTAGCAAGCACTTGAGCAATAGCTTTCATTCACATTTATTACATTGTGATCCTGAGTCTAAAAATGAATTGACTTTTTTTTTTTTTTTTATAATAAGGCTTATAAACACAAAGAGGACTTTCATTTTTCCAAACCTCTCGTCAGGGAGAGATGAGAAGGAAAAGCTCATGCCTGACAGTGTTAAAAGCTTATGGCTTGCTTTTCCACATTATTCCTATTATAGTGTAAGTGCATATGTGGCATAAACCCATATGTACATAAATGTTATTTGCTAAATTTAAAAGAAAGATGGTTTCCCCACATCTAACACTTAAGGGATTTATAAAAGATAATGTTTTAAGAGCACCAATATACAGATAAACTATTTCTTTTTCTCTAAATATTTAGAGAATTAGTTTAGAGAAGGACCGCAGTAGGAACACAAATGTTAGATAGAATGATAAAAGCGCTCCAAAGAAAACAGCTTATGTATGTGTGTGTATGTGTCGGAGTGTATATGTGTGCTTACACATGCAAAAGAGAATAAATAATTTTTAAAGAAAGCATTCAAGAATTCCATCACTCTGTCTTGACTTGATCTTCCATGTTCATGTTTACTAATATCAGAAGCTTCAGGTCCAAATCAGTCAGAAGGATTCTTTTAGAAACTGGTCACAGTGTGCCATTATTTAATCTACATTTTTTTTTTGCAGCCCTCATAATAAGTAATTTCTGTTAGAGGGGATTCCTGTGTGATACAGTTTATCCTACGTAACTATGACTAGCTTGTGAGACACCTACAGAGCCTTTGCCTTCAACACTTTCAGAACAGCTACTGTCCCTAGTGTGGGGGAGGCAAGCAGAAGGATGAGCAATACCTGCTTGAGTTATCTTGTGGATAACTGCAAATATCCTGATGTTGTGAAGGACAGGGCTATATTGAAAATCATTCTAATCAAGACATTTTGATTTTACATTCTTTACTTCTGTAAACTCCTTGTGAGTCTTGCCTCAAATACTTAGCTAGAAACCAATATTGTGCACAAAATTCCCCCCAAAGGTGGTATACAAATTGAAAATTTGATGTAATATTAAATAATAGTACTACTTTCTTAAAATACTAAAACAAGTTATTGTTAATTTCAATGAGATTAATAATTTAAAAGTCATATATTTAAAAACAGAGTTGACCATTCCTTGGTGACTGAATTTCTTACCTTCTTAATAATTTGGACAATGTGATCTAGAAGAAAATGACCTATACAGATGATTCTAAACTAAAAAGTCTACAAATGCTAATAAGCTTAAAATGGAAAAGGGATGGCTAATCAAAAGTCCATCTGTAGCAATTTGAAGAAATTCTGCAAGCAACCCATAGATACCCCTAGAATGAGACACTACAGAAGATGTTGTTGTTGTTAAGTGCTGTCATGTTGGTTTCTACTTATAGCAACCTTGTATAAGGTTTCCAGTGAGCAGCTGTTGGGTTTGAACTGCCAGCTTTGTAGTTAGCAGTGCAGTGCTTATTGTATAGTGCCATACCAGGAATCCTAAAGAAAATAAGAATGTTCAATTAGAAAGAAAACAAGGTTGGAAAACATATTTATGATGTTAAAGTTTCCCAGGCAATAGGTATGTAACAAAGATGAGAGCAGATCTTGAATGTCATGATAGAAAATCCCCAGAACCAACTTGGTGGTGGAGTGTGGGCAGGCAGTTCAATTGGAGGGAATTAAAGGTTTTGACAATTTATAAAGGTAGTGGTTGTGTGCTGTTCAGTCAGTCCCAACTCATAGCAACCTGCATAGGTTTTCCAAGGCTGTAAATCTTTACAGGAGTAAAAAAGTCTCATCTTTCTCCATTGCAGTGGCTGGTGGATTCATACTGTCGACCTTGCACTTAGCAACCCAATGTATAACTCACTATGTCACCAAATGATAAAGGCACTAAGCACAAAACTTGCTGAACATGACTTGGTGAGATGCATAGAGAAATAGGAATCACTGCTGTATAAAAAAGATAGAAAAATAAGATAGAAAAGGTTATTTTTTCCTCAATATTTAAGTTCAGAAATACAGTCTATTAAAGTATGAAATATTTTGATAAAAGAGTGGAAGTTTTACTTTCGGGAAAAAACAAATTACATAACATATTGAAAGATGGAGAAAAAGGTTACTTTATTGTTTTGTTGTTGTTAGTAATGGTCATTTAGCTCTTACCATGTACCAGGCATTGCTTTAAATATTTCATAAACAATAAGCAATGTAATCTTGTAAACTACTCTAGAAGGCAGATCCTCTTGTTATCCATTTAACAAATGACAAAACCAAAGCTTGGGGTGGTTGAACAACTTGCCCAAGGTCACAGTAAGAGGGGAAACTCTACTAATTCTTTGTTATGTAGCTATTACCTGGGAAACTTTAATACCAAAATGTGTGTTTCAGCCTCACTGGATTCCTTTCCAATTTAACAGGTCTTGATGTGGTACTGTAGGATAAACATTGGACCGCAAAGTTATTTGAACTGCAAGGTCAGTGATTCAAATTCACCAACCACTCCTCTCAGAAACCCTATACAAAGTCCCTATGAATGGGAACTGACTCAGTGGCACTTAACAACAATAAGAGTGCTTGAACACACTATACTATACTATGCCATGCTGTGCCATAAGCAAAGAAGTTAATAAGTGATACATTTTAATTATCTTTCTCTAATTTCTCAGATTCTGAGACTTTGAAAGATTAAAGGTATATGGCACAACTCTACACTGTTTAGAAATATGTACATTTGTCTTTAAAATTATATATTAAACATTAAGGATCTTTTTAAGAACCACATTGATATTACCCAAACATAAGACAGTAGACATATTGTAATGATTTATTTTTCTGTTTTTCCACAATAATGTTTACTCTAGGATCAGATTAGAAAACAATTATGATGCATTACCAAGAACAAATTCCCCCAAGTGTTGCTGACAATGAGCTGAAACATACCTACTATTGTCAAGATGACACAGGACCAGGTGATATGCATTCTGTTCCACATGGGGTCATTATTAGCTGGAACCAACTGTACAGCACCTAACAACAACAAGAGTTGCAGACACATTCTACTAGAACCATGTGTGACTACATTTTAGTAAGTGTTTCCTGCCACAAAGGCATTAGAAGGTGCTAGTGTTAACAGTTCCCCAAAACTACATTTCCCTGCAGAGGTTTTAATTAATAGCACCTTTACCTTCAGTCTTGAATTTTATATTTGCAGCCTTACCAATAAGACAACATCATTTACTTACTCAACAAACATTTATAGAGCTCCAATTTAAGCACTGAGATAATTCCCAAATGAGTGAGACCATTTCCACTCTTAAAGAAATCCATTTAGAGAATCTGAATTTAGACAAGCAATTGCAAGGCCATGAGCTAAGTGTTAATAAAGGTTTAATACCACAAGCAGCAGTGTCTTTTAAAAAATGTGCAATGTTCTTCCTATCAGATATGGTGGAATGAACATATACATTATTTCCTTTCCTTATTAAACCCCATTATAATCAGAGTACCAAATTTCCACTTTGGACAAAATGGAGTAACAGGAACTTGATTTACTTTCTCATCTAAAATGTCTAAAATATATGAAAAAGCAGTATTCAAGACACTGGACATGAGCCAACAAAAATCAATGATCCTTGATAGAAAGAAAACAAATATGGTGAAACTTAGGATTGCCCAAGCTTACTGCCTGGAGAGAATTCCTAAGCTCTAGTACAAAGAGGTCAACATATGTGAAGCCCAGTGGACTTACTGAATTGAGTAGATGAAGCTGAGTGTTTGAGGAGATTCAGGCAGGTACAGTTTGCAGATAAGAGTACTAGAGGAAAGAATTTCACACACACACATACACACACACACACACACACACACAGAATTTCACAAAGAGAGAGCGAGCTCCAGAGATCTAAAGAGGGTTCCCTTGGAGCATTTATCTGAGTACCATAAAGGGCATGCATGTGAGGAAACTACCCTAAGCCAGGTGGAAATAACACTTATGACCACCAAAAAGACTAGAAAACCTTAAAATTCACAGGGTATTGTGTAGATATACAGAATAATTTTCTTTATAGTGTAGGAACAATTGTTCTTTAAATAAGCACTGCTTTGGTTGTATTTAACAAATCTTAACAACAAGCACAGAGGGCTTGTTAAAGAACAAAGCCAAAGATTATTTATGGGAATCCAGCACCAACATGACCAATTTAACATTGTCTGGAACATAATCAAAACTTACCAGGCATGCAAAAAAGGAGGAAAATGAATCCATAATGAGATCAGTCAAGCTATCAATTAAAACCAATCAAGAATTGACAGAATTACCAGACAAGGACATTAAATAAATTACTGTATAGAAGCATTTCTCATTCTCAAAACAAGTAAGTAGAGACATAGAAGAAATTTCAAAAGATTAATTGCAGATTAGCAATTGAATAAGAAATGATTAGCAAACTTGAAGACAATGCTGTAGCAAACATTAGAAATGAAAAATGAGAGAAAATAAATTTTAAAAAATGAACAGAAGACTTCTGGCAATATGGTGGACTAGGCAAACACATTGCACAGACTCTCTATAACAAAGATATGAGAGACAAAAATAAATGGACACAGATGAAAATTCTGGCACCTTGAACATCAGAAGAAAGGTTAAAGAGGTGGAAGGAGTGATTTTTGGGAGGAGAGGCTGAGTAAGGACAGTAATAGAGGGAGACAGACTGCCAGATGCAGCTTGACCATCTTGTGAGCTGCTTTGCCAACAGTGAGAGTTCTGGCAATCATATGGGTGATGGAAAAGGCTTGATTTCTTCTTTTCCCTGCATTCCCCTGGTGTATGCAGCACCCACTGTCATCCAACCCCAAGTGGTTTGGATCCTCATGGTTTGGAGACATGCCAGCATGAGGTGGGGCTGACTGTGATACTATGGTGTGCTGCTTTGGTGCTTGAATTCAGGTTGAGCTCAGCTCCAGACCTATAAAACCCGTATCAGCATTTGACCAGTCACCCTGCTCCCAGCTTCCCTGTGGTCCTAACACACTGAAACCAGCTCCATCAAAGGCCTTCACAAACTACTTCCAGATTGAGTGCCCTGAAACCAGCTCCATTAAAGGCCCCTACAGATTACTTCCAGATTGAGTAGTCTAAACATTGAGTTCTGGGGGCAGTAGAAAAGCCAAGAACTCTGCTGCCACATCCCTTCCACAACCATCCTGTGAGCTCCTTGAATTGCAGGATTCTCCCCCCCCCCCCCACCCCCGAGATTTTTTCCTCTTTAGGTCCAACAACTGCACAACGCACACAGAAAAATGACAACAATCAATGAATATTTATTGATAAACTGAATTTACAAATATGACAACCTCAAAATGCCTGGGAGACAACAGATAATTTTAGCTCATATGAAAAAACAAGAAAGAATATCTCAAATGACCAAGATGCATAGCCAGAAGACCAGAAGACACTTTGGAGGAAGAAAAGGTAATACAACTAACTGAAAAAGAATTCAACAGAATTATAATTATGTTCCTTCAAAGGAATGATAGAAAGATCAAGGAAAGCAAGAATACAATAAAAACTTTAGAGTTCAGGAAAACACTACAAGAACAAACAGACAAAATAAAAGCAAAATTTGAAACAATACAAAACCTGCTATCCAAAATCCAGAAGATAAATACTAAGAAGTCAGTAGTGGACAATACATTGAAAGGGTATAAGAGTAGATGGGAAGCAATGGAAGCCTGAATTAGTGAGCTTGAAGAGAAATATATCAATACTACTATGCTAGAAGAAAAATCAGAAAAAAGAGTGAAAAAATGCAAAGAAAATCTGAGTTATGTGGGACACCATGGAGATGTTCCTCTACACAAAGATATTCCTTTTCGCTGATGGGTGATCAGAACTCCAGAATAGGAAGAGACAAGTAGTGAGAAAATTTATGAAGATTTGTTGGAAGAAAATGTCCCTAACACCATGAAATATGAGAAGATAAGCATATAAAAAGCTGAACAAACCCCAAATAGGATACCAACAGATCACCAAGACATATCATAATAAAACTTTACCAAATCAAAGCAATGAAAGACTTCTGAGAGCAGCTCAGGAAAAACGAAAAGTTACCTACAAAAGAGAACCAATAAGACTAAATTCAGATTTCTCAGCAAAAACTATGCAGGCAAGAAGGCAATGAAATGACACATACAAAATTCTCAAAGAATAAGAATGCCAACCAAGAATCATATACCAGCAAAGCTGTCCCTCAAATACAACAGTGAAATTAGGACATTTCTTGATAAACAGAAATTAAAGGAATTTGTAATGACCCAACTAACTTTGCAGAATAAAAAGCTAAGGGGTGTTCTTTGGACTGAGAACCAACAACATTCATGACACCACCATCCAGAACTCAATCCAGATACAAAAGATTTAAAGTAAAACAAACATACAAGACTGAAGATAGGTAACCAGCCTTATCAATGTATAATGAAGTCACCTACAAGGCAAAAAGAGGGAATGGTGTAGATACAGAACTTTCAAATGGCAAGGAAGTCAAGTAGATTTCAAGATAAAACAGTTTTAAGCAGTGTAACCTCAAAGTAAAATAATACACCTGTACATCATAATAATAATAAAAATGAAAAATTTTAAAAAGAAACCATTTATAATAGCATTGAGAGGTATAAAATACTAAAAAATTACTGAGAATAACTGAGATAACTTAAAAGTAACCCAAATATTTATGGATAAAATTTTGTATGTTACTGTGAAATTTCAGAACAATAAAAAAATAAGACAAGATTCTAAACGTTCTCATTGGAAATAAATAGATCATCTATAAGTAATAAGAGTTCCAGTGTGGTGTTGTAAGCTAAGCACTCGACCATAAATAAGGTCAGTTTGAACCTCAAGGTCGGCAGTTCAAACTCACCAACAGCTCCTCAGAAATCCCATGCAGGGTCGATATGAGTGGCAACTGACTAGATGGTACTTAAAAACAACAACAACAAGAATCAGATTGGATTTAGATTTCTCAACAGCCAAAATATAATGAATCAAGAAGAAAAAGGAAGGGGCAGTCTCACATAACATAAGAAGTTGATAAACATAGTTTAAAAGTAGTTGTGGTACCTTGAATTTACTTGACGAGGGTTTTCTAACCAACGTCTTCTTAATTCCCAGTGAGTGATTGGGTGGTGGTGGTTATGTGCCGTGGGGTCGGTTTCGACTCATAGCGACCCTGTATAGGGTTTCCGAGGCTGTAAATCTTTACGGGAGCAGAAAGCCTCATCTTTCTCCCG
>NW_006408791.1:232341-232858 GCF_000296735.1 Chrysochloris asiatica | reverse complement strand
ACAACTCTTCTGGTCTTTAGTGTTTAATTCATCAAATCTGTTCTTCAGATGATCTCTAAATTCAGGAGGGATAAATTCAAGATCATATTTTGGCTGGGTAGGACCATGCAAATAAGGTTGGGATTGGTTAGCTTTGTCATTCCTGGAGTCCTAGTGTGGCGCTGGGCAGAAAGATCTGTTTGAACCACAAGGTCAGTGGTTCAAACTCACCAGCAGCTCCTTGGAAACCCTATACAGGGGTCGCTATGAATCGGAATGGACTCATAGGCACTTAACAACAGTGTTGTTGTTGTTGTTGTTAAGTGGTTTAAAAGGAGGCTGGCTTGCCCTTTGGGCATTTAAAGACTGGCTAAAAGAGCTTTGTAACACTTGCTTGAGCAGGGCAGAGGCCAAAGGCAGGAGTGAAGCGCGCCTGCAATACCGCCGACAGGAGGCGTTCCTGAGTGGACTGCTGCATCCTAAGTGGTTTCTGATTCTGAATTGTACCCTGCTCACTTCCCTAATAAACGCCAAAGTC
>NW_006408791.1:229507-230851 GCF_000296735.1 Chrysochloris asiatica | reverse complement strand
CTACACAGTGTCTCTATGTATTGGAACCAACTCGACAGCAATTAACAACAACAATAGGAAGAAAGGAGTCCTGGCATGGTGCTGTAGGATAAGCATTGAACTGCTAACTGGAAGGTTCTCAGTTCAGACTCACCAGTCACTCAGAAACTCTACAGATTGGAATTGACTCAAAGTCTTAACAACAACAACATAAGAAACCTATTCCTTTTTTAATTCTCTCAATTCTATTTATATCAAGAAGAAAGTCTTGGCTTGGCATCATGTATTAAACATCTTTTTCTATAATGTTGTTAAGAGTCGATTCTAATACACAGTGACCTTGCATAGGATTTCCCAGGAGCAGCTGGTAGATTTGAACCACCAATCTTGTGGGTCACAGTTAATAGTCACTAAAATTGTCACTAAAATTCCCTTTTAAACAGGCAGGCCACAATATTTTGCTAATATGTAATTGTTGTGTTTGCATTTATTTTCATGGTTATGGTTTAGTTTATATGTGACAAATGAAACTGGTTTTCCATTTGTGACAATGGTACAGGTTTCATTTTAAGATATTTATTTATAATTAAAAAGTCACTTGATTTACATTGGAGGAAAGTTATTAAGTCTGAAGCTTGGGGTATCCCAGTCTATGCAAAGCTCTGTCATGGTTTACTTTCTTCATACAGCTCCTGCTGGATGGAGAAACACAAAGACTAGAATGGTCACATTTAGGCTGGACAGAAGCAGTGTTTTCTGGGTCAGACACTCTGAATTTGCTTGTGTTTTTTAATAATCTCCCAATTAAATGCAACTGTTTTGAGATATATCCCAATTTGAAGTGCACAATAAAACCAAGAATGCAACCTTGGGAGTTTGGGCACACAGGCACACAGTCTCTGAAAAGTAGACGGCAGCTAAACTGCTGATCTGGGGTTTTTTCCTTCCCAATTATATCTTAAAAAAAAAAAAAAAAAGGCTTCGATATATAATATGCTCACAATCCCCACATATATGATTCCTCAAACCTCAAACCCTCAACCAGATAAATATGTGGAAGGAGAGGTTTCTCACCATAGCTGTGTTATGCTAGTAGGCTGGAAATGGGTTTTGTAGCATTTACTCTTTCTTATATACATGAGACTTTCCTAGAACTATGAACAGTAGATAACAACAAGGGCATTACACAGTCGCAGCACCAAACCTCAAGGGAATATGATTGTGTGCAAAAACGGGCAGTGTATAGTAAAATTTTTTTTTAATGCATCACTAAATGAAGAGATTTATTGAGCATTTTATTTCTTTCTTATTGGCAGTTGTGAAAAATGTAGTCCTGTCCTTTCATATACACTTTTTTTTTTTTTT
>NW_006408791.1:212721-225291 GCF_000296735.1 Chrysochloris asiatica | reverse complement strand
AAACAACACTGTTATCAACAGAGAAAAGACTGAAGTTGTCAAGGACTTCATTCTTCTTGGATCAACTATCAAAACAGAAGCAGCAGTCAAGAAAGAAATCACAGTTAGGAAATATCAATAACCAACAAATATAGGACAAGTGGTTCAATTTTAATAATAAGAGAAATGACATCAAAACAATGAGGTGTATTTTGTTTCTATTAAAACAGGGCATATTTACAAATCTGACTTTAAGAGTTGGTAGAGATGCAGGGAAACAGGGGCCAAGTTCCTAGAGAGCAATTTGGCCCTCTTGACTAAACTGTGAAGTGTGAGTAACCTGTGGTCCAGCAATCCCACCTGTAGGTGTAAACTCAGAGAAGCTGTCATGTGCACAGAAGTTACATATAACCACGGCATTTTTAATGGGAAACTTCAAAAAATAATGAAATGTTCCTGAAAAGTAGAAAAGTAAAATTAAGTACAGCCTAGGCACATCTGTATGGTGCTCTCGGTTAATGTGTTGGACTGCAAAGTCAGTACGGACCACAAGGTCGGCAGTTCAAGCTCACCAGCCACTACTTGGAAACCTTATACAGGATTGATATGGGTCAGAACTGACTCAATGGCACTAAACAACAACAACAAGGCACACCTGATGTGGCACCATAGGATAAGCACTAATCCTGGTCCTGGTGTGGTGCCATCGGATAAGTACTTGGCATCAAGGTCGGTTTGAACTGCAAGGTTGTTAGTTCAAACACATCAACTGCTCCTCAGAAACCTTATACAGGGTCGCTATGAGTTGGAACTGACTTGAAGGCACTTAACAACAGGCACACCATGGTGAGAATTTTTGTTTTCTTTACATTGAGGTGCAACCCATACTGAAGGCTTGTGGTCTTTGATTTTTATCAGTATTTTAAGTCCTCTTTGTTTTCAGCAAGCAAGATTGTATCATCCGCATATCACAGGTTGTTAAAGAGTCATTCTCCAATCTTGATGCCATGCATGTTTTTCTTCATATAATCCAACCTATTGAATTATTTACTCAGCATATAGACTGAATAAATATGGTGAAAGAATACAACCCTGGCACACACTTTCCTAATTCTAAACCATTTAGTGTCCACTTGTTCTCTTCAAACAACTGCCTCTTGGTCGATGTACAGGTTCCTCATGAGCACAATTAAGTTTTCTGGAATACTTCTACACAATTCTGTCCATAGCTTGTAATGATTCACACAATCAAAAGCCTTTGTGTAATCAATAAAGAACAGGTAAACACCTTTCTGGTATTCTCTGCTTCCAGCAAGATCCATCTGACATTAGCAATTATATCCTAGTTCCATGTCCTCATCTGCATTCAGCTTGAACCTATAGCAGTTCCCTATCAATGTACTGTTGCAGCCATTTTTAAATTATCTTTAGCAAAATTTTACTTGTGTGCGGTATTAATGATACTGTCCTATCATTTCCACATTCCATTGGGTCATCTTTCTTTGGAATGGGCATAAATATGGATCTCTTCCAAAGTTGGCCAGGTAGGTGTCTTCCAAATTTCTTGGCATAGTTGAGTGCATCTAGTGCTGCATCAGTTTGTGGAAAGATTTGCCATAAAGAAATGCCAATGCCTTTAGTGCACTTTGGACTTCTTCCTTCAGCTCCTGATCATATGCTGCCTCTTGAAATGGTTGAACATTGACCATTTCTTTTTGGTACAGTGACTCTGTAGTCCTTCCATCTTTTTTTGATGTTTTCTGCATCATTCAATATTTTTCCCATAAATCCTTCAATATTGCAAGTCAGGACTTGAATTTTTTCTTCAGTTCCCACATCTTAAGACATGCTGAGTGTGTTCTTCTTTTGGTTTTCTAATTCCAGACCTTTGTACATTTCATGATAATATTTGACTCTGTCATTTTCAGCTGCATTTTGAAATTTTCTATTCAGCTCTTTTACTTCCTCATTTCTTCCATTTTTCCTTAGCATCTCTACACTGGAACATTAAGATAATGGTAAAAAGACAGAAGTTGTCAAAGATAAATTTTGCTTGGATCAACCATCAACACTCAGGGAAGCAGGAGTCAAGAAATCAAATGATGTGTTGCATTAGGCAAATCTGCTGCACAAGACCTCTTTAAAATGTTCACAGACTAAGGTGTGCCTGATCCAAGCCATGGTATTTTCAATAACCTCACATGCATGTAAAAGCTGGACAATGAATAAAGAAGACTGCAGAAGAATTGATGCATTTAAGTTATGGCATTGGAGGAGAATATTAGAAGCACCACAGACTGCCAAAATAACAAACAAATCTGTGATGGAAGAAGTACAACCTCAATGCTCCTTAAAAGCCAGGATGGCCAGACTTTGTTTCTCATACATCAGACATCACGCTTGGTAGAGTGGAGGATCAGTGAAAAAGAGAAAGATCCCCAATAAGATGGATTGGCACAGTGGCAGCAGTAATGAGATCAAGCGTAGCAACAATTGTGAGGTTGGTTGGTGCAGGACTGGGCAATGTTTCGTTTTGATGGCACATAACAACAACAACAACAACAACAACAGCTATACTATGTGATTGTTAAGAAAAATGGAGTTGATCTATATGGATTAACATGGAAAAATCTCCAAGAAACATTACTGAGGGAAAAAGAAAGTCATGGAAAGATATATACAATATTTTAAATGAGATAGCTGATCTCAGGAGGAGGGAGGAAGCACCCTTATAGAAACAATGCTATCCATGTATCTGTATTTACATGTATTAAAAAAATATTTGAAAGAATATAGAGAAAACTGTTAAGAGTTACTTCAGAGGAAAGCAGGTAATTGAATTGGAGGAAGGGACCCAAGGTGACTCTGTTGTTGGCTGCAATCCAATCAGGTCCTAACTCATAGCAAATTAATAAAGAGAAAGAAGCATGCCCAGTTCCGCCCCTGTCCTCTTGACTGGCTGTGAATTGGACTTAGGGTTCTTATTGTCTTCTTTTCATACGTATATGGTCAGGCCTTCTTCCTAGTCTGTCTCAGTGTGGAAGCTCCCAACACTTGTGTAGCAGCAGCAGCAGCAGCAGCACACAGTCTTTTACAGATGGATGGTGGCTGTGTGTGGGGGGGCACTACAGACACAGATTCTATCACTTAGTCATTTCTGCTCCTAAGGTGACTTTGTATCTTAATTTGTTCAAGGAGTGGGTGATTATGCATTGCTTACTTAATTTAAAGTTAGCATGTAAAAAAGGGTTTAAAAGATTAATAGTAATGTCCAAGAAGGACTGAAGAAAGGGATAGAACAGTTAACCAGTATCTAGTATTTAACTGAAATTCATGAGTAAATCAATTGTCTTAAAGTCATAGCATGGAGTGCTGGTATGGTCTGTGGGCTAATGAACTAGACTGCAAAGTTGCTTTGAACCACAAGGTTGGTGGTTCAAGCTCACCAGCTGCTCCTTGGAAACCCTACACAGCATTGCTATGGGTCTGAACTGACTCGAAGACACTTAACAACAACAACAAAGTCATAGCACAGAAAGCACCCTCCCCTTTGTAAATGCATCACTTCCTGGAGCTCCTGCCTCCCTCCCTCTAGTCGGTTAAGACCTCACTAAAACTACTCAAAACTGTAGTACACGAACCCTTAATTGGCGGCAATTCAAAGAGAAAATATACAGCAGTACAAAGGAATCTTTCTCTGCTTCTTTTAATAAATTGTTATATCCACATATAGCACTTTAGCAACCAAAATAAAGTCCCTTAATGTGGTCTCATGGTAATAAATGTTGTAAAACAATGCAAAATGGCAAGAGCTCTGCAGTTTGTTATGGTGGAGGTCTGAAATCTACCCATGCTTTTCTCATGAACCACAACTTGGTAAGAATACACAGCCATTAGAAAGCACATCCTCTGCCTAAATGCCTCGAAACTCCTGTCCTTTTTAATTGCCCAGAATTCATGCCACTTATGTGAAAAAGCTATAAACAGAGACAATCATAAAAACACATTTAGACACCCTGAACAAAATCAATGCCATATTATTTTAGTTTATTATTCCTTGTAGAATACACACTGGTCTTCCTACTTTGATATTTATTTATACCAAAGAAGCCAAAGAACATAAATGCCACTTGGGATAATGCTAATGCTAGAATTGAGTAGAATACATATAGCTTCTGCCTTAATTTTAAAAACTAAAGCAGTCTTTAGGAATCAACCTTAGATAATATAGGACAAAGCTGAAGGTCACTGTATTATTCATTTAAAAAGGAACTGATAAGTAAATGGCTTCTTCCTTCTTTTGGGCGGGGAGGGAACAGAGTGGGAAATAAATGGTATAAGAAAGACTACACTTCCCCTAACCCCCAGGCTTTGTTATTCTTCTCTCTTTGAAACCCCTAAGCACTTTATTCAAGAGGTCCTCTGCTATTCACAACTTTGCTGCTCTTATGAAAAATTAATGATTGCTTTCTCTTCAACAGAAAACGGCCTTATTTTGCAGAAGATTAACAAAGAGGACTCAGTGCAGAAGTGAGTCCCTCAGCAGGGGAAGCTTCTCACACACCAACCCATTGATGGCTGGGGGAAAACACCCCATTAGTTCAAGGATACCACATAAATAGATGATGTGCAGTCTGGAACGGACTGCAGAACAAGGACGGCATCCTTCACAAAAAGGACGTGTCAACAAAAACAGCCTGTCTCCAATAGCAGGCTGACCCCACGCCCTGCTCACTGACTCCTTTGTGCCAGCATGGAGTACCATGCTGTGTTTGCAAGCTATTGTTCTGAAGCAGGTATTTTGCTAGCGGGTGAACAGGTGTGAGCAGTTACCTCATATGCAATAGCAAGAACAAAATGAGAGGACGCTTGTAGTTATGCTGCCAGCACTCAGAAAACACTTCTGGAAACAGCAATGGCATGGTATTGCATCATCGCTCTTGAATGGAAGAGTTGGGATGGGGGGTGCTTATCTCAAAATGATTTTATCCAAGGTAAGGAGAGGCAGAATATAGAAATTCAAAAAATAAAATAATTGTGGTTCATAACCTGTCATATATCAGTCTTCACAGTATCATATACCAGTGATAGTCATCAAATTGATTTCTAGTGAAATTCCACTTTCACCATTATAAAACCAGTTGTCTTGTGGATTCTGTCTCATGGCAACCTCCTATGTATAAGGGTAGAACTCTGCTCTATAGAATTTTCAATGACTGTTTACTTTAAGTAGATCAACAGACCTTCCTTTCTTCTGAGTACCTCTGGGTAGATTCTCACCATCAACCTTTCAGTTACTAGTCGAACATGTGCTACCCAAGGATTCATCATCATTTAAAATCTCTACAATTTTACATCACTTGGCATATTAATATCACTCAATATTCATAATATTTAATAACCACATCTCCCTTATAATTGAAGAATCTGAAAAGTAAGTTATGTCAATTTTTAATTAGTTAGCAGGAGGACTAGTCCTCAAATTTGATGCTCCTCATTCTAAGCTTAGTGCTTGATGGTGAACTGGTGAAAGGGCTCCCACAGCCACGCAGCCAGGCATCCTGAAAGCCAGGGAGTATGTTGTTGTTGTTAGGTGCCATTGAGTCGGTACCGACCCATAGCGACCTTATGCACAGCAGAATGAAACACTGACTGGTCCTGGGCCTACCTCACTATCGTTGCCACACTTGAGTCTGTCAGTGCTGCCACTTGGCTAATCCATCTTGTTGGGGGTCTTCCTCTTTTTCTCTGACCCTCCACCTTACCAAACATGATATCCTTCTCCAGCAACTGGTCCCTCCTGACAATATGTCCGAAACATGAGAGATGAAGTTAGGCCACCTTGACCTCCAAGGAGCACTCTGGCTGCATTTCTTCCAAAATGGATCTATTGGTTCTTTGACTATACACATGGACCTCATCATATGGAATACACAGAAATCAAATTAACTATATCTGTGAAAAGAGACAAGGGAAAAGCTCTGTATCATCAGTTAAAACAAGGCCAGGGGCAGACTGTGGAGCAGATCATCAATTACTCATATGCAAAATCAAACTGAAGCTGAAGAAAATGAAAACAAGTCCACGAGAGCCAAAATATGACCTTGAATATATCCCACCTGAATTTAGGGATCACCTGAAGAACACATTTGATACATTAAACACTAAAGACTGAAGACCAGAAGGGAGTATAGACATAACAAATTACAGAAAGTTTGAGAGAATGAAAGGGCCATGAACTTGCTGTGAAATACATATTAATGAATTAATTCAACAAATATGCATTTGACACCTACATTGAACCGCAGGGCCCCTAGTTTAAACTCAGCAGCCACTCCTCGGAAATCCTGTACAAAGTTGCAACGAGTCAGAACTGACTTGACAGCACTTACCAATACAAGCTTGATGGACCAAACTTTCGGAGATGCAGTTCCAGAGTACATATTTTGTACATGGATTTTTAAGGGGCCCTGGATAACCACTGAACTGCTAACCACAAGGGTGGCAGTTCAAACCCATCAACTCCTCCAAGGGAAAAAGATGAGACTTTCTGCTCTCATACAGATTTACAGCCTTGGAAACCTTATACAGGGCAGTGATGAATTGGCAGTGGGTTTTTGGTTTATTTGGGACTCATTTTTTTTTTTTTTTTTTAAGGATTTAGAATAAGTAAACACAGAGCTTGGGTGATCATGAGTGTGTAATGGAGAATATATAAAAGATATTTTTGCATAAATTGGTTACTTTTAGCAGTGTTTGTATTTTGCCTATTTTCTGTATCACTGTGGTGCTGTGTGTTAATGCACCAGACTGCAAAGCCATTTAAACTGCAAGGTTGGCGGTTCAAGCTCACCAGCTGCTCCTCGGAAACCCTATACAGGGTCGCTATGAGTTGGAACCGACTCGACAGCACTTCATAACAACAACAATGCATATGAAATTGTTATTAGAGAAATAAGATGGGTTTTAGATTGAATATACTTTTTAGAGAGCACTAAGTGTATAATGTTTTCCCTCATTTATAAGAATTTAAAATTATTTGAGGGGCACTGACTGCCAGCATCTGTGGTGTGCATTCTTGTGCCAAATGTTACTCTAAGATGCTCTCATTTAATCTTCACGGCAGTCCCTTGAAACTCTCACTATTATTACTCTATTTTTCAAATGAAGAGATAGAGAAAGAATTAAAGTAGCTTGTGTAAGGTTTTTAGGTAGCAGGTGGTAGACCTGAGATTCAAAGCTGGTAGACTGACTCTAATCAGAGATGCTATTTAAAATAGTGTTTAAACATCTGAAATTCATTATGATAGCATAAATACAGTTACCATACACCAATACCTAGAAAAATTTAGAGGAAAGAGTCCCAAATAAACACTTTCAAAGAGTATCCAATGATATGCAAAAATCAATTCTTACTTTAAAATCTATTAAAAGGATTTTACCACTGTCAATATCTTACTATTAAATATTTTAAAATCATTATCACCACAACAAACATCACAACAGCAACATGACAATAAACTTCATTCCTAAACAAAATATGTAATAAATATGCACAAGAAAATCTTTTTCGCACAGAAACAGTAATCAGGTAATAAAACACCAAGTTATAAACATCAATTTTTATCTAGTTGCCTAGAACTAATAGTAAACTAAAAGCACTGAAGACAGTATTTAAGAAAATATTCAAATGGAAATACTGAAGGATCCTAGGGGGAAAATACTGAATGACTTCCAAAAAAGGAAGCATCAAAAGAAGATGGAAGGAATATACAGGGCTACTGTACTAAAAATAATTGGTAGATATTAATTCATCTCACAAGACAGCATATGATCAAGAGCTGATGGTACATAAGGAAGAAGACCAAGCAGAACTGGAGGCATTGTTGAAAAACAAGGCTCCAGGAATTGACAATACCAATTGAGATGCAATGTTGGAAGCACATACTCATCTATGTCAAGAAATTCCAAGAGATCCATATTTGTGCCCATTCACAAGAATGGGGATCCAACAGACTGTGAAAATTATTGAACAATATCATTAGTATCAGTAATGCAAGTAAATTTTTGCTGGATATAATTTTAAAATGGTTGCAGCAATACATTGACAGAGAATGGCCAGAAATTCAAGCCAGATCAGAGTGGAATGAGTGATGATGTTATTGCCATTGTCAGATCAATTTTAGCTTAAAGCAGACAATACCAAAAAGATGTTTGCCTGTGTTTTACTGACTATGCAAAGGCATTTGACTGTGTGGAACATCAAAAATTATGGATAACATTAAGAATGGGTACTCCAGAGCATTTAATTGTGTCCATATGGAACCTGTACACAGACCAAAAGGCAGTTGTTCAAGCAGAACAAAGGGATACTTCATGGTTAAAAATCAGAAAAGGTGTGTATTGGTGTTATGTCCTTTCACCTTATTTATTCAATTTGTATGCTGAACAAGTAAGTGGAGAAGCTGGGCTATATGAAGCAGGGCAGCATCAGGATTGGCAAAGATTCATTAATAACCTGCCATCTGGAGATGACACAACCTTGCCTGGTGAAAATGAAGAGGACATAAAGCACTTACTAATGAAGCACAACCTTCAGGATGGATTAAACCTCAGCAAAAACAAAACAATAATCCTCACAACTGGACCAATAACCAACATCATGATACATGGAGGTAAGAAAGATTTCATTTTACATTTGTTCACAATCAATGTTTATGGAAGCAGCATCAAGAAATCAAATAATGTGGGCATTGTTGTTGTTATATGCCGTGGAGTCAGTTACGACTCATAGCAACCCTGTACAGGGTTTCCGAGGCTGTAAATCTTTACAGGAGCAGAAAGCCTCATCCTTCTCCTGCAGAACAGCTGGTAGTTTCGAACTGCTGACTGTGAGATTAGCAGCCTGATTCGTAACCACTACGATACCAGAGCTCCTTAATGTGGTCATATATGCTACAAAAGACCTCTTCAAAGTGTTACAAAGCAAGATATCTCTTTGAAGACTAAAGTGTACCAGACTCAAGCCATGGAATTTTCAACCACCTCATATGCATGCAAAAACTGGGCAATGAATAAGAAAGACTGAAGATGAACTGATACCTTTGAAGTGAGGACATCATGCTTAGAAGAGCATCAGTGAAAAAGAGGAAGACCCTCAATGAGATGGAATGGCAGAGTGGCTGCAACAGTGGGCTCAAACATAACAACGATTGTGAGAATGACAGGATTAGGTAGTGTTTCGTTCAGCTGCACATACTGTTGCTATGAGCTGGAACCAATTCAATGGAACCTAACAATTTAGTTCAAATAGAAAGAGAAAAATATTAGAAGCCACTGGTAGAGGCTAAAATGTAAAACTTCTGTATAACAAATTAAATGATAAAAGATTAAAAAGATAAATTATAAATTGTTGTTGTTGTTATGTGCCGTGGAGTCTGTTCCAACTCATAGTGACCCTGTACGGGGTTTCCAAGGCTATAAATCTTCATGGGAACAGAAAGCCTCATCCTTCTCTCATGGAACAGCTGGTAGTTTTGAATTGCTGACAGTGAGATTAGCAGCCTGACTGGTAACCACTATGCTACCAGAGTTCCTTAAAATTATAAATAGGGAGCAAATATTTGCAACATACATAATAAACAAAAATTATAGCCAGAAATTAGAAAGAAGTCTTACAAATCAATAAAAGAAAAAAAAAAAAAACCCATAAGTGATATATTCAAGGATTTCACAGAATCATTCTCTCGCAGTCCATGGTATGCTTAAAACTTTTTGCCAATACCATAATTCAAAAGTATCAATTCTTTGGTCTTCTTTATACACTGTTCAGTCTTCACATCCAAACAAGGTAACTGAAAATACCATGGCTTGGGTCAGGTGCACTTTAGTCTTCAAAGAGACATTTTTGCTTTTGAACACTTTGAAGAGGTCTTTTGTAGCAGATTTGCCCAATGTAATCTATCATTTGATTTCTTGATGACTGCTTCAATGGGCATTGATCATGGACAAAAGTAAAATGAAATACTTGATAACTTCAATCTTGTCTCCATTTATCATGACGTTGGTCACTGGTCCAGTTGTGAGGACTTTTGCTTTCTTTTTGTTGAGGTATAAGCCATACTGTAAGGAGCTCTGGTAGTGTAGTGGTTATGAATCGGACTGCTAATCTCATGGTCAGCAGTTCAAAACTACCAGCTGTTCCACGGGATAAAGGTGAGGCTTTCTGCTCCTGTAAAGATTTACAGCCTTGGGCTGTAAAGGGTCTCTATGAGTTGGAACCGACTTAGGGCACATAACAACAACAACAACAAGCCATACTGTAGTCTTTGAACTTCATTAGTAAGTGCTTCAAGTTTTCTTAGTTTTCAGCAAGCAAGGTTGTGTCATCTGTATATCAGAGACTGTCAATGATTCTCACTTTGATTCTGATGCTGCGTTTTTCTTCATATAGTCCAACTTCTCTATTTGCTCTATATATTGAGTCAGTAAGTAAGATGAAAGTATACAACCCTGACACACACCTTCACTGATTTTAAACCATATGTGGTGCTGTGGGTAAAGGCACTGGACTGTAAAGTCAGTTTGAACCAGAAGGTTGGCGGTTCAAGCCCACCAGTCACTCCTCAGAAACCCAATACAGGATTGCTATGGGTCAGAACCGACTTGATGGCATGTAACAACAACAACAACAACATACCCTTGTTAGGCTCAAATGACTGTTTCTTGATCTATGTAAAGGTTCAAGATGAGCACAATTAAGTGCTTTGGAATTCCCATTCTTCACAATGTTCTCTATAATCCATTACTATCCACACAGTAAATACCTCTGCATAGTCAATAAAACACAGGTAAACATACAAAGGAAGAAATCAATTTACAGAAAAAGAAATTCAAATGTTCAATGCATATGGAAAAATGCTGAAATTCACTAGTAATTGTGTTGTTATAGTTATTGTGGTTGTAAAGTAACCACCAAGCCAGCTTTAACAGTGACCTTATATAGGGTTTCTGAGAAGTATCTGGTGGGTTTGAATCACCGACCTGTGGTTAGCAGTCAAGTGCTTATCCTACAGTGCCACACCCTCAAGTCCTTAGTAATTTGTTATTGTTGTTGTTGTTAGGTCCCATTGAGTCGGTAACCAACTCATAGCAACCTTATGCACAGCAGAACGAAACACTGCCTGATCCTGAGCCAACCCCACTACTGTTGCCATGCTTGAGTCCACCCATGCTGCCACTTGGCCAATTCATCTCATTGGGGGTCTTAGGGAAGCACAAATTGAAACCACAATACTGTATCTATTTCAGATGGACAATATTTTAAAGTTGTACATCAGATGTTGGTGTAAGTGTAAGAAAATTAGTGCTTTTTGACATTGCTACATGTAACTTCCTACAAGTACAAATGTTGTTGTTGTGAAGTGCTGTTGAGTCGGTTCCAACCCATAGCGACCCTGTATAGGGTTTCTGAGGAGCCGCTGGTGAGCTTGAACCGCCGACCTTGCAGTTCAAACAGCTTACAAGTACAAATAGCACAGTAAATTTGGAGGTATTTTACAAGTACCTGTGGCATTGTAAGATCAGCACTGGACTGCAGACCACAGGGTTGGAATTTCAAACGCACACTTTGCTCCTCAGATACCCTATAGAGGGTTGCTATGAGTTGGAACTGACTTGATGGCACTTGACAACAACAAGTAAAACAGAAAATGAGCAAATTCTAAGATTTTAAAAGTATAATGGTGTTCACTGCAGTATTATTTGAAATACATAACCTAAATATCCATCAGCAAGAGAATGGATAATTAAACTGTATTATATTCATGTGATAGAACAGTTATGGGCACTAACGTAGATTTACATATCAAAATGCACACAGCTCAAAAACAATGATAAGTGGAAAAAGTTGCAGAACAAAATATAGTGTGATATCATTTATATGTTAAAGATACAAAAACAATACTATATGCTGCTAATGGTATACATGTTAAAGTATCCAAAATGGGCTGGAAGTATGCACACCAAAGTCAGAATGGTGTTTACTTCTGAGGTGTAAGAGATTGGAGAGATGAGAAAGGGGTTTAACTTGAAATGTGCTTTTTTTTTTAAAGGAGAATTTGTTTAGCTGGCATTAGAATAATTTAAAAAATCTTACATACCTAGAAAAAGACAGAATCAGATGTGCCAGTGTTTAATTTTGGGTAGCAGGAATGTGTCTGATTGCTCTTTTCCTTCCCTTTTCTTTATTTTTTACTGAGAATTGAGTGAAGGTTTATAGACGAGATCATCATTCTTACATCCAACCCAACATACCCAACTCTGTTTCATCTCAATGATTGCAATCCCCTCCATGCAAGAACAGTTGTCCTGCTTCCTCCCTGAGGTTGTTGTTGTTAGGTGCCATCGAGTCGGTACCGATTCATAGAGACCTTATACACAGCAGAACAAAACACTGTCCGATCCTGGGCCAACCTCACTACTGTTGCCACATTTGAGTCCATTGATGCTGCCAATTGGCCAATCTCATTGGGGCATCTTACTCTTTTTCTCTGACCCTCCACCTTACCAAACATGATGTCCTTCTCCAGC
>NW_006408791.1:206776-212027 GCF_000296735.1 Chrysochloris asiatica | reverse complement strand
AATTTTAAACCATCCAGTGTTCTCATGTTGTGTTCGAACAACTGCCTCTTGGTCTAGGTACAGATTCCTCATGAGCACAATTAAGTGTTCCGGAATACTCATACTGAGGTTACACATGTACAAATAGCCTCTTTCAAACTCTTACATATTTGTGGGATAAATAAATAAATAAATCCCACTCTTCCTCCCATACCCATTCAGCCTGTGTCTCTGTCCATGTTTCTATACACAGAACACTGTTGTTCCAAAGTTGTGTACATATCTCTATTTAACACTATTCCCTTGCATACCTTCCTGTGTCTTCACCTATCGTCATTATTCTTCTCCCAATGTCCCTCTTCTTGTATATTGCCTTCCCCCTTCTTGCATATGCCTTCCCCTATCACCTGAGTTAACATGTAGCCTGTAGCCAGTGAATTATTCTCTCTTCCTTCCTATCCCTGGTAACCATCAAAGAATGTTTCTTTTAGTATGAAAACCTTTTCTTCAGTTTTTACAATAGTGGTCTCATACAATATTTGTCCTTTTGTCACTGATTTATTTCACTCAACATAATGTCATCTAGGTTAATCCATGTTACAAGGTGTTTTTCACATTCATTCTTATTCTTCAGCGTTGCACAGTATTCCATTGTGTGTGTGTAATCCAAAGTTAGTTTATCCACTCTCCCATTGATGGACGTTTAGGTTGTCTCCATTTTTTTTTTTTGCTGTTGCGAATAGTGCTGTAATGAATATCAGTGTGCATATACCTACTCGTGTCCTGGCTCTTATTTCTTATGGATATATACAAAGTAGAAGGATTGCTGGGTAATGCAGTATTTCTAACTTTCTAAGGAAGTGCCACACCATTTTCCAGAATAGTTGGACCATTTTACAGTCCCACCAGGAATATAAGAGGGTTCTGGTGTCTCCACATTTGTTGTTTTCTGAACTTTGTTATTAATGCTGGTATGAGATGATATATCATTGTTTTTATTTGTATCTTTCTGGTGGCTAGTGATAGTGATTCTAATATGTTTGTTGACTATTTGAATGTCCTCTTCGGTGGTGCCTGTTCATGTCTTGTAGCCCATATTTTAACTTAGTTGTTTTTCTTTTTCTTGTATAGGTGTTGTAGTTTTCTATAAATTTTAGACATTAGTCCCTTGTCTGATATATTGTTGCAAAAATTTTTTTTGATGGAAAAACTTGTCTAATTTTTAGGAGATCCCAGTCATCTTTTTTTCTTCTGCTATTTGTGTGTTTTTAGTAATGTTTAATACTGTATTTATGCCATGTGTTAGAGCCCCTAAGTTTGTCCCTATTTTTTCACTGATGATCTTTATAGTTGTGTTATTGTTGTTGTTATGTGCCATGGAGTCGGTTCTGACTCATAGCGACCCTGTACAGGGTTTCTGAGGCTGTAAATCTTTACGGGAGCAGAAAGCCTCATCTTTCTCCCGTGGAACAGCTGGTAGTTTTGAACTACTGACCTTGTGGTTTGCAGCCCGATTTGTAATCACTACCTTACCAGAGCTCCTTTTATAGTTGTAGGTTTTACATTTAAGTTTTTAAATGACATTGAGTTTGTTTTTGTGTATAGTGTGAGATATGCTCTGCTTTTCTGCCAATCCTTTGGATGTACCTAAACATCATTCTCTTGAATTCTTTTTCAGGTATTTCTAATGCTTTTTTTTTTTTTCCTTCTCAAAAATGTTTTCTAGCTCTGCCTCTTGATTATTTGTTTAAGCTACACTATCTTGTTTGTGTCTGTGAACATAAATTGTTTGCTGCTTTTGAGACACTGTGATGTTGTTGTATTTGTATTAAGTTGATGATTGTATGGTGTTGTATTCTTAGGCACTCACTAACTGCCTCCTGGTTGTGTGACCAGGAGATGAGCTTGTGCACCATTCTTTGTTAGCTGTTCATGCAGTTCAGTTCAGAATTGATTTGGCTGATGTTGATTGTTGTCATTGATCCAGTGTATAGCAGCTGGTATTGGCTCTTCCCTGATAGGTAGGGTTGTAGAGGGTATAGTTGTGGATGTGCTGTATGGCTGCAGTTGCTGTCTCCCATCAGGTGAGGCAAGAAGAGATAACACATGCATAAAAGAGAAGGAAAACAAACATGAATCAGCAAACAACAGTGAAAAAAAAAAGTAAAGAAAAGAAAAAAGCAGGCAACAGCTAGCAAAAGAATTCAAAAACCAAAGAGAGAAAAGAGGGAGAGGAAAATAAAATAACAGAGAAAAATAAAAGAGAGAAAACAAAAAGAAAGAAAAAAAATACCTAAACACAATTAGGGAAATGAATAATAGGGACAGAGACCAGAGAGTAGTAACAACAACAAAAATTAAATAAGTGGGATTAAGAAAAAAAAGTTTTCTAAATATGAAGAATAAGCAGCTATTGGGGGGAAAAAGCAGAAAAAATAAAGAATGAAAAATGAAAGGGGAGATAGAAAGGAGAGAAAGCAAGAGAGACAAAGCTGAGGGAGAATGAATAAAGAATCAAAAACAATAAAAAGGAAAAATAAAACAGGGCAGGTACCAGACCCAGAGAGGAGAGAACTCTGGAGTCTCCTGCCAGCCATGGGTGGGTAAGGGATGAGAAATAGTCAACCCTAGATGGATTTCCTGTAAGTGTTATCTGGATTCCAAAGCAGCTGGGAGTGCCAGAGTATTTCCACCTCAGAGAGAAGCCAAGGATGCGAGGTCCTGGTAGTCCAGAATTGACCAGAACCAGGTCTGCAGATCTGGAATAGACCACACCTGATTCTAGGAGCTGTGGCTGGTGCTGCTAACTCCCCACACACTTTGATGCTACTTTGACAGCCTGGAGAGCAGGAGCTTCCCTGAGAGTGTACGTGGATGGTGGCAGGTCACATCTCTAGTCACCAGAATAATGTGGGATAGAAGAAGAAAAGAAAAGAAAAAATCCACCCCTTTCTGTCCATTATGGTATGCCTCTGCACCTCATACTGCCCTCTGACCTTCAAAACCACCTGTGAAAATTCAAGATGACCACACTGCAGCTGGCCTGGCTGCCATCACAGATCAGCAGTTTCTTTACTGCGTTCTTTTTGTTGCTATAGTTGTTATTTTCTCTCCCATGAATCTGTTCAGTTGCATCTTTTAGTTAGGGATAGCCCAGAGCTGTCCAGGGCCAACTCTACAAATCTGGAACAGAGCCTGCCAGAACAGGGTCAATGCAGATAGCTGCCCCCTCCTTTAATGGGATCACAACCATGGTGTTCACCTCTGTGCAGCTTAGACCACTGAGAGTGCAGGAGCTCTCCTGGGGGTGTATTCAGGTGGGGACTGGCATCGCCTATGGTTACCCAGGGAGTGTGAGAAACAAGAAAAAAATCGCACTTTTGTCTCTGGAGCCACAGGCATGTTTCTGCAACAGTGATCTTCTTTCTTTGTTTATACATAGTTTTATATATATTTTTTAATCCCTCCTAAAAAATGTTTTACTCAGAAATCAATAGAAATGGAACATTTAATGTTTGCTGAGCTTGCAGTGTCATGATCTACCTCGTCATTAGCTTTTCTTTATTTTTATTTTGTGCCCTTATATAAGGACAAATTAGAGCCAGAACACTTTGATCTTTGATTTCTTTCAACAAAAAGAAACATAGTGTATTTGGACAGCATATACACTCATATATACTCATGTATACAGCCTTAGAAACCCTATATGAGGTCGCTATCAGTCAGAACCAACTTCACAGTACTTAATAAAAATAGCAACATTCTTATATGTAGGTTTATACACACACCCAGGAGGCTTCAAAAAGCCTATGGAAAATAGAATATATATATATGTTGGAGTCCTAGTGTGGCATTGTTAGATAAGCACTGACCTTGGTTTGAACTGCAAGGTCGGTGGTTCAACTCTGCCAGGCACTCCTCTGAAACCCTATACAGAATTGCTGTGAATTGTAACAGATTCAATGGCACTTAACAACAACAACAAATAAGTATATATGTTGGTGTAAGAGAGTCTTGAAACTAAGAGGCATATGTTTCCATAAACTGTGGATGGCATTGCTTGGAAGACTTCAAGCTCAGGGATTACAGTCATTTCAAGGAATCCTTTAAAGATGTTATACCTGTGGATTATAAAAAAGGTGCAAAATCTCTTTGCCACTCTGCAGGTCATATGTAAAAAGCAGTATAGTATAGTGGTTTATAGCTGAATTGTTCAATATAGTAACAACAAGCTTCTATTTAGATTAATTTAAAGTAAACAAAATTTAATACTCAGTAGTCATATTTCAAGTGGCAATAGGCACATGAGACTAGTGACTATACTACTGGAAAGCACAAATATAGAACATTTCCTTCACTGCAGAAAGTTTTATTGGACAACACTGGCTTAAAGTATGGATTCTAGAACCAAACTCCCTGAATTCTGGTCTCAATTTCAAATGATGAACTACCTGGCTGAAAGCAAATTTCTCAATCTATTTAAACCTCATTAGCCACAAAGTTTCCTCACTGGGTTCTTGTGAGAATTAAATGAATTCATACATGTAAAGTTTATGTAAGCATAATAAATACAATGTACAGAGCTAGCTATTATAATTACCTTTGATCTCATGTTGATGTATGACGTGCCACACAGCTCTTACCTTCAGAGTGTCAGGACAGGGCAGGAAAAGAAGAAATGCTCTGGTTCCTGGAAGAAGATGCTTACTACCTACAGCCCTAACAGTCAATGTGGCTCTGGAAGTTTTATGTATCACTGGGTCAGATCCTGGTTATTTTCCAGTTAAATTTCAGAAAGTTTCTGTGCATTTATTCATTCATCAAATATTTATGGAGTGCCCATAATGGGTCTGGGCATAGGACATACATGTCATAGGATATACATCATTATTTATTCAAAATGGATACGGACCCCTTCTCGCCTTTGTGGAACTCACATTTTAATGGAGAATACAAGTAATATGCATAATATATGGTTGTTGTTGTGGTTAGGTGCCATCGAGTCGGTTACAACCCATAACAACCTTATGCACAACAGAACAAAACACTGCCTGATCCTGGGCCAACCTCACTACTGTTGTCACGCTTGAGTCCATCGATGCTGCCACTTGGCTAATCCATCTCACTGGGGGTCTTCTTTCTCTGACCCTCCACCTTACCAAACATGATGTCCTTCTCCAACGACTGGTCCCTCCTGACAATATGTCCAAAGTATGAGAGATGAAGTTTGGCCATCTTGGCCTCTAAGGAGCACTCTGGCTGCACTTCTTCC
>NW_006408791.1:203263-205215 GCF_000296735.1 Chrysochloris asiatica | reverse complement strand
TCTTTAGTGTTTTATGTATCAAATCTGTTCTTCAGATGATCTCTAAATTCAGGTGGGATATATTCAAGGTTTATTTTGGCTCTCGTGAACTTGTTTTCATTTTCTTCAGCTTCAGTTTGAATTTGCATATGAGTGATTGATGGTCTGTTCCAAAGTCTGTCCCTGGCCTTGTTTTCACTGATGATATGGAGCTTTTCCATCGTCTCTTTCCACAGATGTAGTCAATTTGATTTCTGTGTATTCCATATGTTGAGGTCCATGTGTATACTACTCTCTTATGCTGTCTAAAGAAGGTATTTGAAATGAACAAATCATTGGTTTTGCAGAAATCTATCATGCATTCTCCAGCATCATTTCTATCACCAAGGCCATATTTTCCAACCACTGATCCTTCCTGTTTGCTCCCAACCTTTGCATTCTAATCACCAGTAATGATCAATACATCTTGGTTGCATGTTTGATGAATTTCAGATTGAAGAAGTTGGATGAATTCTTCTATTTCATCTTCACTGGCTTTAATGGTTGGTGCATACATTTGAATAATAGTGGTATTAACTGGGCTTCCCTGTAGACGCATGGATATTATCCTATCACTTATAGCATTGTACCTCATGACTGATCTGGATATGTTCTTTCTGATGATGAATGCAACACCATTCTGCTTCAATTTGTCATTCCTGGCATAGTAAACCATGTGGTTGTCAGTTTCAAAATGGCTAATACCAGTCTATTTTAGCTCACTAATGGCTAAGACATCGATGTTTACATGTTCCATTTCATTTTTGACAACTTCCAATTTTCCCAGACTCATACTTCATACATTCCATGTTCTGATTTTCAATGGATGTTTACAGCTGTTTCTCTTCATTTTGAGTTGTGCCCCATAGGCAAATGAAGGTCCCATGGGCTTTTCTCCCACCAGCTTTACTTCATTCATGTTATCACAGCCAACTCTACTTTGAGGAGGCAGCTCTTCCCCAGTCGCATTTTGAGTGCCTACCAACCTGAGGGGCTTATTTTCTGGCACTATATCTGACAGTGTTTCTCTGTTATTCATAAGGTTTTCAGTGACAAAATATTTGGAAGTAGTTTGCCACTCTTTCTTCCTTGACTGTCTTTGTCTGGAAGCTCATCTGAAACCTGTTCACCATGGGTGACCCTTCTGGTATTTAAAATACCGGTGACACAGCTTTCAGAATCACAGCAACTCACAAGCCACCACAGTACAACAAAATGACAGATGAGTGGTGGATAATATATGGTAGAAGAATTAAGTATTGTGGAAAAAATTGTGGAGGCTGAAGGAAATCTGAAGTTGGAGGAGGGACAGAGTCTAATTTTCAATAGAGGGCTGAAAGGTAGGGTAGGCTTACTGAAGAAGTGGCATTTGTTTAATGACTTGAAAGGAGTAATAGAGTGAGCATGGCAGATATTAGAAGAGCATGCCAGACAGAGGAGCAGCCAGTCCAATGGCCCTGAACTGAGAGCAAAGCAAAGAGGCTGTGATAGTGAAAGGTTGTGCGTCAGTTTGACTGGACCAGCAGTTCCAGTGGTTGGGCAATTGGTACGTAGTTATCCCCATGGTGAGGTTTAACACAGTGGAGTTATTCTATGATGATTGGTTATGAGCAGCCAGTCAATTGAAAGGATGTTTCCTTGAGGGTTTGGCCTGCTTCCAATATATGGAACACTCAGGCAAAATTTATTTACTTTCTGCTAGGTCTGGATCTTGCATCTGGCTCACCCTCCAACCTCTGGTTCTTTGGACTTCAGCCAGTGGCATATTCAATTACCTGCTGATCCTGGGAGCCATCAGCAGACTGCCTTCTTGCCTGCCAGACCTGCCTGCATACCCGCCTGCCAATCTTGGTTCATCTGACCCAGACTTGGGACTCGCCCACCTTGTAATTGTTAGCCATTTCCTTGATATACACTTCTCTTTATATATAAAT
>NW_006408791.1:199201-199794 GCF_000296735.1 Chrysochloris asiatica | reverse complement strand
TGACCTCATAATTTTGGGATTCTATTTAGATCCTTAATCCATACTGAGTTGGTTTTTGTATAGGGCATGAGGTAAAGGTCTTTTTTCAATCTTTTCCATCTTGCTTTCCAGTTCTGCCAGCACCATTTGTTAAAGAGACTATCTGCTCCCCATGCAATATGCCTAGGCACTTTGTCGAAAATAATTTGGCTGTATGTGGATGGGTTAATTTCTGGATTCTTGATTCTGTTCTATTGATCTCTGTATCTTTCATTGTACCAGTACCAGGCTGTTTTGACCACTGTGGCCTTGTAGTAAATTTTGAAATCGGGGAGTGTGAGACCTCAAACCTTGTTCTTTTTCTTAAACAGTCGTTTGCTTATCCTGGGTCTCTTTCCTTTCCATATGAAATTAGTGATTGTCTTTTCCATCTCTTTGAAGAATGTAGTTGGAATCTGGATTGGGATTGCATTATATGTGTAAATTGCTTTGGGCAGTACTGACATTTTCACGATGTTGAATCTTTCTATCCAGGAATATGGAATGTTCTTCCACTTCTGTAGGTCTCTTTTGGTTTCTTGTAGTAGTGTTTTGTAATTTTCTTTGTATAAGTC
>NW_006408791.1:190580-199101 GCF_000296735.1 Chrysochloris asiatica | reverse complement strand
CCTTAAGAAACAGCATGTTGCTACTCTAGATCATTTAAGCCTAAAAGTTAATATATAACAGCTTGATTGAACCTTTTTTCTGTAAAAATAAAAATGTTAGATTGTTAAGAAAAACTATGAAAATATCTTAAAAGTTGTTCCTGTGAATCACTATGTCCTGTTTTGAATGATTATTCACATTTCAGTTCTGTATCCTGTCTTAATCCTGTGGTCTCTAAATAATATTCCACATTGAAATGAACCAGAGATCCTAGGAGAAAAGACTAAACCAAAAGCTAAACCTGTTGCCATCAAGCTGATTGTGACTCACAGTGACCCTGTATGACAGTGTAAAACACTACTCCATAGGATTTCCAAGGCTGTAATATTTTCAGAAGCAGATGATCACATCTTTCTCTCATGGAATAACTAGTGGGTTTGAACTGCCAATTTTTTGTTTAATAGTTAAACACTTAACCACTGTGCCATCAGGATTCTAGGTCTGGAACATACCAGAAAGCAAGAATGCTATCAAAGAGAATTAGGGTCACTTCAAAAGAATTAGGGTCATGGAATAGCCAAGTTGCTTAAGCTTCCATTGGCTATAATAGGATAATTTTGTTGTTGTTAAGTTTCATGGAGTCAGTTTTGACTCACAGCCACCCTGTGTAGAGTTTCTAGGAAGCAGCTGGTAGGTTTGAACCACTCACCTTGCAATTAACAATCCAGTGCTTATTCTACAGAGCCATACCAGGACTCAAACATCAATAAATACAACAACTACAATCAACATTTAAGATTTATTTAACCCATAAACTCTTAACAATGTTGTTGTTTTTGTTAAGTGTCATCAAGTTGGTTCCAAATCATAGAAACCCTGAATAGGGTTTCTGAGGAGTGGCTAGTGGGTTTGAACCAACTACCTTGTGTTAGCAGTCCAGTGCTTATTGTACAGCATCATACGAGGACTTCTACACAATAAAATAATAGTAGAAAACATAAACATTCATTGGTCATCTTTGGAAGATGTCAAAAATTCATTATTTTGAAAACTGATGTGTAAAAGGCAAGAATAAGGCACTTATCCCACATTTCATATATGGTTGTATCTCAAGGTAGCCAAATAGGTGAAGAAGAGTTTTTCTCTTTATAGAACATCTCAGTTAATAAATAAAGCAGAAATGATAGAATTAGAATTTTGCCATTTTTGCAACTCATGGGAGTGCAGTGGCTCCACAGGATAAACACTAGACTACAAGCCACAAGCTTGGCAGTTCTAGCCTACCAACTACTCTGTGGGAGAAATAAGAGGTTTTCTGCTCCCACAAAAGATTTAAAGCCTCTAAATCCTATAAAAGGTCGCTAAGAGTCGGAACTGACTCCATGGCACTTAACAAAAACAAGAAGTAAATGAATGGACATACGCAATAATCATTAACGGCTGTTAACTTCACAAAAATATATTACATGACATGGTGGATTTCCTAATATAGATATAAAACACCATGTATGAAATAGCCTTGACCCTCCAGAACAACAATGCCTGTGTATCTGACAGTCAATTCCCAAGAAATATAGAGTGTACAGAGGAACATCTTAAATGACACCATGGGGATTCAATCAGAGAAATCTTGGCACTATAGAACAAATAACTAGGTTTCTTTAATAAGACATACCAGTGTCAACAACAACACTATTTATGAAGAGTTTACCATATGCCAGGCATGGTGCTGGGGATACAAAGATGAATAAAAATGAATCTATGCCTGCTCTTATGGCCCTTACAGTCTAGCAGGGAAGATAAAAATAAGCAGATGCTCACACAAATAAATTTTCTATTATCAACTCTGGATAAATCCTAAGAAGAAGATATACATGGCAATGTGATCCACATATTTCACTCAGGAAGTACTGATATAACAGATTTGAATGATGAGTAAGTAGTTTATTTTACTAAGTGAAGGAGACTGGTCAGGGGGACTTTCTGGGCATAGGCTCATCTTGTGCAAAGATCTAAGCTCTGAAGGAAGCTTTGAGGAATGGAAAGAAGGCTAGTAGGACTGGAGATCAGAGATAAATGGGAGACATGAATAAGATGAGTCTGGAAAGGCAAATAGGGTCAGTTCATGCAGGACTTTCTGTACTATGTTAAGCATTCTGTCTTTCCTTAGTAGTAAGTGGGGAGTCATTGAAAGATTTTAAGTAGTGAGCAATATGGTCAGATTTGCATTTAAAAACGTAATTCCATCTACTATGTGGAGACGGAGCCCTGGGTTATAAGTTGGGCTGCTAGCTACAAGGTCAGCAGTTCAAATCTACCAGCTGCTCCACAGGAGAAAGATAAGGCTTTCTACTTCTGTAAGGATTTACAGTCTTTGAAACCCTATATATAGGGTCACTGTGAATCAGAACTGACTCAACGACACACAATCATCACCATTATGTGGAAAACTGATGAGAAAAATTAAGAATGGATGAGGAAAAAGAAAGAATGAATGAGGAAACCAACTAGAAGGTTACTATAATATTTTAAGTGAGAAATGATGGTGGACAATGGTGTAGCAATGAAGATATAAAGAAGTAGATGGATTCCAGAGATTTTTAGTAGGTAAAATCTACAGGTGTTGGTGGTGGTGAGTAGGCTATGCATGATGAAAGAGCTGTCAAGGATCTACATTGGTGATTCATCTAAGGTTGACATTTTGCCACAGTTGTGACAAAAAGGGAGTCCTGTTGGTGTAGTGGTTAAATTCTAAGATGCTAACTGAAGGTTCAAAGTCACAAGAGAAAGATGTGTCAGTCTGTTTCCAGAAAGACTGCAGCTTTGGAAACACTATGGGACAGTTCTCCTCTGCCTTGCAAGGTCACTAAGAGGCAGAATCAATTTGACAGTGTTGGGTTTGGTTTGTGTGATGAAAACACAGATTTAAAGTGTTCTGGGTTAATGTGCTGGACTGCAAGGTTGGTTTGAACTGCAAAGTCAGCGGTTCAAGTTCACCAGCTACTCCTTGGAAACCCTATACGGGGTCGCTACGGGTTGAAAGTGACTCGACAGCACTTAACAACAACAACAGGAGAGTTATGGGAGTGTGGTGGTGCAATACGATAAACACTAGACTGGGAACCATAAGATCTGAGCTCACCATCCACAGCACGGGAGAAAGATAAGGCTTACAACAGGAAAGCTATGGAAAAGAAAGACAAAGGAACACTGCTGAATGGCTATTTGTATCATCCTTAGAATCTGCTACGATGAGACTGGTACCCAAAGACAGCTCATTCACAGAATTTGGAATAAGATGAGTAAAGGCTATATTGACTGATACTGATACCACATGATCCAGGAGTCAAGAGAAGAGAAGGCCAGAGTGGACCAGGAGGAGACACAGCCTTCAAACTCCTTGTACACATCCTCAAAATCCATGTAGAGCACTCAATGCATTTTATATAATACTGAAAACAACAATTTCCTTTGTTCACATTAAATCTCAACCTAACTCAGTTCATGGACATGTCCTTCTATCTAAAACATGCATACTTTGCTCTTGGAAAGCAAATGACATCTACAAATGCCAAGTCATACTTAAAATTTTTATATTTTACATATTCTTTAGCAGTATATTCCTTCATACCATTTTTTTTTTTAAAGAAAAATGAAGCAAATTCCTATTTTGGTAGGAAAATGGCAAATGAGAAATGTACAATTAGCACTTAAATAAATAGAAGCAGTTCAGAAACCCATTGTAAGTGACTGTCATATGACAAAGCCCATGTTTGCAATTTTGCAAATGGTTTTTGTTCTCACAGATTGAATGCAGATCCAAAGACTACCTAGGCCTTGAAGAGCAACAGAGTAATACTGTTTCAAGATCCCAAAGCATAAGACTCCATCCTCAGCAACTCATGAGGACATAACTTGTAATACACTGATTGGAAAATCTTTTTTTCTTCCATAATGTAAATGTTTTTGGGGGGGAGTGAAACGGACACTTTGTTATTACTCGTTGCTTGGTGTACTTCTCTATTATTTGCATTTAAAAATATTAACATAACTTTAAAAAAAGTGGTGGTGGATGGTGGTGAGCCATCTAGTCAGTTTTGACTCATAGCAAACCTGTATAGGGTTTCTAAAGCTGCAAATCTTTATGGGAGAAGACAATCTCGCCTTTCTCTTATGGAGCAACTGGTAAATTTGAACTTCTGCCTCTGCAGTGAACAGACCAGCACAAAACCTATTACACTAGCAGGACTCCTTTTTTTTTTTTTCTAAGTAAAACTTAATAATACATCAATTTCCATATTTGAAGTGTCTGAGAAGATGGAAGATAATTTGTTCTCATATTCTTGAAAGGAAATAAACTCAAATACAATTGTAAAGCATTCCCTTTAGTATTCTTTTCTCAAGTAAATAGTGAATAACTGGCTATTTTTAACACAAGTTACCATATAATTCTTAGGGGGCCTATAACTACTGGTAGTGGCATGGGGCTAATTTTAATGACAATTTTCATTATAAGGCAAGATATTAATGAGGAGGAGGTGGAGGAAATGGACAGCAGGAAATCTCAGGTAAGGAGATAATGCATAGAAAGGATAGCTGCATGTAGATTTGGAAAGGGAGGTTTCTGCAAATCACATTTCCCATTCTTTTTCCCAGTCTGTGAAGGGGGGAAAAAAAGTACTGGTTGACATTTGCTAACCTTTAATGGTGTATATTGTTGAACCATAAAATAAAGCATTCTAAGTAGCAAATGAGGGAAAAATAGCATCTTGTTAAACTCAATATGAGAAGAACACTTTACCAATCTTCTGTACTGAGGTATTGGAAATGTAAGGTGACATTCCCAAAGGTGATATTGGATAAAATGAAATCATGTTGGTGATGTGGGAATGAGTGTCTTTTCTTCAAAATTACTGTAATCCTGTTTATTGTATTATGGTAGCCTTTCTTTTACTTTTTGCTATTTCCTGAAGTGAGTAGGGACTAGAATGAGCACCTTAGAAATTAGAATTAGTCAACTGAGTAAGGAAAAGACTGTAAGGTTGAAGCTTTAGCCAATGGGGTGAGACACAGCCTTACGACTTGCCTCAGGGATAAAACCTGAGTGGACTGCTTGCTTGTTGTGCTCACTATCCTGTTCCTGTATAGCTGTGTGTATGCATGCTTCTGATGAAGTAAATTTTGCCTTGCCAAGGTAATTTTGTCTTACCGAGTATCTTCTTGTGTGACATCAAGATTCATTTCTAACAATTTGGGGGCTCATCTGGGATTTCTCATTCCCTTTGGGAAGCAGCTTTAGCCTTCTCCCCTGAGGGAGACGTGTCCTACTGCCTAATCAAGCCCTAGGGTGAGATCAATTGAAGTCTCCCAAGAAAGTGAATAATTCTGGACTCACGGCAGAATGGCTAACCGGCCTATTCCAGCACCACCACGAGGCAGCAACCAGGTAACTCCATGCATGGACCAAGGTAAGAAAACACCACAGGGAGCCGCAAATACTTCCTTAGTGGTTGGAACATCCTGGAGGCTGTGTGTATATGAATGAGATGTGCCCTGGGCACAAAGTGAGTGTGTAGTCCCGATCTGTGGTTCCATGGCAACCTCATACAGCTTAGGGCAGTTATCAAGTCAAAGACTCCATCCAAGTTGGGGGTTTATACCAATGTTCCCTTGAGAGAAGCAGGTGGATATGGGCAAAGCAAAAGTTAAAAAGCAAAAAGCCTCCAAGTATAGAAGCGGGGTTGAGCCTCTTTGTAAGAACATACAGCTAGGATGGAAATTAACACTAGTAAAAGAATCTCTAGAGAAAATTAAATATAAGACAAAATTCCCCTTAATAGTCTATTAGGATTAATGCTAAATTATTAGAACTAAAGGGGAAAAGAAATAACAAATGATAAGATCTTGCTGTTTCATTTGGACATAGGAACCAATTCTTAAACTGTCTTTTGGCCTAAATTTGGCTCAGATGAGGACTGGGTCTGTCAATTTTTAATTGAATATGTTAATGACAAAAGTCCTGTCTCTCAGGAGGAAATAGTTTATGCCCTATGCTGGAGATGAGGTCCTGTTGTCCTATTTGCACTTAAGACAAGGGATAACAAGGCAGACAAAGAAAAACTTTCTTTTTTCCCTTTTCTCTCTACTCCCGCTGTTCCTCCCACACCCCAGACTTGCAACCCTGAGCTCTCCTTCCCCAAGCCTGCTCCTTTTGTGGAGTACAATTTTCCCACACTAGTGCAATACACTTCCCTTCAAAGACTTAGAAATCACACAGTACCAAAAAGATATATAAAACCTTCCCTTCCCCTCCCCCCAAGAGTCAGCCTGAATCCCTTTTTCCTCTTAGAAAAGTTCTCTTAGGAGGAGGAGAGATTGGATTCATCAATGCACCCCTAACTGGTTCAGGGGACAGAAAAAGAAGGGGGAACTAAATCCACTCCTGACTGATTTCTATGGGGTCACTGACCAGGTAGGCCAATTTGTAGGCCCCCAAATATACACCTGGGCAAAAGTTATGTCAATATTAGGAATCCTATTCTCAGGAGAAGAAAGGACCATGATTCGCAGGGCAGCAACAGTTGTGTAGGAACGGGGACTTCCCGCAGGTCCAGGCAGCTGATGCTACCCCCAACTGGGCCACATGAGAGACCTGAATTGAATCTGAGAATCAATTCCCTGGTCCCAAAATGTCTCTAAGGAAAAGAGATGAAGAACCTGCAGAGATTTTAGACAGACTTTAAAAAAAAAAAAAGGCAAATGAGAAAATATGGGACAGGGAAAATGAGAAGACCTTCGGGCCAGGGAGTATTAAAGCTCTATTTTTGTCACGAATTGTTGTTGTTGTATGTGCCGTGGAGTAGTAGCAACCCTGTACAGGGTTTCCAAGGCTGTAAATCTTTACGGGAGCAGAAAGCTTCATCTTCTGTGGAACAGCTGGTAGTTTCGAACTGCTGAACTTGAGGTTCGCAGCCCGATTCATAACCATTATGCTACCAGAGCTCCTTTGTGTCACTAATAGTTGGCCTGATATCTGTAAAAGGTTGGAAAAGATAGAAAACTTGAAAGACAGGTCTATGAACTGTTAAGGGAAAACTTGAAAGACAGGTCTAAAGAACTGTTAAGGGAAACTGAAAAGGTGTTTGTAAGGCAAGATGAAGAGAAACCGAAACAGAAGGCCAAAGTTGTGTTGTCTACCTTTGGGCAAGTAGCTCTGGTAGCATAGTGGTTACGAATTGGGCTGCTAATCTTAAAGTCAGCAGTTCGAAACTACTAGCTGTTTAACGGGAGAAAGAGGGGGCTTTCTGAAACTCCGTAAAGATTTACAGCCTTGGAAACCCTATACAGGGTTGCTGTTAGTTGGATCCGACTCCATGGCACACCACCCTCACCTTCAGGCAGGAAACTCAGGGGAGGACAATTAATCGATACCCCCTAGGGATCCAGACCCCCACAATCAGGATAAAACAGGAAGGGAGGGGAACCCAGAGGAAAAACAGGTACTTTAAATGTGGAAAAGTAGGACATTTTAGGAGGGAATGCCTAGAATGGGAAAAAGAAAGGAGAATAATCCCCCTTATGACCTTTGATGAGGAATAGGGAGGGTTGGGGCTCTTTTATATTGATGGGTCCCACCGGGAGCCCCTAGTAAATGTAGAAGTGGGGCCACATATGGAAATAGTGACCTTTTTAGTCAACTCGGGGACCTCCAGATCTTCCCTCTGCAGTCAGCCCTCTGGTCTCCTCAACACACCTGAGGAACTCCTAATCTCAGGAGTGGAAGGGGAAGGATCCCTTGGACTAAATGTCTTCTTATTGCCCTTTTAAGAATCTGAATGGCCCCTCGAAAAGACATTGGCCTATTCCCATATGAGATGCTTTATGGGTTACCCTACTTAAGCCCCACTTTTGAGACAAAGTATCAAAAACTATATACTTGGTTTGTTCTCCACTCTACTTTCTCTTAGGAAAAGAGTCTCTTGGTACAGGCACTGCCTCTAGATCTCCCAGTGCATCCTCATCACCCTGGCAATTACGTATTAATCAAGAACTGGAAATTCTATCCTTGTAAGTGGAACCAAAAAAAAAAACCAGGGGAGGTGGTCAGTAGAAGACAATACACTATCCCCATAGAAGGGAGAAAGGGTCTGCAGCCAGTATGGTGGTTTTAAAAATATAATTCCTAAGATAAATGTTGTTGATGTTGGTAAGTGCCGTCGAGTTGGGATCTGATTCATTAAGACCCTGTAATGGGTTTCCCTGTACAGGGTTTCTGAGGAGCATCTGGTGAGTTGGAACTGTCGGCCTTTATGGCCGAAACCGACTTTGCAGGTTACAATATTAAACCACAGTGCCATACCAGAAGTCCAAGTAAATGTACATAGGCTATTTGAGTTTACTATGCACAATTCTGCGTTTGCAAATGCAGGGTGAAAGAAACTTAAATGTAAATTGGGCTCTGAGAAGTTATTTTGTTCTGCTTTAATATCTTTGATATTCTTTCTACTGTAAAATGGTATAAATTAATCCATTTAAAAGGTG
>NW_006408791.1:188848-190480 GCF_000296735.1 Chrysochloris asiatica | reverse complement strand
GGTTTGTCAATTTTATTAATCCTTTCAAAGAACCAGCTTCTTGTCCTGTTGATTCTTTTTATAGTTTTTTGGTTTTCCATCTCATTTATTTCTGCTCTTATCTTTTTCATTTCCTTTACTAGGTGACTGTAGGTTCCCTCTGCTTGCCTGATTCCAACTGTTGGAGATGCTGCATTAATGTGTTAATTTTGGTTCTTTCCTCTTTTTCCATGTGCACATTTATTGCAGTAAATTGTCCTCTCAGCACTGCTTTCGCTGTGTCCCAAATATTTTGGTATGTTGTGTTTTCATTCTCATTTGTTTCTAGGAACTTTGTGAATTCACGTTTAATTTCTTCTTTTTTCCAGTGGCTTTTCAGCAGGGTGTTGTTCAGTTTCCATGTATTCAACTTTATTGCCTTGGTCATCTTATTGTTGATTTCTAGTTTTATAGCATCGTGGTCTGAGAAGATGTTCTGTAGAATTTTTATGTTTGTAAATTTATGGACACTTGCTTTGTGACCTAACAAATGATCAATTCTAGAAAATGATCCATACGCACTGGAGAAGAATGTATATTGTGCTGTTGTTGGATTGAATGCTCTGTATATATCTATGAGGTCAAGCTGGTTGATTGTGTTGTTTAGTTCCTCTTTATCTTTGTCAAGTTTCTTTCTGGTTGTTCTGTCTCTTTTCAAAAGTGGCATATTAAAATCTCCCACTATAATTTTAGATTTATCTATTCCTTTCTTCAATTCTAGTAAGGTTTGCTTCATGTATCTTGGTACTATTTCATTGGGAGCGTATATATTTATTATGGTTATGCTGTCTTGCTCAATTGACCCTTTGATAATGAGATAGTGTCCTTCTTTGTCTCTTAAGCTGGTTTTTATCTTGAAGTTTACTTTGTTGGAGATTAGTATTGCCACTCTTGCTTGTTTCTTGTTGCAGTTAGCTTGGTAAAAAAATTTTTCCCATCCTTTAACTTTTAGTCTGTTTTTGTCTTTGTGTGTAAGGTGTGTCTCTCGAAGGCAGCGTATTGAAGAGTCTTGTTTTCTTATTCATTCTGTCACTCTCTGTCTCTTCACTGGTGCATTCAACCCATTGACATTCAATGTAATTATCAATAGGTATGAGTTAATTTCTGCCATTATGTTAATTTTTGGGAGTGCTCTTTGCTCTTTTGTTCTGCATGCCTTCTTATTTGGGTTTGTACTTTGTGCTATTTCTTCTCGGTTTGTTCTTAGTTTTCATGTTTGCTTGTTCTGCTTGGAAGTTCATTTTCATGGTAAGTTGTGAAGTATTTTACATTCTTTGGGGTTACTGTATAGTTTACTAACTTTTTTCTCCTTTTAAGAGAATCCATTGTATCCTATATTTACCTGGCATCCTCACCACCTGGATCTCTGCTGCTACATTTGTTCCTTCTTTGCAACTGATATAATTTTGATCTTCAATTGACCTCCTGGCTCCCTTGAGTTCATTGTTGTAGTCTTATTCTGTTCTGGACTCTGCTATTCGTTGACTGAGTTCCAGGTGGTGTTGGCACTCCTGTCAATCTCTGGTTGTTGTCTGTTCTTGGTTTCAGTCCACAGAGCTCCCTTTAGGATGTTTTGAAGTGCTGGGTTGGTTTTGATAAAATCTCTCAGATTCT
>NW_006408791.1:185424-186592 GCF_000296735.1 Chrysochloris asiatica | reverse complement strand
TACCCCCCCACCCCCAGTCATCAGCACACAGGCCCTCTCCCTCTCCGGGTCCAAAGTCCCCAGCCACTCCATCTCTCTGCGTTGTCGTCTCTGCCTCCATTTCTGGCATCTTTACTTCTCTGGATAGGGTTCCATTCTCCACTCTTCTCCCTTAATGGTTCCAGACACCTCGGCCCCTAGACTGCAAAATTAATCCCTCCCCTCCTTTTGCTACAAAATGTCTACCTTTACATTTCCAGCCCTTACAATCAGTCCTGATAACAATTATTCACCACTGTATCACAAGAGACCTAGACGCATCTCCTTTCCTCAGCCCCGCCAAGACAAATTGGATACTACTCTGTGGAGATTCTACCTTGCTCCACGCCCTCTGGCTCTAGGTTCCCTCTTGAACGTTTGTAAGCAAGTCACTTCTTGCCTCTGTAACACTCCCATTCTGGGTAGTCAATGTCCACGTTGCCCATCCCTGTCCTCTCCTTGTGTGGAGGCAGTGGGAGTGATCCTTGCTGTGAAGATTTGTTCCCTCTTTTGAGCTACTGCTTCCATAGGTGTAGGTCAAGTTCATCACATTGAATCAGATTATTCTTTTTTCCTTCTTTCTTCTTCTGGTTGAGCTCTGATCATCCAGCCATTGAAGCCAGGTCAGGTGAGTATTATCTGCAAGTGTGGGTGTACTTATGCATGTGCCCTCTCGTCTCATCAGCTGGATACTTCACTCTCCACTCTAGTCCTCTGTGGCCTGACTCTAGGCCCAAGAGTCCCCAGGCCACACTGCTGGCCAGCCAGGTCTCCAGCCGGGTTCACAGGAGTCTATTGAACATTGTAGGGCTTAGCTCGCAGCTTCATTGCTGTTTTTCCCTCACTTCCCGTTATCAGTGATGAACGTGGTCACCAATCAGAGCGTATATTCCCAATGGGTCTTAGTCTTTGAAGAAGGTTTGCCCTGAGGGGACCCGACCACTTGCCTTGATGTCTCCTGGGTGAGCAACTAGCTTGTTCTTGTAGTAATCAGTTGATCTGCCTGTATTGTTTTGTAGTTTTCCTGTCAGTCTTTCTTTCAGGAAGTATTTTCTGTTCTTCTGGCTGCTCCAAGCTGGTCTGCTTGTCCTTTCAAGTGGAAATTTCCCCTCAGAAGATTCTGGATGCTGTTCAGGAATCCATCTATGGT
>NW_006408791.1:170167-185324 GCF_000296735.1 Chrysochloris asiatica | reverse complement strand
CTTCCAGAAGCTCTTCAACTATCTCCTCTGTGGACTTCTCTGATTCTTCCTGTACTGGAATGCCAATAATTCTTAAGTTGTTCCTCTTTGTGTTATCCAGCATGAATTGTAGGCTCTCTTCAGATTTCTTTATCTTTTTTCCAGTGTGCTCTTCTATCTTAGCAGTATTGAGAGAGTTATCTTCCAGATCGCTAGTTCTGGCTTCCATCTCTTCTACTCTGCTCCTTTTCCTTTTCAGTGTATTGTCCATTTCTGATATCTTATTATTAATCATCTGAACCTCTTTTTGCAGGTTTTGAATTGTTTCCAATGCTGTATCAATCTTATTTGATTGCTCCTGTAGTACTTTCCTGACTTCTTCCTTGTTTCCCTCCACCCCTTTTCAGAGCATTTGATTTTATTTCCATATCAATCTTCTGAATTCTTTCTCAGGCATATCCAAAACCTGCTCGTCCTCTTCTAGAAAGCCCTTTTCTGTCTCCAGCTCATTTGTCTCAGTTACTGTCTTCTATTTTTGGACATGTTTTGATATTGTTTGTTGTTTTTTATTCATCATTCCTGATAGTTATGTGTTTTGTTTTGTTTTTAAAGCTTAACTGGATGTTTGTTGTTTGTTATTAAGCTTACTGGGAGTCTCCTGGTGAATATGATCAGGAGATAGGCTTCCCTTTTTGCATGTAATGCTTAGCAGATGTTGTTGGCTCTTGTCTCAGTGGTGGAATATAATGGGGTATGCTTATAGCTTGGCTATATAGCCACGATTGCTGTCTCTTCTTGGGTAACGTAGGGAGAAAAGGCTCCTGCCTCTAGGAAAGGTGTGATCAAAAGCACCAAAAGCAGAATATAAATGCAGAGACAAATATAGCCACTTTGGAACAGAAACGAAGCTGTGGTCAACTGTACAAAGCTACACAGTGTGTGTGCAAGGTAGAAGCCTCCCACAGTGGGTGAGGGTGTCTGTTTGCTCAGGCCCCTCCAAGGGTTACTACAGTAGATGTGCACAGGTAGATATTGAGAAGTTAATGGGAGAAAGATTGTCCACTATTTCTGTCTCTGAAGGTCAGTTATGTGTCTGTGTGTGCACAGCACAATTCACGAGATGGTTGAGTCTTTTTATGTTGGGGTTTTACAGATTGTATTATAAGGGTCCTGCACACGGAATCCAGGTAGCACAGCGGCCACAAATGGGGCCACGAACTGCAAGGTCAGCCACTCGAGACCACCAACTGCTCCGTGGGAGAAAGTCAAGGAGCTCCACTCCCACAAAGACACACAGCCCCAGGAACCCCACACAGGGTCACCTAGAGTTGGAACCGACTCCAAGGTGCACAGCCACCAATGGTCTATCTCAGATCAATCTTAGGGATGTGTCTCTGTGGCTGACGTCATTAGTGGCTGCCAAGCTCCCTCTCTCTGTACCATGAGGGAACTGTGGGGTCAGGGCTGTTTTTTGGGGGTGCACATCCACCCGCCTGATGGTATTCTGGCTGAGCAAAGAAGGTGCTTCAGGGAAGATGCGGGAGAAATATGTAGCGTCTCTGGCGCCTCTTTATGCAAGTGTCTCTGTGCTGCTTTTAGAGCAGGTTCACTGAGCCATAATGGCTGTAGCTCTGTCCTCTAAACTCTGCCAGGGCGGGGTAGCCACAGACGGATTCTGTGGTCTCCTGATTCCTAACTCACAGTATTTTCCTTAATATCATGATTTTTTTCACTTGTAAGTGCAGGAAACTGACGTCCTGGACCTTATGGTAGATTCAGAGCTCTGGAGTTGTTCTGTGAGTGCTTCTTGTGTGAGATCTCAGTCCCTCTCTAGCATGGAGATTTTTCTACCTGACTTTCTCCACTGCTTCCAAAATTGGAAGCCACATAATACTGCTTTAAAAGATACTTGGTGTAGCAATACTCTTTCTGAATTGAAAAAAAAAAAAAAGTTTTTGTTGTTAAAATTTGGGCCACCCTGCATGTATGCATTTTGTCTTGTTAAGAGAAGGAAAAGAATATTGTGCTGTAGATGTTAAAAGAACTCTTGGTCCAAACTCATTCCTTCAAATTCACCATTCATCACTTCCAACCAGGAAACCTGGCACTGATCAAGACCTGGAAAGCGGACAGACTCCAGCTAGACTGTGAGGGTCCTTCCCAGGTGCGGTTGATCACTGAGACAGCCATCCATACCAGGGACCATGGAGAAGGAGTGGACTAACTATACTCAAGTAAAGGAACTGGTGAAAAGGGACTTTCCCCAAAGGACACGTAGTTACCAGTGGGAAGCACATCCCTTATCTAGGGAACCTCTCACAGTGACCATGAAAAGAATCTGAGAGGCTGCCTTGCCATACCGCTGACAGATTGTCACATTTTCCCCTAGTTCTTCTTATTCTTGGGGATCTAAAGAATTAGTCCTGCTGAGTCACTGCTTCTTAGAAGACCTGGTAGAATTAGGGTGCACTGGGGCTTATAAAGGTATGGGGTTTCCTCCTCTAAGAGTGGGCTAATACATATTGATTAGGAGGTGTGGTATGTTGAATATTCATCAGTTTTTAGTAAAGGGGCACAGGCTTATTGGAAATAGAATGCCTTCTGCAGTTGTTAGCTCTGGGCGTTATCTTCATGGGTTGCCTGCCTGTGGCCAGCTGCTTCTACTAGGGTTTCAGGTCTTGATATCCTTATCTTTGTCTCCTTGGTGTTCTTCTCAGTATTATATCCCCACCCCCTCACCCCCTGCCTTCCTTGATCCCTGTTTAGTAGGAGAGAACTCAGGGTAAAGGGGTGGATATGAAGCCAGAGTAAGAGAGGCATAGGGTCCAGGGGTTCTAACCTGTTCCTGAAAAGATGGGCTGGGTTTGGAAGATAATATGGCTAAAATGTATCATTATTGTGGAGGAGGTGCAAAGGGCTTTTGCCTATGACTAGACAATCAAGTTAATATTAGATGTAACTATGGCATCTCTCCCTCAAACCATCAAATTAGGAGTTTGCCAAATTTTATCCTATGGGAAATTGGAGGGCCCAGTGCTTACCTCAATTAATGTCCCCACTGTCAGTGACAGGGAGCCAAGAGTAGCAATCTGGGTCTATGGAATGGGTGCTCACATTTCTAGACAGGACCCTGTGGGCTGAAAATGACCATAAAATAGTGCAAGTGATTGAGGTAAAAGACCTGAAACAAATTTTAACAATAGAAACAGGGTATAAAGATGTGAATGCTGGGCTGGAATGGATTAAATACTCTGTTTGCACCCTAAATAAAAGTGACTGTTAAACAGGTGCGACAGGGAGACTGGAAGCCCAAATTGTTTCCTTTCCACTAGGATGGTCATCTGATCCTAAGGGTATGTACTGTATGAGTTCTCTCTTCCAAGACTCCACAGAGGGGGGCAATGAAACTTGCCGATCGTTGTCATTGTTGTTCTCTGAAGTTAGGGGTTCTGTGGGTCAGCCCCCAAGGACCATTAAGTCACTGACCTTGAATGACAATTTCACCTCGTGCCTCTCTAGGTTCAGGGATAATTTGACTTTCCTGGGAAACCTAATGGGATGCAGTGAGTATCAGCCTTTTCAGCAGCTCCAGAATCAGTCTGCCCTTACCTTTCGGTGAGCAGATGTTTGGTGGTACTGTGGGAAGCAACTATTTAAAGTTTTACCAACAGAGTGGAGCAGCACTTGCGCCTCAGTACAACTGACCACCCCTTTCACCTTGGCATTCAGCTTAGCCACAAACTCAGTAGAAAAACACCAAACCCAGAAGGAGTATAGCCACTTCCCAAGGTTCCTTTGACCCTCACATGTATATAGACACCATTGGGGTGCTCAGGGGGGTGCTGAATAAGTTTAAAGCTACAAACCAAATAGCAGCAGGATTTGAATCGGTATTATTCTGGTGGTCAACCATTAACAAAAATGTGTACTGGATTAATTACATCTATTATAATCAACAAAGATTTGTACATTATACCAGGGACACTATAAAAGGAATAGCAGAGCAATTAGGACCTACTAGAAAAATGGCCTGGGAAATCAGGTTAGCCCTAGATATGATATTAGTAGGAAAAGGAGAAGGATGTGTTATAATTGGAGTCCAATGTTGTACTTTCATTCTCAATAACACAGCTCCTGGTGGTACCATTACCAGAGCATTATAAGTACTGACCACGGTAGCTAATGAACTAGCCGAAAATACACGCATAGATGACCCCTTTTCTAGTCTCATGGAACAATGGTTCAGAAAATGGAAGGGGCTTATGACTTTGGTCCTCACATCTCCAATTATCATATTAGGCATATTAACACTATTGGGATGTTGTATAAAAGGATTAGTTCTAAAACTTGTAGCAACAACTTTAACTAAACAACCCCCACCTCCACACCAAAATAACCTTTTATACTTAGAAGCATATGAACATCAAAGTCAACGTCTCCTTGCAGAGTTTCAAGAATGAAGTCTAACAAGAAGAAAAAGGGGGAATTGTGGGAATGAGTGTCCTTTCTTCAAAATTATAATAATCCTGCTTATCATATTCGGGTTATCTTTCTTTTACTTTTGCTAATGTCCTGAAGTGAGTAGGGACTAGAATGCATGCCTTAAAAATTTGAATTAGCCAACCAGGGAAGGAAAAGACTGTGCAGTCGAAGCCCTAGACAATGGGGCAAGACACAAACTTAAGATTTGCATCAGAGATAAAATCGTAGTGGACTGCCCACCTGTTGTGCTTGCTAGCTTGTTCCTATACAGCTACACATATGCACCCTTCTGCAGAAGTATATTCTGCCTTGCCAAGGTAATTTAGTCTCACCAAGTGTCTTTTTGTGTGACATCAGGATTCATTTCTAACAGTGACATTAATTATCATGTGTTGATATCTTTTATTTCCTTCTCCAGATACATCCTTCACCACATGGTCTGTGCTCCTGATATGAGGAATCTGAATAGACTCTCTGTCCCTCTGACTTCTTACTGGGGGCAAGGTGAGCCTCAGCATGGGATCATAGGAAAGCAGCATCTTAAAGAATCAATTGGAGGGAGTGAGTGGTTGGCAATGTTTCTAATGAATATAGGCAACTCATTGAATGGTACAAATGTGGCACTAGCTTTCAACTTGTCCACACCCTTTCTCATCTTTGCATTTTTTCTGAAAGCTGGATTGAATTATCCTGACAGAAGGGAAGAATGGGGTTGTTTTAAAACAGGTTGTTATCATTTGATGTTCCCACTACTTACTGGGTTACTTTACTTTCTGGGGTATACTGTAGCCTAAAATTGCATGATAATTTGGGATGTTCCTATGTGGAAAATTGCTGTTGTTAGTTGTCAGTTCCAATTCACAGCAACACTGCATAGGGTTTCCAAAGAATGGCTGGTGAGCTTGAACTGCCTACAGTGCAGTTCAAATCGACTTTGCTGTCTAGCACATTAACCCACAGTACCACACCAGGAGTCCATGTGGACAATTAAGGCAATAGAATTCTTTTGAAAGATTAAGACAGCTGTGTAGATTTTCCCCTCACTAACTTTTCTTACCTTAGGGTGTAAATGTGACCCAGACCCACTTATCATCCCACTGTCTGCCCCATACTAGAAACTATGGGAGGTCATCAAATCTTTGAAGCCTAGCCCTCTGCCTAATAAATCTGCTGTTGACCTTTCCCATTCCATTCCTGACCCTGACCTCTCCTGCCTCACACAATTCTGAGTACTAACAATGGCAAGCCATGGCTTCCCAATATGTCCTTTTTATGTAATCTTATAAACTTCAAGAATTCGTTTGGCTCTGCCCCCTGAAGTACTGAAGCCTCATTCTTGATTGTATTTTGCCTTTGTTGTAAGTAGCAAAGTTTTTTCTAGCTGGATTTCTGTTAAAAAGTGATGACATTTTAGACCTGGATTCTAAAAAGGCGCTACCACTGTGCAGTTGGCTAAGGGAAACACTCGTATTCTACCAGTGAATGGCTTTCATTTATCAAATTATCAGCTAGCACAAAAAGCTAAGGCCATGAAAGGAGTACTGTCCTACAACACTACTCATTTCTGAAAGCACAAAATGATGAGTGGTAGCTTTAGAATATTTTCTGGACACCAAATGCTATTCTACACCTAGGGAAACAATGTTCTTCATTCATTTTTTTGCTTATCTAGACAGCCATCTATTAAGTGGTGTGATCTTTTATTAGATAGTCAGCTTGTTGAGGACAGAATATCTAATGTATATCTAAATCCACACTACTTGCTACTTGGTACAATATCTATTTTACACTTGTTGTTGTAATGTGCCATCAAGTCGATTCCAACCCATAGTGACCCTGTAAGGGTTTCTGAGGAGCAGCTAGTGAGTTTGAACCACCAACTTTGCAGTTCAAATGGCTTTTCAGTCTGATGTATTAACCCACAGCACCACACCAGGACGCAATTTCACACTAGGGTCAAATAAAAATTGGTTGAGTTAATCAATAATTCATGTTGAGAGAACTCAGAGAGAGAGGGAGTAATCTCCTGAGTGGCAGTAATTGAGCAAATTAAACTGTATTATATTAGAGGCAGAGGCAGTGACTTATTATGAAATATGAAAATTTCAAATGAATGGAGAAACTAGACTCATGGATAAACAATGCAGTCATCAAATCAACACTGTCTTAGAGATTTCTTTTAGGTCTTAATCAAGCTGTTGTTAAGTGCTGTCAAGTCAGTTCCAACTCATACTATTAAGCAATAAATTATGAAGGCTGAGCATGTGAATACAATTTAATGTTGTCATAAAATTTACAACAAAGTTAATTTTTTGTAAAACTTAATGACATGCATAATAATCATGTGGCACTATAATCAGGCATTAACAGTAAACAATCTACATCAATGACTGCAAGAGTCTTTACTTATGTTCAGTCAACTACCAGCTCTTTTTTCTCCCTTTCAGTTGTAAGTTCTCTATACTTCCAATAATCATTGGTGGCTATGGATTTCTCTAATGATATGAATAGTTTACTCCTTGGTGCACAGACACAATACAACTTAGAAGCTCAAGCAATCTGAGCTCTCTTCTCACTTTACGAACTCACATTTATGGGGTAGAAGCATATGGGTGCCCTGCGCATAGCTCTTGTACCTTACCATTTCAGTTTGTCTCAGTGACTCCCAACTCTACTATGTAGATCTCTTTTTCTGTGTGTGTGTTTTCTGAAATGAAAGTCTCTATGACTCAAAAAATCACATGCAATTGAGGGGCAATTAACAGCCACCACCCCAGAAGCTTTCCCCAATTACTAAAACCCACTGCTTTTAAGTCTATCAGACTTATAGCAAGCCTATCAAATGGAGTAGAACAGCTCCACAGGGTTTCTGTAGCAGTAAATCTTTATGGGAGCTGGTTGCCTCCATGGAGAGTCTGTTGGATTTGAATCGCTAACCTTTCAGTTAGCAAGCAGTCCAACATCTGACCCACTATAACAAAAGGGTCCCTTCTAATGATCAAGTGATCAAATCCTCATCCTTCATCGTTTAGGTAGTAACTCTGAGGTCTGTGTTCTATGCTGACTCCCAGAGTTCCGAATGATTTGATCATAGTTATAAATGACTTTTGCCTGTACTTTCCTTGACTCACCACCATTCCTAAATACACTACTTGTACTTGCGTAATTGTTGGCAGGTCTGCTTCTGGGGGAGAGAGAGAGAGATCAAACTAAGACACTACTCCAGTAGAGGTTCTAAGGCTTTCTTATGCATTCCCTTCCACTCTTTCTACTCTATGCACACACACAGAGCCACTCAGATTCAGGCTTCCTGGGTGTCAGTTGTAGGCAGAAGAGTTGCATTATATACCTGTAACCAATTCTGAGGGCAACTCTGTCACCTCAGGGAGAGGAAAGCCAACTGAGAGGATGGAAAAAGTTCTCTGGATTTCTGAAAACTTGGAAAGGGATAGAAAATAAGAGTTCTCTTGGCTCAAGCAGAGAAGGGAGAAGGTAGAGAGGCCAAGCTGAGAATTCCATTGTTCAGAAAAGTATGCTCCAGATTCCAAATCTGCAGCAATTCTGCAATCCAACCAGCTCCAGGCAATTGCTCTCAGGTGGTTCTGATGTCTAGACCAACAATTCCCAGCACATTCTTCTTAGAAAAAGAGCCAGCATAGTCCAAAGACTCATTCTGCAGTTAGAAAAAGAATTAGGCACAAACAGCCTTGGCAAAGTCACGAAAGCACATTCTTGCTAAAGTGTAAATGACTCACAGGTCCCTTTCTATTTTTATGGTGGGAGGTGCTTAAGAACATAAGGGCACTAATGAAGTAAAGAGAGCAGTGTTCCTATCAAGTGAAGGCAGAGAAGGGGGACGCTAGCATGACCAAGATGAACCTTTCTCTTTACGTCTGGCAAGCTCTATTAAATATGAGGGTGGAATGGAAACAAAGAGATGTTGTGTATTGGTATATTATGTCATCCCACTTGCAGTGGGGAGCAAAAATTATGAGGCCATTGATCAAGATAGAGACTAAGATACATTCCAGACCCAAACCAAAAAAATATAAAACATACCCTCTCTAGAATCAGAAGAAAACTGAGTAGTAGTAGGAAGAGAGGAAGGAGGACAACTAGTTACAGGGTACCAAGACTTACATACACTCAAGTGTCAATGCTCAGTTCTCTGCCGCTTTGGGTAGTTCACTTTAAGTCTTTGTTGTTGTTGTTGTTAAGTGCCATCAAGTTGGGTTCTGATCCATAGTGACCCTGCATAGGGTTTCCAAGGAACAGCTGGTGAACTTGACCTGTAGGCCTCCCAGTTCAAAGTGGACTTTGAAATCTAGCACATTAACCAACAGCACCACTTTAAGCCTTTAGACCTCAGTTTTTCCATCTGTGAAATACAGATAATAACCATCATGTACATTTCATAAGGCGTCCTGGTGTGGTGCTGTGTGTGGGTTAATGCACCTGAATGCAAAGTCATTTGAACTGCAAGATCGGTAGTTCAAGCTCACCAGTTGTTCCTTAGAAACCCGATACAGGGTTGCTATGGTTCGGAACCAACTCAACATCACTTAACAACAACAACAAATTTCATAAAGCTGGTTATGAAGTTCAAGAGACACACATGTGGGAAAGGTGTTGGCTGCACAATAAATAGCTAAGAGTATGACGTGCAGAGGCTGATACCCCTGTTCAATGCTCCTCATGGGCCCTAGACTATCTAGTTACTTTAGTTTTAGAAATGACTTGACAGCACTTAACACAACATAGGATTATTGTTATGATTAACTGAAATAATGCATATAAAGAATTTAGCACAGTGCTTTGTACTTATTTTTATTAATTCTTAAAAGTAATATACAAAGTATAGATTAGTATATGGATAATTAGGGCATTGAAAATAAACTCTTTTTTAAAAATTTTTGGGTGTAGTAGGACTGGGCCCTTTCAGAAGGTAGTAGGTTAGTGATTATATATGTAGTAGTTATATATAACCATGGTCTGTGTCTTTCTGCCCGATACATAGTGCTTACTTACTCTGTTATTAAAATCTGTACAGTGGATTGTTAGCTCCATGAGGCATAGCATTTAGTTTCAGTTATTAGATTAAATATTTACTTTGACTTGCTAAATTCTAGATATTTCTGCTGGTAAGGTCTCCTTTGTATTTTGTAAAGAGGCTAAAATTGGTATACTGACAACAGAAGAGACATGTCATTTGGGGGGGGGAGTATATTAAAACCATGGTTCACTGTAACATTATACTTGTTGGCATTTAATTCAAAAAACTTTATTTTGTGAAGAAACAATGAGTGGAATATACAGAATATTATTTTAGGTATCTTTCATTATCCAATCATTCTATTTTAAAACATTGTTAAGACATTGTTACCATTCTATCTTTACCTCATTTCTCCCTTACTTTCAGTCTACTAAATAAATGGTTTAGCATATTTATAATTTACAGAACTTGTTAACATAAGAAAATGTAATTTGATGGCAACATCAGCATTGTTATTATGATTATTGTTAAGTGTCCACAAGTCCACTCTGACTCATAAAGACTCTAAAAACTCACAGAGACTCTAAGAGCAACAGAAGGAAACACTGTTGGGTTCTCCATCATCCTCACAATTGTTGCTATGTTTGAGCCCATTGTATAGCCACTGCATCAGTCCGTCTTCTTGAGGGTCTTCATCTTTTTTGTTAACCATTTACTTTACCAACCATACTGTAATCTTAATCAAGTGCTACAAGTCCTCTTTGCTTTCAGCAATCAAGGCTGTGTAACATGCATATCACAGGTTGTTAATGCGTGTTCCTCCAATCCTGATGCCACATTTTTTTTCATATAGTTCAGCTTCTCAGATTATTTGTTCAGCATACAGATTGGATAAGTATGGTGAAAGGATACAACCCTAATGTGCACTGTTTATGATTTTAAACCATACATTACACATCTGTTCTATTTCAACGACAGACACTTGGTCTATATACAGGTTCTGAATGAGCACAGTTGGGCTTTCTGGAATCACCATTTGTTTCAATGTTATCTATAATTTGCTATGATCCACACAGTTGAATGTCTTTGCATAGTCAATAAAACGCATATAAACATCTTTCTGGTATTCTCTAGTTTCAGCCATGATCCATCAAGTAAGTATCAGCAACAATATGTGGACATCTGAATCTGACTTGAATTTCTGGTAGTTTCCTGTTGATATAGTGCTGCAACCATTTAAAAATTATCTTCAGCAAAATTTTACTTGTGTGTTATATTAATGATATTGTTCAATAATTTCTACATTCTGTTGGATCTTTTTTTAAAAAATAGGCACAAATATAGATATCTTCCAACTAGTTGGTCAAGTAGCTATCATCCAAATTTCTTCCCAGAGATAAGTGAGCACCTCTAGCACTGCATCCCTTTGTTGAAACATTTCCAACGCTATTCCACCAATTCCTTGAGCTTTGTTTTCTCCATGCCTTCAGTGTAGCATGGACTTTCCCCTTCAGTACCATCAGTTCTTGATCATATGCTACCTTGTAAAATGTCTGAATGTCAACCAATTCTTTTTTGATACAGTGACTGTGTATACCTCCCTTCTTATTTTGATGTTTCCTGCATCATTCAATTTTTTGCCCATAGAGTCCTTAAATATTATAATGGGAGCATTAGATTTTTTTCTTCAGTTCTTTCAATTTAAGGAATGCTGAGTGTGCTCTTCCATTTTGGTTTTCGAATGCCAGATTATTGAACATTTCATTGTAATACTTTAGTTTGTCTTCGTTAGTCACTTTTGAAATCTTCTATTTAGCTCAACATTACATATTATAAACTAATGTGATTACACCAACTTTCATTAAAGTATGTTGACTTATTTTCTTCATTCGAGTACATTTGTTCATGCTAAACTTTTAATATAACATAAAAATCAAACAAATTCATTTTGGAAAACAAAGCAAGAACAAAATGAAAGTACACTGTAGGCACAATCTTGTTGTTGTTGAATGCTTTGAGTTGGTTCCAACTCATAGCAACCCTGTATAGAGTTTCCTAGGAATGGCTGGTGTGTTTGAACCATAACCTTGTGGTTAGCAGTCTAGGGCTTAGCCTACAGTGCCACCCAGGACTTCAGGAACAATTTTATATATATCAAATTAACTAAATTTTATAGTAAGTAAATTCACTAGGCTAAAATTTGGATGCTTGGGTATGCCCACCCCAAAACATTATCTTTGAGGGACTTTTACGTCCATGTAACACAATGGTCATCTGGCACTTTTCAGAACATCAGTAAAACAATACTAATTTGAAAAGCCATATCAAATTTTGTTCAAAACATCTAGGAAAAGGAGCTCTCTCTAGGTAATATCATAAACACCTTGTAGAAATAACACTGGTAGGCACAAAAGTGTGAAGAGGCCAACAGAATAAAGAACTTTTTTGTTAGGTAATGGGAAAGAAATATTAATAGCATATCTTAATAAAATGTGATTTAAAAAACATTTGAAACTAAAAGCTCCAAAATGAGAAGGGGCACATAAATAATCCAAAGGCTATTAATAAATTAATTAGGTCATCAAATCCTCTTAAATTTCTAATTGGGGAGAGCAGTGTGTACAACCCATAAATTTAAAGCCATTGGCTCACTTTAAAAAATAGGGTAAATACCAATTTACTTTTCAAGCTTTTATTAGTATACGTTTTACAAAAGAGCATATTGACTTACAAGCTTTCAAGAGAGAACCTAGATCCAGAGGGTGTGGAGGAAGGTAGAATCTCCACTAAGTATTATCCAATCTGTCTAGGCAGGGCTGATGAAATGAAATGCAGATAGGTCTCCTAAGATATAATAGTGAATAATTGTCATCAGGACTGATTGTGAGGGTTGGAAATGCAAAGGTAGAAATTTATAGCAAGGAGGGGAGTGATTAACTTTTCAGTCTAGGAGCTGAGGTCCCTGGGGCCATCAAGGGAGAAGAGCGGACAGCGCAGGACCCTACCCAGAGAAGCAATGATGCCTGAGATGGAGGCAGAGACAATGGATGATGTGGAGAGATGGAGCGGCTAGGGACTTTAGATCCAGAGAGGGAGAGGGGCTGTGTGCTGATGACTGGGGGGCAGGCTTGTAGTGTATACCCTTTGGTTGGTTGATGATGCCTGGAGGGAAGTGTAATCATGGCAATGAAATGATATACGATAGGATGAATGTAAAACTAATGTTCTCCCATGTAAAGTATCACGTAATTGACAATAAACTATTTTTAAAAAAAGAGCATATTGAGAAAATCTCTTATTACTAGACACCATTATGTGGCCAGGGTGCTTTTGTTGTGCACTGTTTAAGAGTGGTGGTCTGAGCCCCTGCAGTGGCTCCATGTAAGAAAAACCTGGCAGTCTGCTTCTGTAATGAGTCAAAAAGAAACAGACACATACAACATACACAGACACACACACAAAAACAATCACCAAATCCATTGCTATCAAGTTCACTCTGACTTATAAAAACCCTATTAAGACAGAGTAACCTCAGGGAAGCTGACTGACACATTTTTATCCTATGAAGCAGCAGGTGGGAGTTCTTAACCACTGTGCTATCAGAGATCCTTCAGAGTCCTGATAAGGATAAGAACTGGACTATTAAATACAAGGTTGGCAGTTCAAATCCACCAGCTGCTCCTTGGAAACCCTATCTAGGGTTGCTTAGGAGTCAGAACTGACTCCATGGTACTCAACAACACAGCATTTTTTATGGAAACAGACTGCCACATCTTTCTCCTATGGAATGTTTGTCCGGTGGGCTCAAACCTTTTAATTTGCAGCTCAATGCAGCTTAGAAAACCCCATGGGGCAGCTATGTTCTTATCACATGGGGTCACTATGAGTCTGAATTGACTTCATGGCACACAACCACAACAAAGTAAGCATTCTTTCTAAAAATTTTGAATAATGGAAAATGTTTAAGAAGTCCTAATATTATGTTGGACTCTGGTGTGATGCTATAGGATCAGCACTGGTCTGTGATGCATATGGTCAGCAGTTCAAACTCACCAGCTGCTCCTAGGACACCCTATAAAGGGGTCGCTGTGAGTCAGAACCGACTCAATGGCACTTAACAACAACAACATTATGTTGTGACCAAGTTTAATGCATATGACTTTTATCTTCAAGTAGTGAAACATTAAAACCTAGACGTTAGAAAGTAGTGAAGTATCAGTAACACATTACCCCTCACTTCCCAAAATGTCAGATCACAAAAGTATCACATAAAATTGATTCTAGTTTATTCATTTGTTTTCCTTTTTTCTCTGTGCATCTTTGTAACAATTTCTTTAAAGTGGAAATACAATTGTCCTCATGTTAGCAGCTGTAAATGACTAAAAGGTATGTAAAAATGTAACATGGATGCCAATAATCTGTTTATGGCAGTAATATATATATGGAACATCATTCAGGGGCAAGAAAAGAGAAAGGAGGAAAAAGAGAGAGAGTTGTTAATCATCTTTTTGTTGTTAAGTACCATTGAGTAAGTTCCGACTCATAGAGACCCTATATAGGGCTTCTGAGTAGTGGCTGATGGTTTTGAACTGCTGACATTGTGGTTAGCAACCTAGTGCTTATCCTACAGAGTCACAGAAAGACTCATCATCTTTAAGAATTTCCAAAACAGACTTCATAACTTAATAGGAAAAAAAAAAAGATTTTGTATTTAAAGTTAATTAGAGATAGATAGAAGAATATTAAAAGTACCATGGAGTGCCAAAAGAATAAACAAATCTGTGCTGGGAGGAGTACAAACAGAATGCTCCTTAGAAGCCATGATGGCTGGACTTTGTCTCTTGTACTTTGGACATGCTATCAGGAGGGAGTAGGCTCTGAAGAAGGAACCATGTTATGTAAAGCAGAGGGTCAGCAAAAAAGAGGAAGACCCCCAACTACATGGATTGGCACAGTGGTGGCAACCATGGACTCAAACGTTAACAACCATTGAGAGGATGGTGTTGTTGTTGCTGTTAAGCGCTGTCGAGTCAGTTCTGACCCATAGCGACCCTGAACAGGGTTTCCAAGGCTGTAAATCTTTATGGGAGCAGAAAGCCTGAGAGGATGGTGGAGGACTGGACAATGTTTCATTCTGTTCTGCATAGGGTCAGAACTTACTCAATGACACCTAACAACAACACTAATGTAAAACACTACATCACTATCATTCAACTCAGCAGATGTATCTTTTTCGAGGGACAATATTGCAGGTGACTGGTTTTTGGAGCCAAGGGTCAGAAAATAATTCTGCATCTATCAGTTGAACCATCTTGGGCAAAGCAGTTTACCTTTGCTATACTACAGTTTTGACTTACAAAAATTTGGTATTATTAATTACCTGAAGTCTCATGTTAAGTTCTTTGAAAGTTGCATTGTTTTTTGAAGTGCGTTGCTATTGTTAAGTGCCTTTGAGTTGGTTCTGACCCATAGTGATCCCATATAGGATTTTCAAGGAGTGACTGGTAGGTTTGAGCAGTCGACCTTGAGGTTGGCAGCTGAGTAATTATCATACAGTGCCACATTTGTTGTTGTTAGGTGCCATCAAGTCAGTACTAATAGTGACCCTATGCACAACAGAATAAATACTGCCTGGTCCTGGGCCAACCTCACAATTGTTGCCATGCTTGAGCCCATTGATGATGCCACTTTGCCAATCCATCT
>NW_006408791.1:167897-169288 GCF_000296735.1 Chrysochloris asiatica | reverse complement strand
TAAGCATTCCAGAATACTCATACTTCACAATGTTGTCCATAGCTTGTCATGATCCACACACTCAAAAACCTTTGTATAGTTAATAAAGCACAGGTAAACATCTTTCTGGTATTCTCAACTTTCAGCCAAGATCCACTGGACATCAGTAATGATATCCCTCATTCCACGTCCTCTTCTGAATCCAGCTTGAACCTATGGAAGTTTTCTGTCAATGTATGCTTACAGCCATTTTTGTATTACCTTTAGTAAAACTGTACTCGCATGGGATATCAAAGATATTGTCAAATGATTTCTGCATTCCATTGGGTCACCTCTCTTTGGAATGGGCACAAATATGGATCTCTTCCAATCAGTTGGCCAGGCAGTTGTCTTCCAAATTTCTTGATATAGATGAGTGAGTGTCTCCAGTATCGCCTCACTTTCTTTAATATTTCAATTTTTATTCCATCAATTCCTGGTGCCTTGTTCTCCTTTAAATCTATGGTGGTGTGGAGTCACCGCGACCCTGTATAGGGTTTCTGAGGCTGTAAATCTTTACAGGAGCAGAAAGCCTCATCTTTCTCCCATTGAACAGCTTGTAGTTTTGAACTGCTGACCATGAGGCTAGCAGTCCAACTTTTAATCATTATGCTACCACATCTCTTCCTTTAAAACTATTGGTGTTGAATGTCATTGAGTCAGTTCTGACTCATAGTGACCTGATATAGCACTCTGCAAATGTAAGCTATTATTTTGTTTTGCCAATTACCAAATATATTACTTAATTCTATCCAAATACATACTTGTGTAGGCTCCCAGGGGCATCTTTTCAGTTGTTAAAGGTTTATGAATAAGATGCTTTTCCTAATGGGATTAACCTGATACTTTTCTTAAACATTGTAATCTTGAGTCTATACAACAAAATAACACTTTGATTAGGGCAAAGCACATAATAAGGGTTATTCTAGTTTATTAAACATCAAGCATCATTCACAAAAGAGAATTACCTTTGTAAGAGATGTGTTTGTATGAGAAAGAAAGGATTTATAGCTTAATTATGAATGATTTATTGGTGGATGCAAACCATAAGCCTGTCTGAGAGGCATTTCTATGAGCATCTTCATGCATGGTTTGCAAAGCTAAAGAAGAGAGAAAAATGGTCTTTACATGGGTTCTAATATTATAAAAAGGAAATTCTCTTTCAGGAATCTAAGGAAACTACTAAAATACATTTACTGAGGCTTGGTGGTGGGATAACATCAAAACGACAAGAGGTTTTAAAAATACTCATTAACCTAACCAATTTGACAGTGCTTCACAATAACAAAAACAAGGCCTTACCAAAGATAATCATCAATCAATATGCTGACATATGCACTACCAATTTTATGTTTTATAAATATAGTTAATAG
>NW_006408791.1:160958-162450 GCF_000296735.1 Chrysochloris asiatica | reverse complement strand
TACATTGTAATTGTTTTGATCATAGACTGATCTCCCAGATTCTCTGAGTTTGTTCTTATAGTTTTGTTCTGTTCTCGACTTTTGCTTCTGTCTATATAATTCTGGGAGGTGCTGCCACGTTTATCAATCTCTGGTTGTTGTCTGTTCTTGTTGGTTCTGAGTCCACAGAACTCACTTTAGGATGTTTTGTAGCACAGGGTTGGCTTTGGCAAAACCCCTTAGCTTCTATTTATCCTGGAATGTTTTGACTACTCTGCTGTATTTGTCTAATAACTTTGCTGTATAAAGGATTCTTGGTTGGCAATTTTTTCTTTCAAGTTTTTATATATATCTCCCCATTGCCTTTTTGCTTGCATGGTTTCTGCTTAGAGATCCAAACTTAATCTGACTTACTTGCCTTTGTATGTAACACTTTTGTTTTCCCTAACTGCTTTCACTTTTGTTTTCCCTAACTGCTTTTGTTTTCCTTAACTGCTTATCTTTGATTTTGGAGAGCTTGATTTTGATATGTCTCAGTGATTTTCTTTTTGGAGTCTATCCTTCATGGTGTTTGTTGAGCTTCTTGATTGTTTATCTTTTCACTTTTCAGGATGTTAGAGAAATTATCTCCCAGAAGGTCTTTAACTATTTCTTCCATGGATTTGTGTGATTCTTCTTGTTCTGGAATGCCAATAATTCTTAAGTTATTCCTCTTCATGTTGTCCAACATGAATTTTAGACCTTCTTCAGATTTTTTTAATCTTTTTTTTTGTTTGTTTGCTCTTCTATCTTAGTGGTACTGAGAGATTTGTCTTTCAGCTCACTGGTTCTGCTTTCCATCTCTTCCATTCTACTCCTTTGCCTATTCAAAGTATTGTCTATTTCTGATATTCTGTTATTGATTGTTTCGAGCTCTTTCTGTAGGTTTTGAATTGTTTCCAATGCGGTATCTATCGTATTTGATTGTTCCTGTAGCACTTTCCTGACTTCTTCCTTATTTTTCTCAAATCCATTGTAAAGTGTTTTGAAACATTTTATAACCGTTTTTCTGAATTCCTTCTCAGGCATTTCCAAGGCCTGCCCTCCTTCCAGAATGGAGTCCAGGTCTACCTCTAGGTCATCTGTCTCAGGCATTTTATCTTGTTTCTGGACATGTTCTGATATGGTCATCTGATTTTGCTTCTTGGACATATTTAGTGTTTATTTGTGGCCTTAATACTTAACTGAGTATGTGTTTTGGTATTTTTCATGCTTTCTGATTGCTTCCAGGTAGATGTGATCAGGATTTGGGCTTCCCTTTTTAATCTTCTTATTGCTTAACTCAGAGTAACTTTTGCAGGTGTTGTCTACCTCCCTGGTATATGGCAGTTGGTATTGGTTCTTGCCTGGGTTTTGGTGTTTTATAGAGTGTGATTGTAGCTTGAGTATGTGGCAGCAGTTGCTGACTCTTCTTGGGTTATATAGGGAGAAAAAGAGTCCCCCAAAGGAAGAAGGGGGAGGATAAACAGCAAAA
>NW_006408791.1:136666-159971 GCF_000296735.1 Chrysochloris asiatica | reverse complement strand
ACTGAGTAGAAACAAACATGTTCTTATTTAAAATAGGAAGAAATAATCAAACTGACTTAGGTATCTAAATTTATATTCTAAAATAAGATTAAGAAAACAAAAGAAACAAAAACAGTCTCATTTAGTAATAACATGGGGGAGGAGAGGAAAGAATAAAACTAAAGGAAAAATTACCTCTCCAAAATTATTGTTGGGTCATTTCAGACTATCCAAGCCCACCAATTTATCATCTCCATACTTCAGGTCTAAAATGGATCTCCCTGAAGTAACTGACAAGTTTTATTAAGTGACTAGGATATAAACACCCTTTTGTTTGCACAGTGAGACTTATGATCTAAAGAAAATAGGTTCAAAATAGATGTATGGGTTTCTGTGGAATAAATGAGAGCCCCTTGCAAATGGCTTCATCTCCAATGATCTCCATGATGGTGGACCTTTGTTTTCATCTACTATTTTCCTACTGAATTGCTATAAATTTGTTTTTTATATCCCAGAGAGCCATAACTTCTGCTCTGGGCAATGCTGAAGATGCACCCTGTATTCTAGACTCACCTTTTACATGGTATACGCTCAACATTGTGAGTGATTTCCATGGGAGAATATTCTATTTAAAGAACAACCGCAGCAATTCACAGAATAACACACAAAAAATCATTTATGAAGATGTAAGAGAATGGAAAGCTCTCAATGATGTTTACACAAGCAAGTTAGACACCCCCTTCCCCATACCATACCCCTAAGGAGGTAGAGAAGAATACCCATTTGTGAGAAGTAGCATACAAAGTATTCATGCAGTCACAGGAATGCAAAAAATGGAAGTTTCTCAAAAAGGGATGTAGACATACACTTCTTGAGCACAAGAGTGTGCTATAAGGTCACACACATAAAATGGTGATTCATTGAATTAAAGGAGGGAGGGAAGAAGGAATAAACCAGAAAAACAGTCTCTATATACCACATTTTAAATCTCAAACACAGATATGGAATTCCTTTCTCAGAGAGAATGCTTTAAAATGAACCATTTTAAAAACAAGGAATACTTAAAGGGAATATTAAAATTTATTTTTAAAACTTTTCTTAGATTAAAACAAGCAAGCCACTCTCAATTCATAAAATGTACCAATATAACATAATGATAACTGCCTTCACTTTTAATTTTTAGCCAGCCAGATTCACCGTCCTCGAGATCCCTTAAGGTAAAAAAGTGAAATGACAACATATTATTGATGACTTTCCAATTAAATCCCAAAATAAAAATGAGGAAAAAAAAATTAACTGTCATATGAAAAAACAGCTAACTCCCAACCTGTGAGGTATATTTGTAAGGATGTTTCAGCTGGAAACAAACAAGCAAAAAAATGTGGCTCTTATCATTGCATTCACTGCCTGGATCTATGGGATGAAAAATGATTTGAACTTAATATTACAGTAGTACAATTAATATTAAGAATAACATGACTGCTGTAAAGAAACTCTTCTTCAGATACCTTTAGGGGAGATCATGGTGTTCTGTATTGTATTTACTGATGTATTCCCAGTCCCCACAACTAATAACATGTCACACATTTGGTAGTCAATATACATTTGTTGAATGGATAAATAAATTCCAAAATGATGTGTGAAACTGCCATATTGTTCTTGAGGTATATAAACAATCTTTATTTTAAATTTAATTTAAAGTTTTTAAGTTAAACAGAATATGGTGGTGGTGGTGGTGTGTTGTGGAGTCAGTTCTAACTCATAGCGACCCTGCACAAGGTTTCCGAGGCTGTAAATCTTTATGGGAGCAGAAAGCCTCATCTTTCTCCCGTGGAACAGCTGGCAGTTTTGAATTGCTGATCTTGGGGAGGTTAGCAGCCCAACTTGTAATCACTACACTATCAGGGCTCCTTACATAGAATATAACTGCCAAAATTAATCAGACATTTGTTGTTGTTGTTCTTATGTGCCATGGAGTCGATTCAAACTCATAGTGACCCTCTACAGGGTTTCTAAGGCTGTAAATCGTTACGGGAGCAGAAAGCCTCATCTTTCTCCTGCAGAACAGCTGGTAGTTTTGAACTGCTAACTGTGAGATTAACAGCCCGATTCATAACCACTATGCTTCCAGAGCTCCATGCCTGGATTTTTGTCTCTAGTGAAGAGTCAACTCATAATGTTAACCTCCAGGTGAGTCTGGAGCAAGCATCGGGGCAATGGAGAACATACCTAGGGTTCTAGTTTGGGTACTCCTACTACCTGAGTATCTGAGAAGAAGAGCAGCAACACTCCTAGATTGGACAGCATGTGCCAGGCTTAAGGCTAATCACATGGATTATCTCATTCCATCCTTACAATCAGCCTTAAAGATGGATGTGGAATATTATTTCTGCTTTGCTGATGAGGAAACTGATCACATAGCTCATCAAAGTACTCTTACTTAATAAGCCCTTATATTTCAATTTTCAGGCCTACACAAGATCCATTGTGTTGCGTGTGCTGTCTCAGAGGAAGTTAGCCTACCTGGACTTCAACCCAAGAAGCTCTGATGGTGTTTGGGTTAGGCATTAGACTACTAACCACAGGCTGGCAGTTCAAATTCACCAGTTTGTCTGTGGGAGAAAGATGAGGCTGTCTACTCTCATAAATATTTACAGTCTTGGAAACTCTACAGGGTCACTATGAGTTGGAATCAACTCAATGGAAGTGGTTAGGTTTTTGGTTTGAGGCTCACCTTATAAAAGGCAGTTGCAGTTGACTATAAGAGTTAAAGTTCAAGACATTCTAAATTTCTGGTTTTATTTAAAAGGCCATAGGAATCTCAGAGTAGTAATACCTTATTTTCTTGATGGTATTGATGTATTCAATGTTGGGACCAACTTCAAAGTAATTGAGGAAAGAAGAAAAATACTCATGAAATTTTACATATGACCAGTTCTTCTAGACCCGTAAACACTTGCACTGAATGAATATTTGTATTGAATTTATTTTAACTTTTGTCAAAGATTGCTGTAGTTGTTAAGGGCCACCGAGACAGTTCCAACCCTTAGTGACCCTGCATAAGGTTTCTGTGGAGCAGCTGATGAGCTTGAACTGCTGACTTTGCAGTTCAAACTGACCTTGTAGCCCAGTGTATTAATCCATAGTGCCACACCAGGACTTTGTAATTATTTTGTTTCCTAACTAGCCTTTAATACCATTTTGGACAGGACATCAAACAATACTAGGTAACAGGTATGAAATGGATGGTTTAATTGCGTGGATGACTAAAATAATTCCCTCATGAGTATTTAATTATTGAAATGTAGTTTATTTTCAGTCTGTTAAAATCTAAAACATCACCTATTATATATTGTCACAATAAAATTTTTGCTTGTTGAGAACAATTGAAAAATTCACAAAACACATTTGATAAGGTTTTCATATTATAAAAACTGAAAAGAGCTTTATGAATTTATAAAATAATATTTTTCTCAAGATATTAATATACTTTAAGTACGGCAAGGATACAAGATGAAATTAATTTGGAGACCACGGTACAAAGGTTAAAATGCTTGGCTGCTAATCAAAAGGTTGGCAGTTTGACAACATACAGAGAGGCATGTTGGTGGTGTTGCTAAGTGCTATTGAGTAGGTTCTGACCCATAGCAATTCTGTATAGGGTTTCTGAGGAGTAGTTGATGGACTTGAGCCACTAACCTTGTGATTCTCAGTCCTGTGTTGATCCTACAGAGCCACACCAGGTAAGTAGAGTTAAAGGAAGAATCAACACCAAATGCTGAGAACCCAGAGGATGGCAAACCTTTCACACCCAGGCCTAACACACAAAGGTAGGTTTCTGAGAGCTGGCGTTCCTTCTCTCTCTGATCTCCTGATGGTGCCTTCCATAGGCCACACCCAGCCAGTAGACAGGGTGAGGGCCTGCTTCTAGGGGCAAGAACAAGGAAAAGGAAAACAGAGGATGGCTTGGTGGGTGGGTGGGCACATCCATTAAAAACCCATTGTTATAGTACTCATTTGACTTAGCTTCCATGGCTTGATGATCAGAACTCAACTAGAGAAAGATAAAAAAAGTTTTGATAAAGGAAACAAGTGTAAATTGCTACAATTTGAAGAACTTGGCCTATACTTATGGATGTAGTAGCTCAAAATACCAACTGAGAGGAGAGGATTCTTCACATTAAGGATCAATCCTATCCCATCTGTACATATTTGTTAATAGGGAAGGGCAAATTAGACATTGGCTTCCTAAAATGAGTGGGCAATAAAGGCACAAAATGACTGGCTTACAAGTTTTCAAGAGGGAGTTTAGTTTCAGAGTGTGCAGGGGAAGGTAGAATCCCCACTGAATAGTTTTCATCTTGTCTAGACGAGTCTGGTGAAAGGAGATGGGGATAAGATTCTTATATTTCAAAAGTGAATAACTGTTATCATGACTAATTGCTACTGTCACAACTGTAAAGGTAGAAATTTTGTAACAAAAAGTGTGGAGTAGTTAATCTTACAGTCCAGGAACAGAGGACCATAGGACCATCAAAGATGAGCATGAGCAGAATGTGGGACCCTCTCCAGATAAGCAGTGACACCAGAGATAGAGGCAGAGATGACAACATGGAAAGATAGAGCAGCTGAGGACTCCAGACTCATGGATAGAGAAAGGCTGTGTGCTGGTGGCCAGGAGGCAGGCTTGCAGAATGTGCCCTTTCATTGAAAACAAACAAAACAAACCATTGTTGTAGAGCAGATGCTGACTCATAGTGACCCTACTGGATAGAATAGAAGTTCCCGGTGGGATTTCCAAGGCTGTAATCTTTATGGAGGTAGACTATCACATCTCCCCCCTATAGTGTGGCTGGTGAGTTAGAACTGCCATCCTTTTGGTTAACAGCCAACTCCTGAACCACTGTGCAACAAGCTCCTTGTTCAAGTGTTCTCTTACTGTTACTGAGGCTGCTGCTAGGTAGAAGGACCTATCATGCTCCTCTGACCTTAATTTAAAGGCATCTACTGGAGCCCTGGTTGTGTAGTGGTTACAAATCGGGCTGCTAACATCAGGGTCAGCAGTTCAAAACTACCAGCTGTTCTGTGGGAGAAAGATAAAGCTTTCTGCTCCTGTGAAGATTTACAGCGTCGGAAACCCTGTGCAGGGTCGCTATGAGTCAGAACTGACTCCATGGCACATAACAACTTGAAAGTATTATTTGGGGATTTTTCCACATAAAGCATATTTTTAAAACGCCAATTTCCCTTTTCCCCCTTCAAGTTCTATTTAAAATGAAAAAAACTTCTTTCTTTCATTTACCTCCTGGTAACACTGACGTCTGTAGTTTAAATAACAAACTTTCTGTTTGGCAGACTTTTCTCTAAGATCCCATCTTGAAAGCTCTCAAAACTGTGGGAAGTCTTTATACAATTGTTAATGAACACCAGATTCAGGAAATTTCCCTAAAATCCCTATTAAAGTTGGTGAATAACTTTTCCTAAATGTTAATCCAGTCACCATCATTTCTTTGATAAATGCTAAATGCATTTGAAGTACATATCTGAACACTTTTATTGCTCTCTAATATATTAATTTTATGCATACGTAAGTTTTTCATATTTAATGATTATAGGGTAAACATAAACAAGTACATAAAATAATGAATACTACCACTTTTTAGAAATTTTAAATTACTATCAATAAATTGTACACCTATAAAAAGTTCAACTGGCAAAATTTGTGTCATAACCTTATGTCTTGGTTTGGAGGTTTAGGGTCATGGTTTCATGGTACAACACAGTTAAATTGGCCTAACACTGTGTTTAATGCTTTGGTTCTATCTCCTAGTTCATTGCATAGTACCTGGAGTCTTGTAAGTTTGCTATGGGCCATCCAAGATACAACAGTTGGTCTCTTCTGGAGCAATAGAAGAGGAAGAAAAAAACCCCCAACTCTTATACATTATGACTCATAGAGACCCTGTAGAGTTGTTGCTGTTGTTGTTAAGTGCCATCCAGTCAGTTCCAAGTAGTGACTGGTGAGCTTGAACTGCTTGAACCTTGCAGTTCAAACTGACTTTGCCGTCTAGCACATCAACCCACAGAGCCATACCAGGACTCCTAAGTATAGAGTAGAACTGCTGAATAGGGTCTGAGTCTATAAATGTTTATGGAAGCCAACTGCTTCATCTTTCTCTTGCGAGCAGCAGTTGGGTTTGGACTGCTGATCTTTTGTTTAACAACCCATTGCTTAACCCACTGCATTACCAGGACTCTAGAGGAAATAGGGAGCAGAACATGTCTTTTTTTGTTATGAGATCAGAACTGGAGACCAGAACTATCATAACTGAACATTCTGGTTAAAGAGTCTATAGAAAAGTTATGTCCAGAATGAGGACATGAAGAAGAGAATTTTAAATTCTCATGGAGCTGTGAAGGTTGTATGAGCCCCCAAAACTACTGCCCTGAGATAATCTTTTAAACTTTAAACCAAAAATTGCCCTGAAGTCTTCTGAAAACCAAGAAATAGTTTAGCTTAATTATTCAAGAACTGTGTTCTTTTAAGAACTATCTATATGGGATCAAATTAACAACAGCAGCTTGAAATATTAGATAGGAAACTTATGGGGCAGTGAATTTATGTCAATGGGGGAGAATTAATTGGAAAAGATGGGAGAGAATGGAACTGAATTCTTGAGAAAAGGAATTGGGCATGTAGAAATTGTTGAATTGGTGTCTATATTGTGATGTGTATATTTACCACAGTAACAACAACAACAACAACAAAAATATATATTTTTAAAAGAAGGCACTTTCTTATTGGAACTGAGAAACATAGGAACTGGAAGAATTTTAAATGGGAGTTCTTCAAGCACACATCTCTGACCACTGCTAAACATAAAATCTTAGAGAGCAGGAATCATATCTGATTCATCTCTGCAGTAACTGTAGGTCCTAAACAGCATCTAGTACACTGTAGGCATGCAATAAATGTTTACTGAATTGGCCAGACCTTGATTTGTCCCTATAATGAACCACCACAAACAGCACACAGATAATTACTTACTGGAAAAATTCCAACTAGTGTTTGATGTTACCTATGTGGTTTTTCTCTCAACAGCAGCTCTGTAGGATTACATTATTTTATGTGTTTGTTTTTTCCCCTTTGACTTTAATGTCATCTACTTGAACATCAGCTTCACACAAAATTTCTACCAGGACATACGACAGCAGATTCAAAGCATCATTTTTAAAATAGTGCCCGTGTCTCTTAATTTAGAAGACACGTAGTCTCTCCTGACATAGGCCAGTAAGATGCATAATTTGCTATTAACATGCCAACAGAAAACATTTTTAAAAAAACACATGCTTTGATTTTTATGATCAAAATGTTACCACAGACCTGGCTTTTATTATAAAGTAATTCTATATTTTCCTGCATTTAATGAAAACATCCATTTAAAAATTTAACCTTATAATGTAACTTTTTAAGCTTACACAGAAAAAAAAAAAAAAGGTTGCATTTTAAATGAATCTGAATAGACAAGAAAAAAAAAATAGGAAAAGAAATGTGGGATAAAAGTTAAAGTATTTCTCCATACTTTTCAAACTTAATCCATTCCCCTATTATGTAGTTTAGATCCAAGCAATATGTTTTAAGTATCTTTGATTCCTTGAAATCTTAAATTTAACACTCTTCTGGATAAAGCAGTCTTTCTCTTATGCTTATGAGATAATGAACTACAGAATCAGAAATGGCACTGTATGGGCCTTTGAACCAAGATTCAAGGAGATGAAATCCTGTTTGATGTATATAAACATCAGAGAACCCATTCTGATTTAATAGAATGATTATTTTTTTTCTTAGTCTGTGGCAAAATACTCTGTTTCCTAAAAATGCTCTCTGATGCAACACTAAAGGTTTTGTGGTTTTTTGTGGGGTTTTATCTGTTTGTTTTTCTGGGATGTAGGGTAGCGGGGATGTCATGTTGTTGTGAATCTAGCATCTTTCAGGATAGCTGTTATATTCATTTCTCATAATTCACTGTGGTGAGAATTCAGAACATAGTGAAAGGAAATTTGCCTTCCATTTCACCAAAACATAAAGCTTCATTTAAAATGGAAAAGGATGTAATAGCAACAGTACAAATTCATTATTCATAATCTTGTATTTCCCTAAATCTCTATAACACATTATTTTAAAAGCTTCAGACAGATGCCTTTAAAATATCTTACCAATATTTTGATACCTGAGTAAGTCTAAGCAAGCCTTAAACTTCGGAAATGACCTAACTCAATCAACCCTTTTATTTAAAAAATTTTTCTCTCTCAAATTTTCATTACTCAATGAATATTGAGGAATTTTAGGCACATGTTCACAAAAAATGTGTACCTTATTGTGAACTTGAAAAATGAAAAGAGAAAATTTCAATAGAATATTGTTAAACAAATAATTTTTAATAGAATTAGTTTATTTCATTTTTTGTATTTATTTTGTCTGGCTCTTTCATTTGAAGCACATTTAGACTTCAAAGTTACACTTTAAGTAACATTGTGGTTGTTAATATCTGAGCTTACTTAGCACGGTTAACTGAGGCCTTGATATAAAGAACCATAAAAAAACAAACATCTATTCTTTGGCTACAGCATCAGAAGTTGCCACCATTCATTTTGCATGGCATATATTATAGCTGACCCTTGGAGAGATAGACATCTATTATTACTGAGACCCATCAACCTTTCCCTAATATCTCTTTGGAGAACACCAATCCCCATTTCTAGGGGTAAGGTACCAGAATCCAAGCTTAGCCATCAGAACAGTCCACATCCCATAACCATAGTGATCTGTTTAGAGAGGGACAAACAACTCAAATTGCCTCTGTCAGAGTGGCCCTAGAAATTTTGCTGCAATATTCAAGAAAGGTGCCCTATTTCTCCAGTTAGGGTTAAATTGGTAGTAGCTTCTAATGGCTTAACACATGGAAACAACCTGGCTGAAAATATAGTCCAAACTGGAAAACAGTTACATCTTAATTTACAAGACTTAACCCTAGACTTTGTATCAATCAAATAAAGTCACTTTTACTTATGCCAGCTTGAATTGCCTGTTACTTGCAGCTAAAAGAATACTGACTTTAACAACACTAAAAATAAACATGAGTGCAGGGGCTTTTGATTTCTAGTGAAATTTTCTCCACATATACCCTAACTCATTTAATATTCACAATTCATAAAAGCATAAAACCATTAATTAAATTAATATTCATTATTGTTTGAACCATACTCTATAGCAGTCCCTATTGTGGCCACTGGGAATGCAAACGTGAACAAAAATTCCTATTTTCTTGTAGTTTATAATCTAGCATGATACAATGGAATAAAAGTAAAACAAACTGGTAAACATAATATATGAAAAGGAAATAAGCATAGGGGGAGAAAACATCAGGATAGATGCCAGGATAGAAGTCATGGCCAGGGAAGGTCTTAGTTACATGGGAGGGAGGGAGGGGTTACATATCTCAGCACATTAATAAGTATTCACTAAGTTAAAGAATAAACAGTAAACAGTTGAGCCAGAAAGTGATGTTTACACTCATCCCCGAATGATGGGTTAGAAGTCTCTTGCAATGGGCCAGGTCAGAGATAGCGAACCCCAAACACCCAAACAGTTAGCCCTATGAGAATGGGTCAAACAATAGGACAAAGAGATGGCATCAAGTTAGATGTAGAGTCTCTGGAGTTTTCTCATGTAGATGGGTGCAGCTGTTGTCACTGGAATAAAACACAAAGGGGCACAATTTGGAAAAAAGGGAGGGAGACAACGTATGGGTCAGTTAAACCTGACTGGCACTATGCTAACCAAAAGGTCGGCATTTCAAACCCACCGCCACTCCTCAGAAACATGGTTAATATGAATTGAAATCAACTTGACAGCACTTAACAAGTGTCCCCTGTTTTTTTTTTTTTTTTTTTTCAGAAGTCAATTTATTGTAAATGTTAGCTCCGTTCTTATCAAAATTTAGAAATAAGGGATCATGTCCTGTCTTCTTCACAAATGTGAAAAAGTCTTAAGGGCTTAATCCCATGGTTGTAGCATTGGTCATTGGATGGAAATACACCTTTTCATATCCACCTTCCAGAAGAGCAAAATCCAGAACAAATTTCACATCTCCATTATCACAGAAGAGTGGCACACCCTTGGCCAACTTTTAATTTTTTCAGCATGGCTGCTTCATCAGCAAACCTCAGATTTCTACTTCCAACACCCAACTGTTTGGCAAGATCCTTTAAATTAACTTGTCTGTCATGAAGAACTGTCACCAGCCAATAGCCTTTTTTCTTTTAGTCTTTAAGAAATAACTTTTGACTATGTGCTCCTTTCAAATGTTGAATATGAGGCATCATTTCTTCAACTGTAAACACCTCCATGCAGATGGCCAAGGCGCCGAGCCGAGGCTCCAGCTCTGTTCGCGCTCGCCATGCCGCTGCCGTCATGCCACGTGACTAGGACCAGACTGTCCTCTGTTTTTTAAAAGTCCACTTAATGCCATTTTGCTTTTATGAAAGACCTAATAATGTCTTTGTTGTTGTTGTTGTTAAGTGCCATTGAGACAGTTCTGACCCATAGCGACCCTGCAAAGGATCACCAAGGAGAGACTGGTGAACTTGAACCATCCACCTTTAGTCGTATCTATTTTTCCAACCAAAAGAAATCTAAGGAGGAATTTCGCTTTTATTTTAAAAAAGACAATAAGCAGAACTGGCATTTCAGCACTTGTGTTGCAACGGGCCTTCAGATATGCAGCATGCACCTCAACAGTGAGAAGAAATGGCATCACCCATCTCCTTTCTTGGGGAACCACACTTTATAGAACATTATGTCCACTATGTTTAGGCTGTGTATTTATCATATCACTCCTGCTTTTACTACATTAGTGTTATTTTAGCCTTTATGTGTTATTTGATATGATTTGGTAGATTATTTTGGGGACCTAGGAATGCTCAAAATGTTTCCTAAAAAGGGCCCAAACTGGAAATACAAAATGGAGACTCACTGGCGTAGAAACCACAGTTCAGCTTGGGGTCTGAGAGCCCCACTCAGACAAGAAAAGAGGAAAGAGTGGTCACCACCTCCCTCTTCGTAATCTGTTTTATTTGTGAGCTTTTATAAACACAGCCTTCCTTCCGCCCCCTCAAGTCCCCTGTCCCATTTCTTGGTTATAGGACCCAACAAGACCCTCACTCAGGAGACACTCCGTCAGTGGAATGACTGAATGTGTAGCACTCACGAGAATATACAGTTAGTTCTATAGGGTTTTTTTTTCTCCACAGCAATCTCTACTGTTATAGCTGCCGGTCTTGGCCGTTCCACTGAATCCAGTCTCGTATTCCAATATCACATCTTAATTTCGTTCACGCTCTAATCACAGCTGGCAACACATTCTGGGGATGTCTCAAAAAGATCTGAGTTGGATTTTTTTTTTTTTTTTGTCATTTTAATTTACAGTAAAATGACTATCTTTTTTCCTTTCTCTTTTCCGAGGCAATTTTATAACAGCTATTAACTGGAAATCTCAAGTAACAAAGGAGGTGGAAAAGCAGAAAGGCACTGCTGTCGGCGATTAAAGGCCGATTTTCTGAGCGTGGTAGACAGCTTACCCTAGGGGGCAGCAGACCCAGCCCGAGGCCGAGGGGAGGCGCGGCTCACCTCCTGGGGCGCGCACCCAGTGGACGCAGGTCCCGGGTTGGCTGAGCCTGCCCGGTTCAAGGTCGCCAGGCCACGCCCTTTCGAGAGTCCAAAGAGGGCACTTCAGCTTGGGATGTGTCCCTCCCTCCCTCCTTCCTCTTCCTTGGTTAACTCCCCCGTGTATCCGCCTCCCTGCCCCAGGGTTTTCTCAAACCATTTCTCAATCCTGCTCCTTTATCTCCACACATCGCAAAGATGCTCTCCCCCTCCCCCCATGTCTGTGAGTACGTGTGTAATATTATTAACACGTGAGGCGAAAATTCGTGTAGGGTCAAAATTACCCTTGGAATATAGTCACACGATTTGGTATCTCCACCCAAGACAATGATGACAGGCACACGTGGTTAAAGCACGCCCTTACAGTGTACAGTAAATAAAAAGCACAGATGCAAAATATAAATTTTAAGTACATACGGGAAAAATGGTTTTGGTGACTCTGCATACGACGGTACTGTACTTGTTTTAACCTCGCACATTTGCCCTTAAGGGACAGGAGGGTGGGCCTCATCTGATTTTGCCACCACCTTGTTGTACTGATCTTGAATTAATGAAGGAATGAACGCCTTAGGCCAGGAAGAAGTGGGAGGCCGAGTTCCACTCTCTGGCCAAGTCCGGAAGAGGACACGGGAACCCGCGGGCTCTCGGGTTCCACCCAAAGGTACTCGCCTGGAGTCCCAGCCAAGCAGCTCTCCCTCCGCGCCACGTGTGCCCACTTCCCAGAGACCATGGTCTGGCCACGCCCCCAGCACGCACGCGCCTTGCAGCCCTGCGGCCTGGCCAGACGGTAGTCCGCGACTCATCCAGTAAGCCGACTGCCCCTCGCACCTGCACCCGCTGGGGGGCGCTCCTCTCCCGCCCCGCGCTCCCACTCACGGGCGCCTCAGGGACTCCAGTAATTCTACTCCCAACCCGAGGCGCGCGCGCTGCCTCCTACCTGAAAGCCGGAGAGGCGGGCGGTAAAGACTCAGGGGGCTGAACAGATTTGTGGCGAGAGGCGGGAGGCAAGAGAGCGAGCGGCCATGGCAGACAGTCCCTATGCGAGCGCGCGCGCGGTCCCCGCCCTTGCTCTCTCGGTCGACTCCGGGCCACAGCCCAACCCAGATGCTGCGCGCCACCCGCCTCGCCGCTCCTAATAACAACGGCGCCTCGGGTCAGGTGGCCGCGCGCGGACAACGCTGCCATTGGCCCTGCGGGGAGCGCGGTGCTTCTGGATTGGTTAGGGGGCGGAACCTAGACCGGCGCGGAGGTGGGGCTGTGCAGGGAGGCGGGCAGGGAGCCTGGGGGGCGGGGCCAGGCCGCGGTCCGCGCCTTTGTGCCGGGCGCGCGCTCGTCGCCTGCTCAGGCTTCAGAGCCCGCTGCATCAATAATTCAGAGCGGCGGCGGCGGCTGCAGCAGCGGGTACGGACGGGAGGCGGCGGCAGCAGAGGAGACCGCGAAGCAGTGGATATGCATCCAAGTGAGGTTGAGCAGCCGCGGCACCCCTGAGGCCCTGACGGGGCTCTGGAACATCGCGGGGGAACGCTTGCCCGGGAGTGCGAGGAAGCGCAGTAGTGTCCAGAGCGGTGTTGGCAGAGCTGCTCCTGGAGCTGAGGAGGGGGCTTCGAAACGGCCAGGGCGGGGGGGTGGGGCGGCTGGCGTAGGCAACTCCGGGGGTGGGGGGCGGGGTGGGCGCCAGCGCCGCGATGCTGGGCGTTGTGGAGCTGCTGCTGCTGGGGGCGGCGTGGCTGGCGGGCCCGGCCCACGGGCAGAATGAAACGGAACCCATCGTCCTTGAGGGCAAGTGCCTGGTAGTGTGTGACTCCAACCCCACATCCGACCCAACGGGCACGGCTCTGGGCATCTCCGTGCGCTCCGGTAGCGCCAAGGTGGCTTTCTCGGCCATCAGGAGTACCAACCACGAGCCGTCCGAGATGAGTAATCGTACCATGATCATCTACTTCGATCAGGTGAGCGCTCTTTCCCAATGCAGATTGCGGGTGTGGTGGAGGTCTGATCATCTGATCCCTTCCAGGGCTCTGCGGAGGCGCAGGGACAAGTATCCAGGCTGACCCCTGCCCACTCTCCGTTCCCGTCTCGTTCTAGGTACTAGTGAACATCGGCAACAACTTTGATTCCGAACGAAGCACTTTCATTGCCCCGCGCAAAGGGATCTACAGTTTTAACTTTCACGTGGTAAAAGTCTACAACAGACAAACCATCCAGGTCAGCTGCCGCCGTGGGACCAGGCCCTCGCCCTAGTAGAGGGTTTCTAGCCTGACGGGTGCGGGGACTGTATGGGGCTAGGAGACAAAAGTGGCTACTGCATGTGCTCAGGGCTGCTTGAAGGGTAGAGGGTTCTCACGACTTTGTGGCTTGGACTGTCCCCTGTTCCCTTTCTCGCCGGCTCTTGGGGCCTAACCCTCTCCCCAGAGACATTTACATGCTTTCTCCTTCTGAGCCTTTCGGATGAGGTTCCCCACCTTCCTATGGGACCTCCGGTTGCTGTCAGCACCACAGACAGCTCCGGCCAGCGGAAGCCTGGGAACCCGGCTGCTACCTAGACTTCAAAAGCACAGCACTTCGCCCCGGTTTAGAACCAAGCCAACTACCTGAGTGCTAGTATCACGAACAGGATCACCGGTGTCCTGTGGGGACAGACTCCGGGTTTTTGAACAAGGAACTCGAGCCCCGGTGGAGTGAGGGGTGGAGTGAAAAGGGAGGGGAGTAGTGGCCCACCTTCTGTTTCCTGCCCTGCCCTAACTCGCACTCGAGGGCTAGTTCTCCCGGTCCCCAATGGTATTCAATTCCAACGGGCGGAGACAAAGGCGGAACTTGAGGCTAGGTAGCGGGCGCCGGCCTCTGGCTGTCTATTCAACCGCAGTGGGCAAAGCTAGGCGGTGGCGACCGCCGGATGATTTTGGGGCGGGAATGGAGCCTGGGCTTTGAAGACGGGAATGCAGGTTGATGCGAAATTTCTAATCAGCTAGATATTCCTTCTGCGCTGTATCCGAAGGCGAAGAGGAAGCCAAGACCCGGAGGAACTAGTGTTTTTTGTTTTGTTTTCCTAGTGTTCAGGAAAAGAGTGCTTGAAGGAGGAGGAGAGAGACCCGCCGTCTCAGGGCTTGAGCCACTTTCGGACTCCACAAACTGAATTTCAGTCAGGAATCCTTTGGCGCGCTCAGCTTGAGAAAACGGAATGAGAGCCATTCTCGTTTTGGGGACAGACCCTTTCTCTCACCCAAAATCTATCCGTTGTCCCTACTGAACCCTCCCTCGGCAAGCAGATAAGCTGCAAGCCCTTTCTTCCTATCCCCTAACCCCCTCCCCAGTGCTTCCTGGTGTTTGTGGCTGTTAGCACAGCGGCGGGGGTTCGCCGCAGCAGCCGCTCGCGTACTGCCTGGGCTGTGCCTCAGAACTGCCCTTTCTCTTTCTCAGGTGAGCCTCATGTTAAATGGGTGGCCGGTGATTTCAGCCTTCGCTGGTGACCAAGACGTGACCCGGGAAGCCGCCAGCAATGGAGTCCTAATTCAGATGGAGAAAGGCGACCGAGCATACCTCAAACTGGAGCGGGGGAACTTGATGGGGGGCTGGAAGTACTCGACCTTCTCTGGATTCTTGGTGTTTCCCCTCTGACTGGTTCTTAGAAAGTGAGGCAGAGACTGGAGGGGAGTGAGCAAAAGGCTGACATGTAGAGAACGAGAAAGCTGCACAACTTGAAACTTCCCACATGTTCCCCAGCTGCATCTGGGTAAAAGATGCTTGCCGGTGGCGGGACAAGGTTGTCCGTTTCCTCCTTAGGAAAAGTGAATTCCGCTTAGCTTTGTGCGCTCCCATTTCCAAAAATAAATAAATAAACTCGCCTTCCCCATTCCAGTTGCAGTAATCATGAGACTGCCTTGTCATTGTTTCTTGCCCCCACGTTCATGTTCCCTACAATTTATTTTAAAGGAACTTCGTATTTCACAGTATAATGTGAAATATTTTCCTCCCCGTTTCTCCTCTGAATCCTTCCACTTGCTGAAATCCAATATGCCCCTCCCCCTTTTTTTCCGTTTGGGGAAGGCTTAAAGTTTTTTTGTTTTTTGTTTTTGGATTGGGGAGGTAGTTTTAATTTGACAAATGTTACTCTTATTAAATGATGCTCACGAGTTAAATACATGAAGATACTTTGTATTTTGGCTGTCTGGTTGCAAAGAAAGGACTCGCCTTAGTGGTGACTGGTTTAAAAATGATAAATATATGTATTACATAGATACATATATATATGTATGTAATATATATATATATACACATATATATATTAACATTTGTACAAGAAGAACTCTTCCCAGTGGAAACTGACTGTATTCCGTATTTCTATGTTCTGTTTGGAGTGATCGTGAAATCTAAGGCTGCTTGATATTCTGATGCTTGTCAATGCCCTAGTGCTCTGTGGCATCACCAAACGCCAGGAGGTTCTTCTGGACGCTTTCTCGTCCTCTGTAACATACATGTGAACAACCAAGATTTAACTTTGCTTTGATCCAATAAAGTTGAAGTGGGATTTTTATTTTTCTGAGACAGCCTTTTGAACACTGCGTCTTCCCCAACTGCCAGGTTGGGGCAGGGCAGAAAGGCGAGGTGTGGGATACTTGGGAGAAGGCATCCGGAGAAAGGCAGGGCTGCTTCCAGGACCAGCTAAATCGACCCTGCTTTCCGACAGGGCTGAGGGTCGCAGTGCACTCTCCTGTGCTCCTTGCTTTGGTACAAACCTAATAAGATATGTGGCCAAAATTAGTTTAGGAGCGCCCGCCGCCCGGGAGCGAAGTTTGGGTTTTTCTCAGCCTAAATACAAAGACTAATCCCAATTCAAGGACCCAAACAATTTGCCATCTCACCAAGCCTTCTACCCTTGGATTTTGCCGGTCATCGTCTGCTCTGCAGTTCCAGAAGCTGCGTTTTCTACCACTATCTCTGAACCCCGAGTCTGCCCGCCGAACTACCTGGGCGCCCAGGACCTGCGCTTACTCGCAAGACTTTTATCCGAGAGAGGTTAATCCAGGAGTTTTGATTGTATCGGAACATAATGTGAAAGCAAAATTGAAATAAACAATTTCGTTTTAAGTCTGGAAGACTGACCCAGTCGGTTCGGTTCGGCAGCGCGGAGAAACTGGGTGGGAGACTAAGGGTAGAAGGCTGGACGTCGCGGCCCACGTAAGACCCTCTTTTCCAGGCATCAGCTTCAGGGAGGAATTTAATTAGCTCCAGGGGTTCGGATTAAAAATAACACGGCAAGCAACATTACCTGATTATTTTTGAGGTTTGTCAGAGGTAGGTACTCCTCAGCACCTAGACGGTGTTTCTTCTCTGTACACAATCCACCGGCCGCTGCGCATCTCTAGCTGTCCTAATCCTGCAGTCCAGCTATCCAGGGGCCGCAGAGGATAGGTAGGGATTTCGGGAGTGAGAAACTGCTTCAGTGCTATTCTGTTCCTTTTCCACTGTTTTACCTCCTCCTAGTCAGTCCTTGGGGGAGTGAGGATTTGGAGGAATAAGGAACCCTAGAGAAATTTTAAATAGAGATTAAACAACACCATTATTATTATTTTTTTTAAAGCCCCACTTTCCTCGTGTTCTGGATGGAAGGGAGTAGGGAGTGGTCTGGAAAAGCAGCGAAACTAGCTCAATCCAACCATTCTGCTTGCTTGGAGCAGGCCATGAGTATTATGGGTGGGGTAGCCATCATCCTTTCTAGGAAACTTGGAGTGCACTCTCTTGAGGGTGAGTGGTCATTCCTCTTCCAAAGGTCCACCGGGATTCTGGTCACTGTAGACCCCGTGCATACTGGGGCTAAGGAACCACCAGCCTGCACCCAGCTGGATAGCTTTGGCAAGTCCTGCAGTTAGGACTTAGTTTGTGTGTCTGTATGAAGACAGGAAACAGTCTAGATATCTCCAAGAATCTGGGGTTCCAATCTGTCATCTGCTTCCTGATCTAGGGGCACCAAATTTCTTTTTCTGGGGTATTGAGTCCTGACTGTTGCCGGCACTGCCAGGCAGGTGTGTGGGGGGAGGGTTTGTTTCTGAGTGCCTGCTCTTGAACACTAGCCTGCAGCTGTAGTGGAGACATTCCGCCATTATCTCAGTCTTACTCAGGAGGTGAACTCTTAGGGGAGTGAAGGGCACTCAGTGGGAAGGAGAAGGGGAGGTTTTCCCTTGAATAAGCTGGGTTCCAAGGGCCTTTGCCTCCATAAAGGTCTGAACCTGGCATTGGAGATTCTCCCCAATCTGGTTCCAGCCTCATCTTCCACTGAATGATGAACCCATTTTACATTCTTGTCACCTTTGCTTTTGTCCTGTGCTTGAAACTGAAAAGGCCTTTTTCCCCTTCACTTTCCAAAACCCTATCCTTCCTGAGAAGCACCTTGTGCACACAGCACCGGACACTGCTTTAGAAACACTCACCACTCTTCTCACCCTCCAACCAGACCTGCTTGGCATGGGAAGAAAACATATAGGCTGGTCTTGGAAGTGCATAACTGAAGCCTCTACCCAGAGAGCACTAGAAAGATGTGGGGTGCCCTTGCTCCCAACTGCTATTATCCTCATGCCTGAGCTTCCCATTAACCTGGATGGGGCTGAGGACAGTGATTCTCACTGGTGGACTTGGAGGCTAGAGGCCTTACTGGGGGTTTAATCACACTAGTAGGGCCAACTCTGGAGTGATTGTGAAGGCAGTTGTTACCTCTTCCAGAGGCAGGTGAGCCCATCTTTGTTTGAAATTGAGCTCCAGCTGGGAGAAAGCCAAGCTGGTGTGTTGGGGGTGAGGAGGAATGATGGACACGTCTTGCTGGTTCTCCACCAGAGGAGAAGGTGGATTGGAAAACATATACTTCACTGAGACTTTCTTAAATACTTAGAACTCTCCAAGCTCTTTGGATCTGGGTCCCACCTCCTACTTTTATCTAAAATAATCCCCATCAGAATGACCTTGCAAGGCCTCAGGACCATTCTCTCATTTAGTCTCAAACTCAGTCTGTTAGAAAGGCCCCATCCCAGTGGTTCACTTCCTTCTCCACTAGATCCTCTGAAATAGGGTCACTATGAGTTGGAACCGACTTGATGGCACTTAACAATAACAACCCTTTCCCCAACAGTAAATGTCACCTCCTCGAGGAAGCCCTTTATACCTCAGATAGGCAGAACCATCACCTCTTGTCTAGTATTCCTCTTTGGAAGTCAAATATGACCTTTCTTACTATATTCACTTGCCTCCCCCACCCAGTTTCCTGGGGGTAGGGTAGTATTTTAGTCAGCCCAGGAACCAGTAGTGGTGTGATGGGACCAGGGCTGTGGTGCAGAGTACTCAGGGAAGCTTCCAGAACCCAAGGAGCCCAGACCTGATATCTTAGCTCTGAGTTCTTCAGAGGACACCAAGCGTTCCAACAGTTGCCGGGCCAACAGTGGACCCGGAGGAGGAGGATCCAGTGGGTAGAGGAACTTGGATCAATCCTCTCTCTGCTCTCTGCGAAGCTGGCGGGGTTGCATTGAGAACCTAGCTGCCCACAAGCTCACAGTCTGCTCTTTTCCGGTTTAGCCGCGCTGGGAGCGCGCCTTCCTAACTGTGCTAGAGAGCAAATGCTCACAGCCCGGTCAGACCGACTCCTAACGAGAATATAATTATTCTGATGGAGAGGGAACCTCAACCCGCTTTCTTAATGGTTATTTCAATTGGGTGGCGGCAGCACGTTATGGGCCCTGGGCAGTGTCCTGGGGGCCGGCAGGACCCCGCTAGAGAGTGAAAGACCCAGGACCTTGGCTGTGTGCCCTGTACTCGGCCACTGGCTTGAATCTGAGAGTTTCCTCGCCAATTCACTCTTCACCCCTATCCTTTTACCCCCGCTCCCCACTCCCCCCCCCCCCCCCCCCCCCCCCCCCCCCAAAGTTCTTGGCTCAATCTTGGCACTACATCGACAGTCAAATAAAATGCTGAAACCTAGAGACCTGGATAGAAAGTGCAGTCAATTGGTTGTAGAACATATCCAATTGGAGGCAATTAATCACTTTGTCCTAAAGTGGTCTTTTTAAAAGGGTCCCTCAGTGAGAATGTATTCCACACTTTCACTGAGCCTTGTAGTTGTTAGTGCAGAGGGGTCTGTCCAGACTCATGGCGACACTGGCAGGGGTGGGGAAGCTTTTTTTTGCCAAAATTTATAACATCATTTGCAGACCATGCAAAATTAACAACTAAAAATTAGCCTGTTATATTTGGTCATACATTTAATGTGATAGCTGGAGTCCTGGTGTGGTGCCATAGGATAAGCACTGGACCACAAGGTCGGTTTGAAAACAAGGTCAGCGATTCAAACTCACTAGCTGCTCCTCTGAAATCCTATGCTGGGTTGAAATGAGTAGGAACAGACTGGAGGACACTTAACAACAATAACAATGTGAGAGCTGAAACTGTGGTTGCCTTGGCAGGGCCAGACCAAATGATTTCCCAGGACTTATATGGCCTGCAGGAGTCCTGGTGTGGCTCTGTGGGCTAATGCAGCAGACTGCAAAGTTGTTTGAACAGCAAGATTGGTGGTTCAAGCTCACCAGCTGCTCCTTGGAAACCTCATACAGGGTTGCTATGGGTCAGAATCGACTGGATGCAACTTAACAACAACAACAACAACAACAACGTAGAGCCTGCAAGAGTCCCGGTGCGGTGCCGCAGGATAATGTACAGGACCACAAGGTCAGTTTGAACTGCAAGGCTGATGGTTCAAATTCACCAGCCCCTCCTTGGAAACTCACCAGGAGTCAAAATGACTCAGGAAACTTAACAACAAGAAGGCAGGCTGGACATTCCCCACCCCTACAAGGTTTCCCTTGAATAGTTTGTGTGTTTGAACTGCTGACCTTGTAATTAGCAATTCAGTGCTTATTCTACCAGGACTCTTTTAGTCCCCTCATATCAAAATAAAGATAATAATATCCATATATTATTAGATGCCCAAGGATCCCTGGCAGTGGAGTGGGCTAGGGTTAGGCTGCTATCCACTATGTTCGAATGCACCAGCTGCTCTGCAGAAAAAAAGCAGTTCCCATAAAGATTTACAGTCTTGGAAACCTTAGATAGAGCAGCTATGAATAAGAACTGACAAGACTGGCATGCAGCAGCAGCTGCATTAGATGTCCTTCATAACAGGATAGTTTTGAAGATTGTGCAAAACAGTATTAAAAATACTCAACAATGCCTATAGTAACTATAGTAAGTGCTGAATAAACAAGAAACAATAGATACCTGGAGTAAGTATATAACTATAGTAAGTGCTGAATAAACAAGAAACAATAGATACCTGGAGTATGATACTATCATAGAAATGTTGTTATGTGCAATCAAGTCAGTTCCTGTACGCTGTATAGAGTTTCCAAGGAGTGGCTGGTGGGTTTGAACCACCAACCTTGCAGTTAGCAGTGCAGTGCTTATCCTATAGAACCACACCAGGACTTAGAAAATGCCTGGACGGATCCCTGCATTGAATAGATAGGAACACTGAAACCTGAGAGGTGAGGGACTTGCTTGAGGACTCAGAGCAAGTGAATGACAGAATTAGGAAATGGATGCTACATTCTTTCCCCATGCACACCCACTCGCCTTTCTTCCAACTGATGATTTTAAGCAGGTGGTTTTACCCCTAAATACCTTTCCATTCCACGTGTTGCATATGTATCTGCATTGGACACTGTGTACTGAACATTGTGTAGCTGCAAGTCTGTCTCCATGGCTCACATTGTAGATTGAGTCCTATTTGTCTATTTGTATCCCTCATTAGAAGATGGTCCCCTCCAAGGTGAAAATGATGTCCTGCTCCTCTTGCTCAGCCTAGTGTCTCCCATGGTGTTTGGCACAGAACAGGTATCCTGGAATGGTGTCATGAGATAAGCTGAATTATATTTGGCATGATTGCAAGACATGGACACAGCCAATGAACTACCCTCCAGGGGACTTCCCGCATCTCTGAGTTGCACTGCCATCCTACCCACTGTGCCACATGCCAATACATCACTGACAGGAATGTTGACATGGAAGTGCCTGAAGACCTGGTATAGACAGAGAACCTTTCTAGGTACCTGCCTCTGCTAATCTTCCCATTCACTCTGAACCCAGCCAGCTCTGCAAGGCCCAGGATAGCAGTGAGCAGGGGCAGTGAGGAAGAAGAAAGACAAGATGTATGAGTTGGTGTTTGAATTTTTTTCTAGATCTCCTCACTGTGAAAATGCTTTACAGACAGTAGTGAGGGACTCAGTGCAGCCAACATCAAGGAAGAGAGCTCCATGATTAGAGAGAAGGATCTTCTGACTGTGTGGCCACAGCCCAGATCCTAGGGAGGTCTTTGTTAATCTTAGCAAAATCTGAAGAGTCTAGGAAACAATTATAGGACAAGGGATCAAGGACAGACTGCTGTCTGACCCGAACAGGTTCTAATTTGATCTCTCTACCTCATCTGCAAACTTCTCTCTGACTCTCACCCATCAGGGCCCTGCTGTCTGCTGAATGCCTGAGTACTCCAATTCAAATCATGCCATGACTATAGCTCTGTTGGACACTAAGCTCTGAGAACCAGGCCCTCATTTTGAAGTCCCAATATGCCCAGTGTCTGGCACAATAACAAGCACAATACGTGTTCTTTGAATGAGCAAGATCGTGAATATGTGCAAGGATGGATGGATGACTAGTCCCCTTGTGAATGTATTTCCTGGTCCACCAGACTGTGAACACCTCAAATTCCTTACTTACAGATGTATTCTTGGTGCCTCTTATAGTTCTTAGAATGCAATCAACATAAAAAGTACTTCTTGAATGAATGAATAAGAAATTACAGGTATTCACTGGATTGTGAAAGATTAGAGTGCAGGCTTACAGTGTGTTCGTCTCTAAATCCCTGATATCCCCCTGAACAGCCACATTATTTTATAATGAAATTGAATTGTGCCTGTTGCCTGGAGTTTACTTTATAGCACAAGTTGCTGTTGTATGTTGCATGTTGCTCTGTTCAGTGCCCTCTCTCTCCATCACTACTTTAAATATACCATGAGCTCTTTAGAGGGCAAAGACCAGGTTCTATTCTTCTTAGAGGACAGAGATGTCCCCTAGACACCTAGCAGCATCATTTAGTATTGCTTTATTGTTTTTGCAACCAATATGGAATCAAATAAGACATTATGTCAGTGGCAATGGTGGAAGTTGAAGTCCCTGTTGATGATGGTAGATAATGCAATTCAGCTGGGAATACCACTGGGATTTCCATGTACCAGCATACTATCCAGTTATAAACAGTAGTTACACAGGACCATGGTCAAAGAGGGAGCTGGGATTTCTCAACTAGACCCTTGATTTTGGCTAGTCACAGGTGTGGCACTGAAGGATAATAAGCACTTGACCATAAGGTAAGTTTGAGCTGCAAGGTCAGTGGTCCAAACTCACAGCAGCTCCTTGGAAACCCTATATGATTGCTGTGGGTCAGGATTGACTTTATGGTACTTAACAATAACAACAGGGTCTCTTGGTTTTTGTATCATATAAAAAAAAGAATACTTCCAAGGTCCCACTTACAAAGATAAAAAAAAGTAGAGGACAATAAATGTTGGC
>NW_006408791.1:117595-133967 GCF_000296735.1 Chrysochloris asiatica | reverse complement strand
TACCCAAAATGGGGGCGGGGGGCTACAAAGGCAAGAAGTGACTGGCTTACAAGCTTTCAAGAGGGAACCTAGATCCAAAGGGAGCAGAGGAAGGTAGAATCTCCATTGAGTAGTATCCAATCTGACTGGGCAGGGCTGATGAAAGGAGATGCAGACAGGTAGGTCTCTTGTGATACAATAGTGGATAATTGTTATCAGGATTGATTGTGAGGGTTGGAAATGTAAAGGTAGACGTTTTGTAGCAAGGGGAGGGGAGTGATTGACTTTGCAGTCTAGGAGCGGAGGTCCCTGGGACCATGAAGGGATAAGATCGGAGAGCGGGACCCTACTTAGAGAAGCAGTGACGCCAGAGATGGAGGCTAAGACAATGACGTGGAGAGATGAATTGGGGACTTTAGACCTGGAGACAGAGAGGGATTGTGTGCTGCTGACCTAGGGCAGGCTTGCAGGGTATGTACACCCTTTGGTTGGTTGATGATGCATGGAGGGGGTTGTAACCATAGCAATGAAACAATATACGATAGGATGAATGTAAAGCTAATGTTCTCCCATGTAAACTATCACATAATTCACAATAATTCATTAAAAAAAAAAAAAAAAGTCCCACTTACATCTTTTGGTGCTGCTGAAGAGCATGGAGATAGAGTGGGTTTTCCTTTGAAGAAAATCAAGAATTTCTCCATCACTTTCCTACCTTTGACCTAGTATCTAACAAGGAATTCAGCCCACCAAAACTTACCTGGAATGCTCTGCTAGCCAGCAGCAATCTGCTTACTCAGGTAGGTCTGCACTGGCCTTTACTTCCATCATCAGAAATAATTGCAGACTTTCAGGGAAATTTTCAAAGAGGGAAGAGGGAATTGCAAACAAAGGAGAGGCAACTGGGCATCTCTTCTTCGTCATTTAAAAGGAAGCTGTATACTCTGCCCATATTCAGTACTGGAAAGACTCTCCTTTGCATTTGGAGTGATTAAAAAATAAGCTCCCCAGTGTGTACTTTTGCTGAGAAGTTCAGAAGATTTTATAATGATGGAGTGACTCCAAATATGGCACTAAAATGCAACTGACGAGGAGCCTGCTATTTTACTAACTCATCTTGATCAAAGTTGGTCAATTTAGGTCTCAGTAATGTTCCAAATTCTCACTCTCTTTCTCTCTTTTTGAAGGAGCTCATTTCAGGTAGATAGATTATTTACTTATTCTGAGGATTTTAAGGGAGAGGGCACATTAGCTATATCAATTCAGCTGTGGGTGCGGACTCACAACTTATCCTTCATGTGACATCTGAGTGTCTAGTGCTTTTCTTCCCTTCTCCTCTGGGGTCTTGATGCTTCCCAAGTAGAATCTTGCTTGGCAGGTTAACCAGAGTTCTGGTAAAATAATCTTCTGCATCAATATGAGTGATAGTGGTACTCTTTGAGGCTGTGAAGTTTGCAGCTGTTTTTCTTGATTGCCTAAATGTTCCCATCGCTGTCATAAGAAATTGTGATCCAGGAAAAACCAAGACTGTTTCTCCAAGGAGTGAAACAACCAGACCTCGAGGATTCTGTCTTGATTACAATCTATGAAATTTAAAATTTTCCAGGTGATAGGTGGGTCTCAGTTTATAGCTTAAACTTGTCACCTAGCTTAAATCTTACCCTCAGACCACAGAAAAAGTCACTTGATGACTTGCTCTTGGAGCTGTGACATATTCTTCTTTAGCTCCCCCACCCCCCTGCCACTTACTCCTATCTCCATTCAGTAGCCAGAATGAACTTCTAAAAACAAACCAAATCATACGACTCTTCTAGCAAGAACTATCCGGTACCTTTTCAATGCCAAGTGAATAGAAGACCTTCATGATCTGGCCCCAACTAACTTCTGCAACCTCATCTTCTATTGTTTTCCTCTATTGCAGAATAATGTGTTGTACTAAAAGATCAATTTGAACCACAAGGTCAATGGTTCAAGCTCACCAGCCACTCTGCAGAAACCCTATACAGGGTTGCTATGAGTCAGAACTGACTCAACAGCACTTAACAACAACATGGCAGAATAGCTTACTCTGGCTTTCTGTTTACATCCCTAGAATATGACAAATCTCTCCTGTCTCAGAACCTTTGTACATGTTGATCCATGAGGCAAGAAATATTCTACAATCTCCATGCTCAGCGTGGCTATTCCCTTCTCCTCCTTCAGGGCTCAGTAGATGATCTCTGATGTTGAACCACTATATTGGTGGTTTGAGCAGATTTTTTAACCTCCATATGGGAAAGCCAAGCTTGATTCTTGGTCAACATACCTCATGTGCAGCAGTGGAATTTTGTGTGTTGCTATGATGATGACCCAGCCATGGTATTTTTAGTCATCTCATATGCATGTGAAAGTTGGAAAGTGAATAACGAAGACTGTAGAAGAACCTGTGCATTTGAGTTATGTTGTTAGAGAAGAATATTAAAACTAACATGGACTTCCAGAAGAACAAACAAATTTGTGTTGGAAGAAGTACAGCCAGAGTGCTCCTTAGAAGTCAGGATGGTGAAACTTCATCTCTCATAGTTCAGACATATTATAAGGACCAGTTCCTTGAGGAGGACATCATGCTTGGTGAAGTGGAGGGTCAGCAAAAAAGAGGAAGACCCCCCAACAAGATGGTGGTAGCTGTAATGGTTCAAGTGTAAGAACAACTGTGAGGATGGTGTAAGACTGGGCAGTGTTTCATTCTGTTGTGCATAAGGTTGTTATGAGTTGGAATTGACTTAACGGTACCTAACAACAACAACAATGGTGATGCACAGTTTTCAATGGAGCTTCCAGACTCAGATGGAATAGGAAGAAAGGTGTGATAATCTACTTTCAGGCTATGACCTCAGTAATAGCCTGATCCACAACTGATCATGGGGATGGCACAGGGCCAGGTGGTGTTCCCTTTTTTATGAATGTCATCACCATGAGTCAGGGAGCACCTGGAAGACAGATAACAACAATTATCTCTATGACACTGCCCTGTTTTAGTTTCCTTATAGTCCTGACTATGGGAAGTGCTTATTGCTTTTGTCTGTCCCCAGGGAACTGATCTCACTTGTGCCTCACTTTATTCTCAGAATTTGAAACAAAGACTCAAATGGGAATAGCTTGATTCATAAATTCATAAATAACGAACTAGCCATCTAATCTCATTCTCTTGAGTTCAGGATTTCTCCATCATAGCAAAGCCACCTTCTCGTTGGTCCCCCTCCTCAGCATTTAAGGAGAAGCTGTGGTGCAGGGAGAGGGGAGACATTAACATATCATCCACCAGTGACATAAGAAGCAGACCTGAAGTCAAGGATGGGAGCTTGAAAATTGGTTTCTTCTCACATACCCAGTGTTTGATAATATCTGTGGCTAAAAGTGCTTGATCCAGTTGAACTGTGTGGTTGGGCTAGGAAAAACAGAAGTGGACTGTGGGTTATTGAATTTTCTACTGAAATTATCTTGTAATGAACAGAAGAACAAGAGAACTTTGGTAAAAGCAGTCAGGATTCATTTCTGGAGCTGTAATGTGGCTTGGAACAAAGGTGGGCAGTGAGGAGGACAATGAGGTGAAAGTATGGGCTGAAGAGTTGTAAGCACAAGAAAGAAGACAGCTCTGACTTTCCCCAAGATGAGATAAGTCAGCACGAGCAGAAATAGCAGCAATGTGAGTATAATACTGTTGAAAAAAGATTTATCACTACAATAAAGTCCAAGAAGCCCAGAGATGTTAATCAAATATTTATTCAACAAGTGTTTACCACAGATTGCTGACTGCATGCTCAGCGGTATTCTAGGCTCTGTAGGCCATCTAGAAAAAGTCAGAAATGGTGTCTGCCTTAATAGGAGTACAGATGAAGGGAGTGAATGCAATGAAGAATACAAAATTAGGGTTGAGGGCTTGGCTGTCAATTTTACATTTATTAATCATCTCCCCTACCCCATTATTATGAATTCTTCATGATCCAACTCAATTTTTACAACCTTTGAGTTTTGTTCTTCTTTGTACAGAAGAGTAGAGGATGCTGATAAAGAGAACAGGGTTGGAATTAAACAAAGCTGCTTTTGAGGGCTGGCCTTTTATCTGTATTTATTGGGATTCTTAAGATTTCAAATAATAAAAACTCAAGTCAATTGGCCATAGTAGCACTCTCACAAAACAATTTATTCACTCCCATAGCCACTCCCATAGGTTGCAACAGTACTGCCAGATATTCAAGCCGGATTCAACAGCGGGTGTAGAATGAGGGATATCACTGTTGATGTCAGATGGATCTTGGCTGAAAGCAGAGAATACTAAAAGGGTGCTTTATTGACTATGCAAAAGCTTTTGACTTTGTGGATTATGACAAGTGATGGATAACATTGCAAAGAATTGGTATTCCAGAGCACTTCTGTTCATGAGGAACCTGTACATAGATCAAGAGACAGTTGTATGAACAAGGGGACACTGAATGATTTTAAATCAGGAAAAGTGTGCGCCAGGGTTGTATTTTTTCACTATACTTGTTCAGCTGAATGTTGAGCAAATAATTCAAGAAGCTTGATTATATGAAGAAGAAAGTGGCATCAGGATTGAAAGAAGACTCATTAACAACCTGTGATGTGTAGATAATACAACCTTGTATCCTGGAAGCACAGAGGACTTAAAATATTTACTGATGAAGGTCAAAGACCACAGCTTTCAGTATGGATTGCATCGCAATGTAAACAAAACAAAAATCCCCACCATTGGTACAATAAATAACATCATGATAAATGAAGAAAAGATTGAAGTTGTTAAAGACTTCATTTTGCTTGAATCCACAATCAACACTCATGGAAGCAGCACTCAAGAAATGGAAATCTGCTGCACAAAACTTATTAAAAGTGTTAAAGAGCAAAGATGTCCCTTTGAGGACAAAAGTGTGCCTGACCCAAACCATGATATTTTCAGTAATCTCATATGCACATGAAATTTGGACAAGGAAGACATAGAAGAACCCACACATTTGAATTATAGTGTTGGAAAAGAATATTAAAAGTACCATGAACTTCCAGAAAAACAAATAAATCTATATTGAAAAAAGATGCTCTTGGGAGGCGAGGATGGCAAGCTTTGTGTCTCATACTTTGGGCATGTTCTTAAGAGGGACCAGTTCCTGGAAAAGGACATCATGCTTGATAAAGTTGAGTGTCAGAGAAAAAGAGGAAGACCCCCAGTGATATGGCACAGTGGCAGCAGTAAAGGTCTGAAATGTAGCAACAACTGTGAGGATGGTGCAGGATTGGGCATTGCTTTGTTCTGTGCGTTGTTTGTTCAAAGGGTTACTGTGAACTGGAACCAGCTTGATGGCACGTAACAACAATCACATAGGCAAAAGTCCAAGGAATTTTTTAATTCAGGTATGGTTGGCTCCAGCAGCTTAAATATTGTCATCAGAAATCTGCCTCTTTTTACATCTTGATTAACTTCCAGGCCCTAAATTTGACGATTTGACTCAGGCTCATATTCTATCAGTCCAATTCTGTCCCCCATCCCCTGGGGCAACAAAAATTCTAATCAGATTTAGAATAGGGCCTGTGATTTTTCAATTCTAACAAACTCTCATGTGATAGATTTTCAGACCACACTTGACTAGGATGTATATGGTCCTATACCATAGTTGTTTTCAAATACTAGTCACAGATGTGTTATATCAGAACCATATGGGAATATTATTTAAATAGACTAGCAATGACTCACATAGCAGAAAAGTAACCATAGGAGACAGAGATAACTTCAGGCATAACTAGATCACTAGTATTTGGTCTCTGTTTCTCTTTTTGCTCTCAGTTCCCTTCAGTCCTCACAGTTACAATATACCTGCAGACACTCCAATCCTTTCAATAGCTCTGCTTCAGATCTTCTAGGGAAAGAGTGTTTGCTTCTGTTCCAGAGGTATGCAGAATTCTCATGGTATATCATTGGCTCTGAAGTAATTGCATGCCAATCTCAAAGTCAGTTTCTTCTGCATCATATGCCCTTGTGAAATCAGAGAGTGGAGTCCACTTCATTGAAACAACAAAGATTATGTGAGTGTGTAGGGGAATTTCCAAACTAAAATTGAAAGCTGACACGTAATGAAATCTGGTTATATAAATGATGACTTCTATGTTTTTCAGGATGGAGCAGAATGTGGAGGGGAACCAAGTTATTTATATTTCCCATAATGAAATATGATTATACAAAGGTTGTAACTTCAATGATGTCTTAATCCCAGTCATAGACTTAAAAAAAATTTTTTTTATTGTGAACTGATAGCTTACATGGGAGAACATTGGCTTTACACCATCATTTCATTGCAATGATTACAATCTCCTCTGTGCATCATCATTCAACAGTATTTGCTTCCATTCCCTCTCTTTTTCTTTTTTTTAGGGGTGGGTGAGTAGGAAGATGTACATAAAAACACTCAGGAATATATAATAACTTAAACAACCAAAATGCACATTCTGCAAGCCTGCCTCCTGGCCACCAGCACTCAGTCCCTCTCTTTCCATGAGTCCAGAGTACTCTCTTTCCATGCCCTCTGTCTCCATCTCTGGTGTTGCTACTTTTCTGGATAGGGTTCTGCATTCCACTTGTGCTCTTCTCCTTTGATGGCCCTAGAGTCCTTTGTTTCTGGACTGTAAGATTAACTAGCCCCCCCCCATTTTTGTTATAAAACTTCTACCTTTACAGTTGTGATAGTCACAATTAGTCATGATTACAATTACTCATAAGAATCTTATCCTCATCTCTTTTCACCAGACCCATTTCAGTGGGGATTCTATTTCCCCTGCACACTCTTAAACTAAACTCCCTCTTGAAAACTTGTAAGCCAGTCACTTTGTGCCTTTATCACCCCCTCATTTTAGGTAGCCAATGTCTAAGTTGCCCATTCCTGTCTACTCTGTATACAGAAGGGTTAGGATTGATACTTGCTATAAAGACTCCTTTCCTTTCTTTTGGTATTTTGAGCTACTACACTCATGGATGTAGGTCAAGTTCATCAAGTTGTAGCAATTTACCCTTGTTTCCTTTATAAAAAAAAAAAAAATCTTCCTTCAGTTGAGTTCTGATTATCAAGCCATCGAGGCCTAGGTCAAATGCAAGTTTGGGTGTTCTTGTGTGTCTTCCCCCACTTCATATCAGCTGGATGCTTCACTCTCAGCTCTAGCCCTCTGTGGCTATGTCCTTGTCCATGGACCAACCACAGAATTTTATATGCAACTCTACACTCCACATATCCCTCAGATGTAACATGTTCAAAATGGAGCCTTCATATCCCAAATCTGTTTCTCTTGTGGCCTTTCTCATCTTAGTTAATGGAAATGTCTTTCTTCTAGTAGCTTAGGCCCCAAACCCTAGCATTATCCCTGACTCCTCCTTCTCTCTGTTACCCAACTTCCAATTTATAAGCAGAATTTATCAGCTCTCCTTTAAAGATAAACCCAACTGTTAGCTTATCCAGACCACTTTCCTCTCTCCCTTAGAGAAATGCAGGAGCCTAACTTGTCTCTTGACTTTTGATTCTTTCCATCCATTCTCCTCACAGCAGCCACAGTGATTTCTTTGAGGTATGAGTCAGATCATTACAAGTCTCCATTCACAACTTCCCAAGTGGCAAGTTACAATCTACTCATTTTGAAGACAAACTAAACCACTCATAATGACCTTCACAATCTGTCCAGCATCCCACTTCAATCATCCACTTCCCTGACCGCATCTCCCAGCCTCAACTGGGCATTTGTGGAAACTGCTCCAACTCCTTATCTGCCCCGGAAGATTCTAATTTAGGAGCTCTGGTCTGGGTCCTGGTCTTTGTATCTCAAGCAACAAATATCCTGCAGTCCAGTTTCTGAAAGCACTTGCTTCACCCCTAACCTGGACTATGCCATGAAAAGCATCTGCTGAATCAACATCTTAACTTTCCCACTGTGTTTGTGTGTGTACTTTCAGAGTGAAGCAGAATGTGGGAGGGAACAGGGTTTCTTATTTCCCATAATGAAATCTGGTTATACAAAGGATGTAATTTCTATGTGCTGAGGAGATTGTCTGAGAAGTGTAATTTGCATCAGCTCACTTTGCAGGAGAAGGGGTGTCATGTGTGTTGGCTAACACATTTGCCTCTCAATAGGATGCCTGAAAGGTTATTGATGACTACATCCTTCACTTTCTGACTGCATGGTGACAGCCCATCTCAGCATACTGTGTTTCTACATGGATAATAAAGGCAGCTTCACAAGAGCCTTGTACAAACTGTACCTGCTAGAAAGCCTGCCCACCTGACTCTTGTAATTCCAATTTGGTCCTTTATACTTCCAAAGCCACAGTTATGGACTGAATTATGTCCTCCAAAATATGTGTTGTAAATCCTAATTTATATGCCTGTGGCTTAATTCCATTTAGAGATGGGCTGTCTTTGTTATCTTGAGTCAATTTCTTTTGAGATACAAAAAGATTGAACAAGTGAGCAAAGAGATATGGATAAGATAGACGCCAAGACACATGAAGATTTCCAAGGAACCAGACAGCAGAAGCTGATGAGACAAGGACCGTCCTCCAGAGCTGACAGAAATAGAAAGCCTTTCCCTGGAATTGGAACTCTGAATTTGGACTTCTAGCCTCATAAACTGTGAGAAAATTAATTTCTTTGTGTTAAAGCCACTCACTTGTGGTATTTCTGCTATAGCAACACTAGATAACTAAGACAGCCACCTTGCTTGCTATCTCTTTTTGTCCAATGCCATTCTTGGCCCTGCTTGGCACTTTAGGTGTGAGTACCCAGCTTCTTCCTTTTTGTCACAAAAAGTATAAAATATTGATCAAGAGCATGGACTTTATGATCTATAGATATAATACAATCCCAATCCAGATTCCCAAATCATTCTTTAAAGAGGTAGAAGAACTAATCACCAACTTTATACAGAAAAACAAAAACAAAAAAACTCTGGAGAATATTATAGAACAAAAGCAAAGTATCAGGTCTCTCACATCATAATCTCAATACCTGCTGTACAGTCAAAACAGCCTGGTACTTATACAATGAAATAGAGTAGTGGAACAGAATTGAGAATCCATTAGTAAATGCATCCATCTATCATGAGCTGATCTTTGACAAAGAGCTGAAATACATTAAACGAAGCAAAGATAGTCTCTTTGGCAAATGGTGCTGGCCAAACTGGATAAACGTTTACAGAAGAAAAAAAACAAGACCTGTATCTTTCATCATGTAAAAAAATGAACTCAAGATGGATCAGAAACCTAAATGTAAAACATAGTATTATAAAGATTATCAATAAAAAAATGGGGACAGAATTAGGGCCGCTGATATGTGGTATAAATATCAAACATAATTGAAAACACACAAATAGCAAAAGACAAACCAGATGACTGGGACATCCTAAAAACTAGACACTTTTATGTGCATTAAAATATTTCACCAAAAAAGAAAATCCAAAGACTGGGAAAAAATTTTTGCAATGACATATTAGACAAAGGATTAATCTCTAGAATTTATAGAAAACTTCAACACCTCAACAAATAATAATAATAATAAAATCCAATTAAAAATGGACACCACTGGCTTTAGTGGTTGGTGCATAAATTTGAATAATAGTGGTATTAACTGGTCTTCCTTGTAGGTGTATGGAGATTATCCTATCACTGTCAATCTTATACTTCAAGATAGATATTGAAAAATTTTTTGACAATAACTGTGATGCAATTCCTCTTCAATTTGTCTTTCTCAGCATAGTAAACCAAGTGATTGTCATATTCAAAATGGCCAATACCTGTGATTCTCAGTTCACTAATGCCTAGGATATTAAACTTTCTGCACTCCATTTCGTTTTTAACAACTTTCCGTTTTCCTAGATTTAGACTTCAAACATTCCAATTTTGATTACTAATGGATGCTTATAGCTATTTCTTCTCATTTTGAGAGGAGAAATAGATCCAAGGAAAGGAGATTGTGAGGTCAGTTTGATGTGTCTTATATTTGAGGTTCTTCTGAGATATCCAAGGAGCCATGATGGTACAGTGAGGTCAGCAGTAAGATGTCTGCTTCCATAAAGATGTGCAGCCTTGGAAATTCTATGGGGTTGGGCAGTTCTACTCTGTTCTATACGGTTGCTATGAGTCAGTGGGATATCCATGTACCAATGTCAAATAGACATATTAGGGACTAGAGGCCAGAGGGTAAGTCTGAGCTGGAGAAACAAACTTGGGTCTCACCTGCATTAAGTTTGGTGAAGAAGCCCTGAGCAAAGGTGAGCTGGCCAGTAGAGACACAGAGACAATACTAGGAAAGCTCTTAGCACTTGCCTACCACATTGCAAAGATTTGAATGGCTGCTGTGTGTATGTGTGGCCAAATCCACACTCTGGAGGCTTTTGCAAAGATTGGCTCACCTTTGATTGGAACTTGTTCATTTGATTAGCTCCTGTTGTTACCCATTAAAGGGGTTATATTTTGGTGGGGCAGAGAGGGTGGGTAAGAGGAGAGGGAGAAGGCTGGGGCACAGAAGGAAGCCTTATTAAGATCTTCTCACTTATGTCCTGACACAGAAACAATTCAGACCTGACACTTTGATTGAATTTAATTTCTTTCTTTCTAATGCCTTTCCTGAAAGAATCACGAGCCCAGCTTCCCCTGATATCACCAGGGGAAGGATTATATTGGCGATGGCATAAAAGCTGATAAGAGAGGGACAAGCAAAAAGACAGGAGCGTTTATCCTGAGCAGAGTCCTGAACACCAGCTACCTTCAGAGCCAGAAAGAAATCAAGGGCTTTAAAAATAGAACTGCTTAACGGCTTCAGGTGGGGAAAACAACTCTGCCTAAAGACATCTTTCTGATTCTGTGTAGCTGATTCCCTTCAAAACAAAGAAGACCCCTGAGAACTAGAAATGGGAGAGAGGATTAGCTGGGTGAGGAGGGGGCTTATCTGGACTCTAGTCCTGAGCTCTGTCCGGGAGTGAGTGTGCTCCCTAGCCTCTTGCAGAGACCATCTGAGGGGGCATGTGCAGTCCTTAATTGAGACAGCAGTGTCTCCAGAGAACAGCAATGGGACAGGCTGTTTCAGAAGCATACCAGAACATCTGCATTAAACAACAGGTGATTGTCTCCAGAACCGTTCTCCAAAGATTCAATTCCTTGTTTTAAAATGATGCAGTTATAAATCATCAACTGATGGGGATTCAGAGATACATAGTCAGTGCCAATATAGATGGAAATACCAAGCCCAATGGCATCTTGAAAGAGACAGAGAACTTCAAAGAGGAGAAACCTTTAAAAGAAGGAAAACAGGCTTTATTTTAACAACAGTTTAGATTTACAGAAAAATTTAGAATATAGTACAGAGAATCTCCACATAGCCCTTCACCTGGTTCCCCCTATTATTATCTTACATTGTTGTTGTTGTGTGCTGTTGAGTCAACTTCAATTCATAGCAACCCTGTGTGACAGAGTAGAACTGCTCTATAGGGATTTCTAGGGTATAATCACTACAGAAGCAGATTGCCCAATCTTTCTTTTTTGGAGTGGTTGGTAGCTTCAAGCCACCAACTTTTCTGTTAGCAGCTTAGCACTTAATTATTGCCCACTGTGATTCCTTATCTTACATTAGTATATCCATTTGTTACAATTAATGAACTAACATTCATATATTGTGATTAACTAGAGTCTACGTTGTGGGTTAATGTGCCAGACTGCAAAGCTGTTTGAATTGCAATGTTCAAGCTCACCAGCTGCTCCTAGGAAACCCTATACAGGGTTGCTATGGGTCAGAACTGACTCGATGGCTCTTAATAACAAAACAACAACTGTTTACTAAGATTTCCTTGGTTTTTACCTAATCTCTTTTCCTGTTCCAGGATTCCCTCCAGGATACCACATTTATTCATCATATCTCTTTAGGTTCTTCTTGGATGTGACAGTTTCTCAGACTCTTCTTCTTTAAATGACCTTGAAGAATATTGGTCATACTAAGCTGCTAGCCAAAAGGCTCAACAGAAGAAAGGCCTGGTGATTTACTTCTATAAACTGAGGCATTGGAAACCCTTTGGCACACAGTTTTACTTTGATGCACAGCTGGAACTGACTCAACAGCAACTAGTGGTTTTATTTTGTAGGATACTCCACTATTGGAATTTGTCTGATACTTTTCATCATGATTAGACTGGAGTAATTGGTTTTTTGGAGGAAAACCACAGAAATGAAATGCCTTTTTCATCACATTGTATCAAAGGTACATACTATCAATATGATTTATTACTGCTGCTATTGACCTTGATCTCCTCTCTGAGGTAGTGTTTGTCAGTTTTCTCCATAGTAAAGTTAACCTTTTTCCCCCTTTCCCTACTGTGCTCTTTGTCACTTTGTGTAGGCAACATTAAGAAATTGGGATTTATGCTCCTCATCCCTGAAAATGAAATATCTACATAAATTACTTGGAATTCTTCTGTATGGGAGTTGAGTCTCTTGTCTCCCATTTATTTATTCAATTATTGATTTATCAATATGGACTATTGGATATTTGTTTTAGATTATAATCCAATACCACTTCATTAATTTTTTTTCTCAAATTGTTCCACCTTGTCCATTGTTAAATCTTTCAGTTGACTCCGGTGTCTCTTTTGACATATTTCTATCAATGTATGGTTTTAAATATAATTTTGTTTTCCTTTAGCACTTCCTCACTTTTTGAAACTAAAAAATACTCAAGGCTGCTTCAGCATATTTCCTACACCAGTCTTCTTCAAGAAGTTCTGATATTGGAGAATGGCATTAGAGGCCAAGAACTAGCTACTAGGTGTATTCATTGCAGCTGGGGTGGTGTTGCTTCTAGGATCTCTCAGATGACTGATCAAGTAAATCTGGCAAGTGCATAATGTCATGTGTCCATCATTATACTATCATATGGATTAGTTTAAGTGTTCTAAAAGTCTCCTTTTCCTCATGTTTTCAATTCTGTCTCTCTGTCCCTGAAACCCTGCCACCTACTAATCCTTTCACTGTCTCTATAGTTTTGTCTTTTACAAACTGTTAGATAAGTAGACTCTTCTTTGTTGTTGTTTCCAATTTATAGTGACCTTGCATAGTGTTTCTGAGGAGCAGCTTGTGTGTTTGAACTGCCAAACTTGTGGCTAGCTTATTTTACAGCACCACACCAGAATTTCAGAATCTTCTTAGCAATATGTGTTTACAGTTTAACCATATCTTTTCATACTCGAAAAATGATTTCTTTTAAGCCTTCCATAATATTCCATTGCATAGAAACACTACAGTTATCATTCACCTATTAAAGGGCTTCTTGGTGTGGGAATTAATATCTTTTCTCCAAAAATTATTATAATCCTGTTTATTTTATTTGGGTGATCTTTCTTTTCTTCCTTCCTTCTTTTTTTTTTTTTTTTTCTTCCTGAAGTGAATACAGACTTTATGATCTTTTTCTTTGACTATTTCCTGAGTTGAGTAAAGACCTTATGATCTTTTTCCTTTGACTACTTCCCAAAGTGAGCAGAGACTTTACGATCTTTCTTTTCCTCTTTTTTGAAGTTAGTAGGGACTGTATGACCTTTCTTTTACTTTTTACTATTTTCTGAAATGGGAATGCGCACCTTAAAAATTTAAACTAGCCAACCTGGTAAGGGAAAAGATTGTGTGGTCAAAGCCCTAGCCAATGGGGTGAGACACAGCCTTAAGACGTGTCAGGGATTAAAAATCCAAGTGGACTCCCCACCCGGTGTGCTTGCTGGCCTGTTTCTATATGGCTATGTGCACACACCCTCCTGCAGGAGTGAATTTTGCTTTGCCAAGGTAATTTAGTCTCACCAAGTATCTTTTGTGCAACATCGGAATTCATTTCTAATATTGGTTGCTTCCAGTTTTTAGCAATTGTGAATAAAATATCTAAACATTAGCATGCAGTTGTTTTTGTGGATGTAAGTTTTTATATTAGTTCAGCAAATACCTAGGAATGCAATCCCTGGATCTTGTGGCAAGGCTATTTTTAGTTTTGCAAGAAAATGTGAAATTATCTTCTATTTTGCATTTCCAACAGCAAAGAATGAGAGTTTCTGTTGCTTTGCATCCTCATCAACATTTTGTATTGCCATTAAAAAATTTTTTTTAGTCATTCAAATATTGCATATTTGCAAAAAAAAAAAAAAAAAAAGACATGAATAATTTTCCCCACATTTTTCCCACTTCATCTGGGTTTGATAATTCATTTCAGTGACCACACAGAACTCAGACATCATACTCACACTTATGGTACTTATTAGGAAATCTAACAAGTTACACAAGTCAGAACCAGAAAATACACAAGACACAGTTCTTTCAGTTAGGACAGCTTCTTCTCAGCTATGCCCACAGGCAGGTGTCTCTGCTTAGGTAACATTAACAAAGACCTTTTAGGGCTGCTGATAAATGCTCACAGGACACACCACATTTTCACATGAATGCACTTGGTTCTAGTTCCAAGTGTCAGCAAACTTTTCTCCTCCAATTAAGTGCCTGGAGGCATCTCACTCTGCAAGCAAACCATCTGCCGGAAGTCACTCAGCTTTACTTGCTCTGTGGGTTGGGAAGTCCACCTCTCTGTTGCATGCTCTGGTTCTTGGTTTTGTTGCTGTTCCTCTGTCACTTCTTCAGTGTCACAGCTTTCTGTCCCTGGGTCAAGGAGGTTCAGTGTGCAGGGATTGCTGGGTTCAAAGGATAAACTTCATTTCTGGCTTTTCTTTGATGGCAATGGAATCTCCCCAACTGCTTCTGATATGACTCATTTTAAGCCCAGCAGGATGGTAACATCGATCACTACCCTCATTACATTTCCAAGTGTTTACAAACAAAATCCTGTAACAATCACTCACAAGTAAACTATATAATCATCCATCAGCATCTTCCCCACCTTTTCTCACTTAGGTAATGAGGAAAAAGTTGTTTGGTATAAATTTACAAATCTTAAGGCTAGAGGTGACATATTAAATAATTCACTACGCCACAGTAGCAGTTGTTCTTGTTAATTGCCATTGAGTTGGTTCTGACTCATAGAGACCCTGTATAGGGTTTCTGAGGAACAGCTTGATTGGTTTGAAATGTAGAACTTGTGGTTTGGAGTCTAGTGCTTACTCTACAGCATCACACGTCAGGAGTCCAGACCACAGTTGTAGTATATTATTGTTGTTTTAGTATGAAATTTCAAGTGATATTGAGTATTTCACTTTTTTTTTTTTCTTTTGCTATTTGTTTATATTTTTTGGTGAGGTAACTGTTTAGAACTTTTCCCCCCATTGGGTTAGTTTATTTTTATACATCTGAGTTCTAAATATTATTTATATTTTGTATATTGTTGTTAAGGAGCTCTGGTAGCATAGTGGTTACGAATCGGGCTGCGAACTTCAAGGTCAGCGGTTCGAAACTACCAGCTGATCCACGGGAGAAAAATGAGACTTTCTGCTCCCGTAAAGATTTACAGCCTCGGAAACCCTATACAGGGTCGCTATGAGTCGGAACCGACTCCACGACACACAACAACAACAATGTATTGTTGTTAGGAGCTCTGGTAGCGTAGTGGTTACCAATCAGGTTGCGAACAGCAAGGTCAGCAGTTCGAAACTACCAGCTGTTCCATGGGGGAAAGGCGAGGCTTTCTGCACCTGTAAGATTTACAGCCTAGGAAACCCTGTGTAGGGTCACTATGAATCGGAACCAACTCCACGGCACATAACAACAACAAGAACATGTTGTTGTTGGTAAGTGCCATCGAGGCGGTTCCGATTCATAGCAGGCCTATATAGGGTTTCCGAGGAGTGGCTCATGAATTTGAATGGCTGACCTTGCAGTTCAAACCAACCTTGCTGTTGAGTTCTTATCCTACAGCGCCACAGCATAGGTATGTATTTCACAAATATTTTCTCTCAGCTGGTGGTGTGGCATTGTAGGATAAGCATTCGACAGCAGGGTCAGTTTGAACCACGAGCCGCTACTGGGAAACCTTATACAAGGTTGCTATGAGTTGGAACTGACTCAACAGCACAAAACAACAATAATGGTGTCTTTTACAAAGTGTAAATTTTAAATTGAAATTAAGTCCTACTAATTTTTTTTATTTCTTTCATGGATTCTGCTTTTGATGTTGACTAAAAATTCATCATCCAATCCAAGATCATTTAAATTTTCTCCTAAAAATTGTATTCTTTTGAATTATGAAATCAAGTATATGTGCCATTTGAGTTACTTTTTTTATTTTATGTTTTATTGTGAATTATGTGATAGTTTACATGGGAGAACATTAGTCTGAACTCTCTCCTATTGTATATCATTTCATTGCCATGGTTACAATCCCCTCCATGCATCATCAACCAA
>NW_006408791.1:115459-116765 GCF_000296735.1 Chrysochloris asiatica | reverse complement strand
TCTATTGAACATTGTAGGGCTTAGCTTGCAGCTTCATTGCTGTTTTTCCCTCACTTCCCCTTATCGGTGACGAACATGGTCACCAATCAGAGCGTGTATTCTCACTGAATCTTAGTCTTGGAAGGGGGTGTGCTCTGAGGGGACCTGACCACTTGCCTTGATGTCCCCTGGATGAGTAACTTGCTCTTTCTTGTAGTAATCAGTCGGTCTGCCTATATTGTTTTTTATTTTTCCTGTCGGTCTGTCTTTCAAGAAGTATCTTCGGTTCTTCTAGCCATTCCAGGCTGGTCTGCTTGTCCTTTCAAGTGGAAATTTCCCTCCTCTGAAGATTCTGGATGCTGTTCAGGGTTCTGCCTATGGTCTTATGTAATGCAGAGGTTCCGCATGGAAGCATCCTTCACTGGCACCTTGTAGCCCCATTTAAATTATTCCAATCAGTTATAGGCAGAAGACCGACTTACAAGCTTTATGTGGTGATATTTCTGGCTATTTCCTTCTCTCCCCCTCAAGTGTCTATTTTATGATGGTATACAAGGGAAACCAAGACTCATAAGACAGCCAAGCATCTTAACATGATTTTTCCCTTTCCAACCAAGTCTCAATCCCTGTATCCCAGATCCCTGTTGTTCCAAGGTTGTGAATACATCATTATTTACCTCTGTCCTACTTAGCCTATTCAAACCTGCTTACTAGTTCTACCATCCGCTTTGTTCTTTCATTCCCCTCCACCTTCTTGTATATTGCACCCCTCCCCAGCACCCAAACTATCCTGTTCTCTTCCCTGCCCTGTGCTCCACTTTTCCCTCCCTCCCCTAACCCCACCTCCCACGTCCCAGTAGCCAGCAAAGAATCCACCACCACCCCCACTTTAGTATGGGTTCTTTTTCTTAGTCTTTTACAGTAGTGGTCCTATACAGTATTTCTCCTTTTGTGACTGACTAATTTCAATCAACATAATGTCCTCAAGGTTCATCCATGTTATGCAGTGGCTTGCAGCCTCCATATTATTCTTTGAGGTAGCATAATATTCCATTGTGTGTATGTACCACAGTTTGTTTATCCATTCTTCAGTTGATGGACACTTTGGCTGTCTCCATCTGTTAATTATTGTAAATAGTGCTGCTATGAACATTGGTGTGCATATATCTACTCATGTTATGGCTCATATTTCTTGTGGATAAATAAACCAAGTAGAGGAATTGCTGTATTATAAGGTATTTCTATTCTCAACCTTCTGAGGCAGCGCCATACTATTTTCCAGAGAGGTTGGACCATTTTGCAGTCCCACCAGCAATTCAGGAGTGTC
>NW_006408791.1:104750-110447 GCF_000296735.1 Chrysochloris asiatica | reverse complement strand
TCTTGACTTCTGATTTCTTGGGCTTCGATTTTCGATCCAAGTGAAAGAAAATCCTGCCCACTTCATTATTTTCTCCATTTATTGAATGTTATCTATTGGTTCACTTGTCAGGAGTTTTGTTTTCTTCACACTGAGTTGTAATCCATACTGAAGACTATATTCTTTGATTTTTATCAGTAAGTGCTTCAAGTCCTCTTCACTTTCAGCAAGCATGGTTATGTCATCTGCATACTGCATGTTATTAATAAGTCTTCCTCCAGTCCTAATGCCATGTTCTTCTTCATATAATCCAACATTTCAGATTATTTGCTCAGTATACAAATTGAAAAAGTATGATGAAATGATTCAAACTTGATGTACACCTCTCCTTATTTTAAAACATTCAGCATCCCCTAGTTCTGTTGGAATGAGTGGCTTTTGGTCTATGCATAGTATCTCATAAGAACATTTTAAGTGTTCTGTAATTCTCATTCTTCACAATATTATTAGATTGTTATAATCCACATGGTCAAATACCCTTGCATAGCCAATGAAATGCAGGTCAATACCTTTCTGGTATTTTCAGCTTTCAGCTAATCTCCATCTGACACCAGCAATGGTATCCCTAGGTCAGCAATGATATCCCTAGTTCTACATCATATTCTGAATCTGGCTTGTATTTCTGGTAGCTCCTTGTTGATGTACTGCTGCAACTGTTTTTGAATTATATTCAGAAAAATTTTGCTTGCATGTGATATTAGTGATTAAGTGTCATTAAACTGGTTCCAAATTGTAGGAACCCAATGCACAGCAGAACAAAACACTGCCTGGTTCTGTGCCATCCTCACAATTATTGTTCTGTTTGAGCCCATTGTTGCTGTCACTGCATCAATCCATCTTCTTGGTGTCTTCCTCTTTTTGTTGATCCTTCACTTTACCAAGCATGATGTATTTCTCTAGGTCCCTCCTGACAACATTTCCAAAGTATGAGACAGAATTTCACTATCCTCACTTCTAAGGAGCATTCTGGCTATACTTCTTTCAAGACAGATGTTTTTTGTTGTTCTTCTGACAGTCCATAATATTTTCAATATTCTTCCCCATCACCACAATTCAAATGCTTTGATTCTTCTATAGTCATCCTTATTCATTGTCCAACTTTCACATGCATATGAGACAATGGAAAATACATAACATGGGTCAGGTACACCTTAGTCCTTAAAATGTTATCTTTGCTTTCTAGCAAAGAGGTCTTTTGCAGCAGATTATCCTAATATACTATGTCCTTTGATTTCTTGACTGCTGCTTCCATGACTGTTGATTGAGGATCCAAGCAAACAAAGTCTTTTACAACTTCAATCTTTTCTAAACTTATCATGATGTTATTTATTGATCCAGTTATTTTCTTTACATTAAGGTGCAATCCATACTGAAGGCTATAGTCTTTGATTTTCATCAGTATTTTAAGTCTTCTTCACTTCCAGCAAGATATTTGCATATCAGTATTTGTTAATAAGTCTTCCTCCAATCCAATCCTGGATGCTACATGCTCTTCTTCATATAATCTAGCTTTTGGATTTTTTTTGCTCAGCCTGCAGATTGAATAAGTATGGAGCAAGGATACAACCCTGGTGCATACCTTTCCTGATTTTAAACCATTTAGTATCCCCACAATTGAAAGACTGCATCCTTGTCTATGTACTGGTTCCTCATGAGCACAATAAAGTGTTCTGGAATGCCTATTCTTCAAAATGTTATCCATAGTTTGTTATAATCCACACAGTCAAATGCCTTTGCATAGTCAATGAAGCACAAGTAAATATCTTCCTGGTATTTTCCACTTTTAGCCAAGATCCATCTGACATCAGTAATGATATCCTTCATTCCACATTCTCTTCTTAATCCAGCTTGCATTTCTGGCAACCCCCTGTCAATGTATTGCTGAAACCATTTTTGAATTATCCTCAGCAAAATTTTACTTGCATGTGATTTTAATGATATTGTTTGGTGATTTTCACATTTTGTTGAGTCACCTTTCTTTGGAATGGGCACAAATATGGATCTCTTCCAACTGGTTGGCCAGGTCTTCCAAATTTCTTGGCATAGAGGAGTGAGTGCTTCCAGGGTCTCATAAGTTTGTTGAAACATTTCAATTTTTCTCCCATCAATTCCTAGAGCCTTATTTTTCACTAATACCTTCAGTGTGGCTTGAATATCTTCCCTCAATACCATTGGTTCTTGATCATATGCTACTTCTTGAAATGGTTGAATGCCAATCAACTCTTTTAAACTACATTCAAGAACAGGTTTTAGAGTCTCTTCTGATATCCACTTTGGTCTTTTATTTCTTTCCCGTCTCTTTAATGACCTCTTGCTTTCTTTATGAATGATGTTCTTGATGTCATCCCACAACTTGTCTAATCTTTGGTCATTAGTGTTCAGTATGTCAAATTTGTTCTCAGGTGGGATATATTCAAGTTAATACTTTGGCTCTTGTGGACTTGTTTTAAAGTTCTTCAGCTTTAACTTGAGCTTGTATTTAAGCAACTGATGGTCTTTTCCACCGTTGGTCTATGACCTTGTTTTGATTCATGATATTAACATTTTCCATTGTCTCATCTCAGAGATATGGTCAATTTGATTCCTGCATATTTCATCTATTGTGCTTCGAGTATATATATAGTCACCATTTATGATGTTGGCAAAATGTATTCACAATAAGTAAGTGAATCATTGTTTCTATCACTGCCATATTTTCCAACTACTGATCCTTCCTCTTTGTTTCCAACTTTCAAAGTCCAAGCACCAGTAACTATCAATGCATCTTTACTGCATTTTGATCAATTTCATACTGTAGAAGTTGGTAAAAATTTCAGTTTCTTCATCATTGGCTTTAGTGATTGGTGTGTAAGTTTGAATAACTGTTGTATTAACTGGTTTTCCTTGTAGGCATAATGATATTATCCTATCTCAGACAGCATTGTTCTTCAAGATAGATCTTGAAATGTTCTTTTCAATAATCAATGTGATGCCATTCCTTTTGAATTTATCATCCCTGGCATAGTAAACTATGTGACTGTCTAATTAAAAATGGACTATGTCTGTCCATTTTAGCTTATTAATTTCTAGGATATTGCTTTCCACCACCCCCCATTCCCTCTTTTTTTCTCTCTTTTTGAGGGGGGTGGGATTAACACTCAGAAATATATAATAACTTAAACAACCAAAGGGTACATTCTTCAAGCCTGTTTCCTGGCCTCCAGCACCCAGTCCCTCTCTTTACATGAGTCCAGAGTCCTCAGCTGCTCCCTCTCTCTATGTGCTCAACTCTGCCTCTGTCTCTGCTGTTGCTGCTTCTCAGGATAGGGTCCCACATTCTGCCTGTGCTCTTCTCCCTTGATGGTCCCAGGGTCCTCTGTTTCTGGACTGTAAGATGAACTACTCCCCTGATTTTGTTACAAAACCTCTACCTTTACAGTTGTGATAGTGGCAATTAGTCATGATGAAAATTACTCACTATTGAATGACAAGAATCCCATCTTCATCTCTTTTCACCAGATCAATCTAGACAAAATAAAAACTACTCAGTGGGGACTCTGCCCTCCCCACTACACTCTTAAACTAAACTCCCTTTTGAAAACTTGTAAGCCAGTCACTTCATGCCTCTATCACCCCCTTGTTTTAGTAGCCAATGTCTAAGTTGCCCTTCCCTATCTACCCTGTATACAGAGGGGATAGGATTGATACTTGATTTGAAGACTCCTTCCCTCTCAGTTGGTACCTTGACCTACTACATCCATAAATATAGGTTAAGTTCATTAAATTGTAACAATATACACTTTTTTCCTTCATCAAAAAAAAAAAAATGTTTTAAACCTTCCTCTAGTCAAGCTCTAATTATCAAGCCATTGAGGCTAGGTAAAATGTATACTATCTGCAAGTTTGGGTGTTCTTGTGCATCTCCCTTCACTTCATACCAGTTGGATGCTTCCCTATCAGCTCTAGTCCTCCATGGCTACGTCCTTGTCCATGGGCCCAGGAGTCCCCAGGTCTCATCACACTTCGGGCCAACCAGTCCTTCCTCTTCTCTCATTCATTCCCAGGTCAATGGGAGTTCAACATGGTTGAACTCAGCCCATTTCTTTATTGCTGTCTTTCCTCCTCTTCCACTCACCAGTAGACCAACGTGGTCGCCAGCAAGCTAACATGCCTGTTCATGTGTTCCCTTTGAGTTTCAGTATTAGAGGGGGGTTTGTCCTAAAGGGATTTGATTATTTGCCTTGATGGCTTCCTGGTGAACAACTTGCTTGTTCTTGTAGTAGGCATTCATACCGCCACTTTTGTTTTGGATTTTTCCTACTGAACTTTTTTTTAAGATGGATCTTCTGTTGTTCTAGCTGTTCCAGGCTGGTCTGCTTATCCTTTCTAGTGGGAATGTTCCACCTCAGATAGGATATTGATCTTTTTTCTTAAATTTTTATTGTGAATTATGTGATAGTTTACATGAGAGAACATTAGCTATACATTCATCCTATCATATTTTGTTTCATTGCAATGATTACAATCCTCCATGCATCATCAAACAACCAAAGGGTACACCCCACAAGCCTGCCCCCCGGCTGTCAGCACACAGCCCCTCCACCTCCCTGAGTCCAGAGTCCCCAACGCTCCATCTCTTCATGTCATCATCTTTGGCTTCATCTCTGGCATCACTGCTTCTCTGGGTAGGGTCCCACACTCCTCTCTTATACTTCAGTGGTTCCAGGAACCTCTTCTTCTGGACTGCAAAATCAACCACTTCCCTCCTTTTGTTATAAAATGTCTATCTTTACATTTCCAACCCTCACAGTCAGTTCTGATAGTATTCACAATTGTACCACAAGAGTCTTACCCCCATCTCCTTTCATCAGCCCCATCCAGACAGATTGGAAACCACTCAGTGGAGATACTACCTTCTCCTGCACACTCTGGAACTAGGTTACCTCTTTTTTTTCTTTTTTTAATTTAAGGTTTTTATTATGGATTGAGTGAAAGTTCATATAACTTGTTTCATTACATTGATTATAATCTCCTCCATATACCCTCAGTTAACAGTATTTCTCTCTATCCACTTTAGCTTTTTAAAAAACACACAAACAAAAAAAAAACCACTCAGGCATATATAATAATTTACATCTCCAAAGGGCACATTCTGCAAATCTGCTCTTGGCCACCAGTTCTTAGTCCTTCTCTTCTTAGTTGATGGATCTAGAGTCCTCAGCCGCGTCTCCTCTCCATGCCCCCATCTCTGCCTCCATTTCTGGTCCTGCTGCTTCTCTGCATAAGGTCCCACATTCTGTTTGTGTGTTCCTCTCTTGATGGTCCTAGGGTCCTCTGTTTCTGGACTGTAAGATTAACCACTCCACTTTTTTTGCTACAAAACTTCTACCTTTACAGTGTGACTGTCCCGATTAGTCATGATAACAGTTATTCACTATTGATTCTTATGAATCTTATCCCCATCTCCTTTCACCAAACCCATCTAGACAAGATGATAGTTATTCAGTGGGGACTCTTTCTTCCCCTCCCCCCCCTAAACTAAGTTCCCTCTTGAAACCTTGTAAGCCAGTCACTTTGTGCCTTTATTTCCCCCTCATTTTAGATAGTCAATGTCTAAGTTGCCCATCCCTATCTACCCTGTGCACAGAGCGGATAGCATTGATACTTGATTTGAAGACT
>NW_006408791.1:97895-99723 GCF_000296735.1 Chrysochloris asiatica | reverse complement strand
TGGGAGAAAAATGAGGCTTTCTGCTCCCATAAAGATTTACAGCCTTGGAAACACTGTACAGGGTCACTATGAGTCAGAACTGACTCCAGGGCAAATAACCTCCACAGGGAAGCCTAGTTAATACCACTATTATTCAAATTTATGCACCAACCACTAAAGCCAGTGAGGGTGAAATAGAAGGATTCTACCAACTTCTTCAATCTGAAATTGATCAAACATGCAATCAAGATGTATTGATCATTACTGGTGATTGGAATGCAAAGGAAGGATCAGTAATTGGAAAATACAGTCTTGGTGAGAGAAATGATGCTGGAGAACGCATGATAGAATTCTGTACAACCAATGATTTGTTCATTTCAAATACCTTCTTTAGACAGCACAAGAGACTATACACATGGACCTCACCAGATGGAATACATGGAAATCAAATTGATTATGTCTGTGGAAAGAGACAATGGAAAAGCTCCATATCATCAGTGAAAACAAGGCCAGGGGAAGACTGTAGAGAAGACCATCAATTACTTATATGCAAATTCAAACTGAAGCTGAAGAAAATGAAAACAAGTCCATTAGAGCTAAAATATGACCTTGAATATATCTCACCTGAATTTAGAGATCATCTGAAAAACAAATTTGATCCATTAAACACTAAAGACCGAAGACAAGAAGAGTTGTGAGATGAAGAAAGCAAAAATCATTGAGAAGACAAGAAAGAAGGAAAAGGTCAAAATGGATGTCAGAAGAGACACTGAAACATGCTCCCCAGTATAGAGATCCTAAAGCAAATGGAGGAAATGAGGAGGTCCAAACGCTGAACAGAAAGTTACAAAGATCAGCTTGAGAAGATAAAGCCAAATATTAAAACAAAATGTGCAAAGATCTGGAATCAGAAAACCAAAAAAGAAGAACACACTCAGCATTTTTCAATTTGGGGGAACAAGAAAAAATTCAAGCCTCAACTTTCATTATTGAAAGATTTTTTGGGCAAATTACTGAATGATGCAGGAAACATCAAGAGAAGATGGAAGAAATACTCCAATTCACTGTACCAAAAGGAAATGGTTAATGTTCAGCCATTTCAAAAGTTAGCATATGATCAAGAGCCAATGATACTGAAGAAGGAAGTCCAAGGTGCACTGAAGGAATTGGCAAAGAACAAGGCACCAGGAATTGGTGGAATAAATGGCAGAGGCCATGACACCAAGGGGCAGGTGGCGAAGGACCCTAAACAAGCAGGGCCACAATGGGTGCCCCCTTTGTAACACAAGACCCCAGGAGGGATCTCATGTGGGGACTCTGCTGTCTCTGTCTCTTTGTTTTAATCAGCTTATTTTTAATTTTCTTGATTTTATAATAAAAGTTTTCAGTAGAATATTAGTAAGAACTATATTAGAGATTTGAAATTTGCACATTCACACCATATTCAATCATGCGTAGTCCTAAAGAATGCTTCTCACACTAACAATAAGTTTCACCACTAGGAAAAACCAGCTAAAGTTTTTGCCAGCTCAAGTTCAAGATTACATTCAACATTCTGTGTAGTTTTGGTCAGGGGCATTAATACCTTTAGAAAATTAGCAAAAATGCAATTGAGGGCTAAAGGAATAGCATTAGATCATAAGCAGAAATTTAACCAGATGTTTTGTATGGAGAAGTTTTTGGTATAAGGAAGTTGTTCTGTTTCTTCTTGGCTACAAAACTTTTTTATGCTTCTTGTATTTCTTGTTTAATCAATCATGAGAAACAATTGTGTTTTCAGTTACCATAGCAAATAATGTCTAGGTACATGTTGTGATTAATGAATCTATAGAAAATAATAGGTGAAGGC
>NW_006408791.1:92683-94142 GCF_000296735.1 Chrysochloris asiatica | reverse complement strand
TCATCTTTCTCCCACGGAGCAGCTGGTAGTTTCGAACCGCTGACCTTAAGGTTCGCAGCCCGATTCGTAACCACTACGCTACCAGAGCTCCATGACCTTGAATATACTCCAACTGAATTTATAGATCATCTAAAGAACAGATTTGATACATTAAACGTTAAAGTCCGAAGTCAAGAAGAGTTGTGGGATGACATAAAGAACATCATACAGGAAGAAAGCAAAAAGTCATTAAGAAAACAGGAAAGAAGGAAAGATCATAATGGATGTCAGAAGAGACACTGAAACATGCTCTCCATTGTAGAGATCCTAAAGCAAATGGAAGAAATGTGGAGGTACAAGAGCCGAACAGAAAACTTCAAAGGTCAGCTCAAGAAGATAAAGCCAAATATTAAAACAAAATGTGCAAAGATCTGTAATCAGAAAACCAAAAAGGAAGAACACACTTAGCATTTCTCAAGCTGGGGGAACCAAAGAAAAAAATTCAAGCCTCGACTTTCGTTTTTGAAGGATTCTCTGGGCAAATTATGAATGATGAAGAAAGCATCAAAAGAAGATGAAAGAAATACACAGTCACTGTACCAAAAGGAAATGGTTGATGTTCAACTGTTTCAAGAGGTAGAATGTGATCAAGAGCCAATGATACTGAAGGAAGAAGTACAAGGTGCATTGAAGGAGTTGACAAAGAGCAAGGCTCTAGGAAATGATGGAATAAAAATTGAAATCTTTCACTAAAGTGAGGTGGCTCAGGAGGCACTCACACATCTCTGCCAAGAAATTTGGAAGACAACTATCTGGCTGACTGATTGGAAGAGATCCATATTTGTGTCCATTTCACAGAGAGGTGACCCAATGGAATGAGGAAATCATCGGATAATATCTTTGATATCCCATGCGAATAAAGTTTTACTAGAAGCAATACAGAAATGGCTACAAGCATACATTGACAGAGAATTTCCAGAGGTTCAAGCTGGATTCAGAAGAGGCTGTGGAACAAGGCATATCATTACTGATGTCCGATGGATCTTGGCTGAAAACAGAGAATATCAGAAAGATGGTTACCTGTGTTTTATCAACTACACAAAGGCTTTTGATTGTATGGATCATGAGAAGCTATGGACAACATTGTGAAGTATGAGTATTCTGGAACACTTAATTGTGTTCATGAAGAAATCTACATGGACCAAGAGGCAGTTGTTCGAACAGAACATGGGAACACTGAATGGTTTAAATTTAAGAAAGGTGTGCAAAAGGGCTGTATTTTTTCACTACACTTACTCAACCTGTATGCTGAGCAAATAATCCGACAAGCTGGATTTTACGGAGAAAAGTGTGGCATCAGGATTTCAGGTAGGCTTATTAATAATCTGTGATATGCAGATGATACAACCTTGCTTGCTGAAAGTGAAGAGGACTTAAAATATTTACTGATGAAGATCAAAGAGCACAGTCTTCGGTATGG
>NW_006408791.1:87418-92583 GCF_000296735.1 Chrysochloris asiatica | reverse complement strand
GTGGGCTTCCAAAAGAACCAATAGATCCATTTTGGAAGAAATACAGCCAGAGTGCTCCTTGGAGGCCAAGATGGTCCAACTTTTTCTCTCATACTTTGGACATATTCTCAGGAGAAGGATATCATGTTTGGTAAGGTGGAGGGTCAAAGGAAAAGAGAAAGACCCCCAACGAGATGGATTGGCCAAGTGTCAGCATGGATGGACTCAAGCGTGGCAGCAGTAGTGAGGTTGGCCCAGGATCAGGCAGTGTTTCACTCCGCTGTGCATAAGGTTGCTATGGGTTGGTACCGACTCGATGACACCTAACAACAACAACAACAACAACAAATGGATACGTATGAATTAAATGCTGTCATTATGTTAGTTTTTTGTGGTGCTGTTCATTCCTTTGTTCTGCATACCTTCTTGTGTTGAATTCGTGTTTTTGTGCTATTTCTTGTCAGTTTCTTCTTAGTTTTAATGTTTCCTTGTTCTTCTTGGATTCTCATTTTCATGGTAAGTTGTGAAGTATTAACTTTCTTTGGGGTTACCCTGTAGTCTATTAACTTTTCCCTCCATTTAAGACAGTCTATTTTATCCTGCAATCTACCTGACCTCCTCACCCCCTGGGTCTCTGTTCCTCTATGTTTACCTTCTTTGACGTTATTATTGACCTTCCAGCTCCTTTGAACTTGTTGCTGTTGTTTTGTTCTGTTCTGGACTCTGCTATCTGTTGTCTGAGTTCCAGTTATGTTGCTACATCTTTCAAACTCTGGTTGTTGTCTGTCCTTGTTGGTTTTCTGTCCAAAGAACTCTCTTTAGGATGTTTTGAAGCACAGGATTGACTTTGACAAAATCTCTTAGATTCTGTTTATCCTGTAATGTTTTGATTGCACCATCATATTTGATTGACAGTTTTGCTGGATAGATGGTACTTGGTTGGCATTTTTTTTCTTTCAGTGTTTTATATATGTGTCCACATTGTCTTCTTGACTGCATAGTTTCTGCTGAGACGTCAAAGCTTAATCTGATTTGATTGTCTTTGTAAGTAACACTTCTCTTTTTCCTTGTCTGATTTTGGATTCTCTCTTTGTCTTTGATTTTGGAGAGCTTGATTATGATGTTTTGGTGATTTTCTTTTGGGGTCTACCCTTCCTTGGATTCATTCAGCTTCTTATATGTGTATTCTCTCATCCGTCAAGATATTAGGGAAATTGTCTTTTAGAAGATCTTCAACTATTGCCTCTGTGGACTTCTGTGATTCCTCCTGTTCCAGAATGCCAATATTTCTTAAGTTATTCCTCTTCATGTTATCCAGCATGAATCTTAGACTCCCTTCTGATATTTTTAATCCTTTTTATCTGTTTGCTCTTTTATCTTAGCAGTATTGAGAGATTTGTCTTCCAGATCAGGGTTCTGGCGTCCATCTCTTCTATTCTACTCCTTTTCCCTTTCAGTGTATTGTCCATTTTTGATATTTTACTATTAATTATCTAGACCCCTTTTTGCAGGTTTTGAATGGTTTTCAATGCTGTATCTATCTTGTTTGATTGCTCCTATAGCACTTTCCTGAGTTCTTTGTTATTTTCCTCCACCCCTCTGTGGAGCATTGGAATTTGTTTCCATACCATTCTTCTGAATTCCTTCTCAGGCAGATCAAAAGCCTGCTCTTCTTCTACTGGAAAGTCTGTGTTTGTCTCAGTTACTCTTTTCTAGTTTTGGACATGTGTTGAGATCTTTTGTTGTGCTTTCATGGACATTTTCAGTAGTTAGGTGGGTTTTTAATGCTTAAATGGATGTATGTTGCTGTGTTGTTATGCTTGCTGAGTGTCTCCTGGTGGATATGATCTTGAGATAGGTTTCCCTTTTCACATGTTATGTCTAGCAGCTGGTATTTGCTACTGTCCCAATTGTGGGCTATTATGGAGTATACTTGTAGGTTAGCTTTATGGCCACAATTTCTGTCTCTTCTTGGTTAACGTAGGTAGAGAAACCTCCCACACCCAGGGGAAAAAAATGTGATCAAAAGGAGCCAAAACAGAAACAATATAAAAGCAGAGACAAAAATCACCACTCAAAATAAATAAATAAAACCATATCCTACTGACCAATAACCTTTGCTGCACAGGTCAGTGTGTGTACACAGTAGACCTCCAGCAGTGGGTGGGGGTGTCCATTCAATCAGGTGCCTCCTCTAATCACCATCGTGGAGGTGAAGAGATAGATATTAAGAAATTAATGAAAGAACAATTGTCCACTATTTTTATCTATGAAGGTATTTTGAACGATTGTCCACTATTTTTATCTATGAAGATATTTTGAAGTAATTTTCAAAATACTTTTGTACTTGTGTGTAGAAGTTGGTGTTGGGTCTTGCTTTTTATGTTGGGGTTTGCAAGGTGCTCAGATGGTTTGGCTGTATGGCCAGACCTGCTTAGGACAACTTTAGGGCTGGGTCCCAGAGTCAGACATCATAGGATGCTGCCAAAGGATCAGCCCATGGGACAAATGGGATTCCTCCCAGGGACTGTCTCACTGTGTTGTGGGACATCTGTGGGTGCAACACTGGACCCTTTTGAGGGTATGCTCTCACTTGCCTAAGGGTGTCTGGGCTGGGCAGAGAGGTTTTGACAGGGGAGAGGAGGATAGATATGTATAAAATCTGTCACACCTCTTTTTGCAGATGCCACTCCATGTTTTTAGCACTGTATCACTGAATCAGTCTCTCTATGGCCCTGCTCTCTAATCTCAGCCCAGGCTGAGGGGCCACAGGGTGGTCCCACATCCTGATCAATTGAAAAATGACGGTATTTTCCTTTCCACAGTCAGATTTTTCCACTAGTGGGTGAAGGAAACTGATGCTTTGCACCTTATACTAGATCCAAAACTCTATAGCTGCTCCGGGAGAGTACCTTCTCTGGATTTTTCAAACCTCTGCCAAGGAGCCTCTCCTACCTGACTCCACTCTCTGGCCCCCACACCTGAAGTCTCAGGATATTGATCTTTGTGTGTTCTATTTCATTTTTTTTTGGCAGGAAAGATGCTCCATCAGTTTCTAACTTGAGATGCACCTCTCCTTCCTCAGCAATCTATGTCTTTCAGATGGAGTCTGGCTTGGCCAATAGAGCTTTAGTTTTCTTTGTCACCATCATTGGCTCAGGAATATTCTCATGCTCTTACCAAAGCCAATAAAATGTAAGAGGAAATATATTCTGGAACTACTGGTGGCCAATGTGGGATCAGAGGGAGGAGTTTGGTGAGGATTATAGAAAAGTAAAGGAAAATGAATCTGAGTAATATAAAGGAAAATCATGGTCTAGTGACATTGTTTAAGCTTTTACTTCCAGCTGTACTTGAAAATACTTCACTTGTGAACTTTTCACTCACAAAGTCCATTTGTGCTGGATTTTCACTTAAGCCATATGGACTGGGCTTACTTTTACTGTCTAATAAAGTAAGTCTTCAGTGATTATATTTGATTCCTATAGCTGTCATAATGAAGCATCACAATCTGTGTGACTTACAATGACATAATTTTTTTTTTCTTAGTCTAAAGACTTGTTGTTGTTCTTTAGTGCTGTTCTGACCCATGTTGTTGTTGTTGTTATGTGCCGTGGAGTTGGTTCCGACTCATAGCGACACTGTACAGGGTTTCCGAGGCTGGAAATCTTTATGGGAGCAGAAAGCCTCATCTTTCTCCCGTGGAACAGCTGGTAGTTTCGAACTGCTGACCTTGTAGATCAAGCCCAATTCGTAACCACTACGCTACCAGAGACCCATAGCAATCCTATATAGAGTTTCCAAGGAGCAGCTGGTGGGCTTGAAGTATGGACCTTGCTGTTCAAACCAATTTTGCAGTCCAGTGCATTAATTCACAGCATCACAACAGGACTCTGCTAGAAGTCTGGAATCGAGGCATCAGTAGGACCATGCTTTCTTTAAAGGTACTAGGGAAGAATCTATCCCATGTCTTTCTTATAGATTCTGGCATTACTGGCAATCCTTCAGGTTCCTTGACTTGTAGACATATTCAAATCTCTGTCTATATGAAAATAATGTTACATGACATTAACTTTGTTGTTGTTCCTAAGTGTTGTCGAGTTGCTTCTGACTCATATCTATCCTGTATAGGGTTTCTGAGGAATAGCTAGTGAGTTTGAACCACCAACCTTGCAGTTAGCAGTCTAGTGCTTATCCTACAGTGCCACACCAGGACTACAAAGAGGTCTTTTCCAGTAGATGTGCCTAGTGCAATACATCATTTTATTTCTTGACTACTTCTTCTTCTATGGACATTGATTGTTGAGCTATATAATATGAAATCCTTGACAACTTTAACTTTTTCTCCATTTATCATGATTTTGCATACTGATCCAGTTGTGAAAATCTTTGTTTTCTTTTTATTGAGTTGTAATCCATATTGAAGACTGCAGTCTTCAGTCTTCATTAGTAAGTACTTCAAGTTCTTTTCACTTTCATATGGCAGATTGATAATGAGTCTTTTGCCAGTCCCAATTCCCTGTTCTTTTTATAGTGTTCCCGGTTCTCAGCTAAGCATACAGGTTGAATAAGTATGATGAAAGGATACAACACTGATGTACATATTTCCTGATGTTAAATCACACAATATCTCCTTCTTCTGTTTGAACACAGCCTCTTGGTCTATGTTTACTTCAGTACCCTGTTCTTAGTAGGTCCTTTAGGCATAGGCTTTTTTTCCTTTTTATTGTGAATTCCCACCACACGGCTGTCAGTTTGCTGTACTGTGGTGGTTTGTGAGTTTCTGTGATTCTGGAAGCTATGCCACTGGTATTTTAAATACCAGCAGGGTCATCCATGGTGGACAGGCTTCAGATAACTTTCCAGATGAAGACAGAATAGGAAGAAGGAGTGACAAACTACTTCAGAATATTTAGTCACTGAAAATCTTATGAATAATAGAGAAACACTGTCAGATACAGTGCCAGAAAATGAGGCCTTCAGGTTGGAAGGCATTCAAAATGCAACAGGGGAAGAGCTGCCTCCACAAATTAGAGTTGACTGTGAAGATGTGAATGGAGTAAAGCCTATGGGAGTAAAGCCCTTGGGACCTTCATTTGCTGATGAGGCACAACTCAAACTGAAGAGAAACAGTTGTAAACATCCATTAATAATCAGAACATGGAATGTAAGAAGTATGAATCTAG
>NW_006408791.1:75535-84873 GCF_000296735.1 Chrysochloris asiatica | reverse complement strand
GCTGCACAAGACCTTTTTAAAATGTTAAAGAGCAAAGATGTCAGCTTGAGGACTTAGGTGTGCCTGACCCAAGCCATGGTATTTTCAATAATCTCATATGCATGCGAAAGCTGGACAGGAATAAGCAAGACTGTAGAAAAATGGATGCATTTGAGTTATGGTGTTGGAGGAGAATATTGAAAGTACCATGGGCTGCCAAAGAACCAACAGATCTGTGTTGGAAGAAGTGCAGCCAGAGTGCTCCTTGGGGGCCAGGATGGCCAAACTTTGTCTCTCATACTTGGAACATATTGTCAGGAGGGACCAGTCACTGGAGAAGGATATCATGTTTGATAGGGTGGAGGGTCAGAGAAAAAGAAGAAGACCCCCAGCAAGATGGATTGGCCAAGTGTCAGCATCAATGGACTCAAGCGTGGCAATGATAGTGAGGTTGGCCTAGGATCAGGCGGTGTTTTGTTCTGCTGTTCATACGGTTGCTATGAGTTGGTACTGACTCGATGGCACCTAACAATAACAACAACATTGTGAATTCAGCAAAGATTTATGGAGCAGATCATCAATTTTGCATTTAACAAATAATATATTTCATTGCATCTCAATGATTTAAAAATGTAAATTGGGATTACATATGACAAATACATATATTGTTGTTGTTAAGTGCCGTCAAGTTGATTCTGACTCATAGCGACGCTCTGTAGAGTTTCTAAGGAGCAACTGGTGAGCTTGAACCACAGACTTTGCAGTTCAAATGGCTTTTCAGTCTGGTGTATTAACCCACAGTGTGACACTAGATGCATGTATCCTATAACAAATATATAAAAGTACTAAAATGTGAATAGGAGTAATACACACTAGCTTTGAGTAGAAGTGTATAAGGAGGGAAATGGGATCAGAAAGAATACAAAATAGGACTAAATGTGTTCTTGTGATTTTTTTTCTTGAAAGAAAAATAATCTGAAAGTGTAAAGATTTGTTAAAGCCAAGTTTAGACTAACATAAGTGTTCATTGTGTAGTCTAAACTTTTTCTACAAGCTCGAAATAAATTTCTTAAAATGTGTTTTAAGATAAATATAGACAGTTCACTAAAACTCTGTGTTTTCATGGAAATTACAAAGCAAAAAATAAAAACAGAATTGATATAATAGTCAATTTAAATGAAATATTATTGTTGTTATGTGTCACTGAGTAGTTTCCAAATCATAGAGATCCTGTACAGGGTTTTTGAGGAGCGACTAGTAGGTTTGAATTGCCAACCTTTCAGTTCAAACTGACTTTGTGATACAGTGCTTATCTTACAGTACAATTATAATAGTACAATTAATATATGACATGTCAAACATTCTGTGCAAAGTATTTTAAAGACTGATGTTTGGGAAGCACTGATTTATCCCAGTCATTTTGTGTTGGAGATGGAAGGAGAGGCACAGAGTAGAGCCTTGTCCAAGGTCATATAGCAGGGTGGTTGCAGAGCCAGGAATTCAACGCAGGAACTTAATGAATTTCTGATTTTTGTTGTTGTTGTTGAGAATAAATGCCAGTCAGGTATCCTGACATCACCACCTCAGAAAATTTGCAGGGAAATTTCTCTGTAATATCTGACCTGTCTCCAAGCAGAGATTGAGTGTCTTTCCATATTACTCAGACTCAGACACTTTCTATGAAAGGTTATGCTGCAAGGATAACTCTTAAATCCAGATGGATATTGATCACCTAAGTGGTTTGATGATGAGAAGTGGTGGGCCAGTGGTAGAATTCTCACCTTCATACAGAAGATCTTGTTTTGATTACCAGCCAGTGCAACTCAAGCACAGTCACCATTGATCTGTTAGTGGAGACTTTCGTGTTACTATGAGGCTGAATAGATATCAGTAAAGTGTCTAGGATAAAATGAGTTAGGAAGAAAAGCCTGGTGATTTACTTCCAAAAATCAGCCTATGAAAAATTTAGGGATCACAATGGACCAATCTGCAACTGATCATGGGATGGCATAAGACTGGAAAACATTTCATTCCATTGTTCATGGAGCTATCACCATGTATCAGATACTGCAGAGAGTAGAAGGAACCCTATAATAGAACCCTTTTCTTAATCTAGCCTTCAACTTGATCACTTGTCCTTCCTGAACCTCTTCTTCCCTCTCAAACCCATTCCAATCCTGTTGTTCTCTGACATCTATCCCCCATCTAGGCACCCTACTTCCAGAAAATGTCCTCAGGTACTTAAGTCATCTACCCCACAGCTTCCCATTCAAACTTGCCCTTAACTATCTGGTCCTGGGGAAAAAGATCCTGGAATAGTAAAACTATTCCACACCAAGATGGTGGTGGTGATGTCTTAGAGAACTACCTCTCCCAGGGGCACAGGAGCCAAATGAACAAATCCCCAATGGTGGAATTTGAGGCATTGGAGAGTTCAGAGATCCCTTCTGTTGCCCTTTTCACTGTACTCATGGTTTCTGAAAAGGGAAGCCATTGTTTAGACAGGAACATAGCTTAATAGAAGAACACTGAGGAAGATCTAAGCTTTAATTCCCATGTTGGCACGAAACTATGGACAAACCCATTCCCTTTCCCACACCTTGATTAATTTACCTACTGTGCAAAAAGATAATTCTCTGGTTCAACCTTCCAGGAACATTGAAAATGATTGCTATATAATGGACAGAAAAGTGTTTTAAATAGAAAAAATCATAAAATAAATTAAAGGTGTTATTATTTTAAGGTGTAAAATCAAAACTTAAAAAACCAGGCATAAAAATGTCCTGATAGATATATTTTCATTCTGATAAAAATTGATGGCTACTTCTTGGGCTAGTCAGTCTCAGAATGTATAGCTGGAAGCATCCTTAAAGATATCTAGTCCTACCTCCTGCAATGGGGAGTCTGAGACCAAAAGAGAGAAGGGACTAGCTCAGAGTTACATAGTAGGTTGAGAATTCCTTTGGGACTGGGATCCAGAAGTTCTTATGCCTCTTCTATTCCATTCTTCCCTTTCATGGGGATGGCAGAGAGTGGCATAGCTAAAAACTATGAACCATCTCTGAGAAATATCTAATGCTTGTAAGACCAGCCTCAACACCTGGGCACAACTGTCTCCAGTAGAAACCTCTGACTTGAAAGCCGAGTGGGTTCTCAGAGAAAATTCCTACCACAATTCCTGACCTCAGTTCTTTAGTGCTACAACCAGGATCTACCTGGTAACTCTACCACCCAATACTTCGGTGGGACACCTCCTGTACAGTGTGGCTTGTTTGGGTTTGAGTGCAGAGGTAATTGCAATATATTGAGGTTTGGTGTTGTAATAAAAATAGGGGCCATTACAACTACCATTTATGTCATTAGTATTTAGTGGTGGTGTGTTGCAGCTTTTTTAGTGCTCATAAAACTGTCACTGCTTGCAGATATGTCATGGCACTGATATAAATTTAAAGGGCTGGAAATCCATAAGTCATAAAAACTAGATAGTAAATAGCAACAGAACAGGATGGACAAGAACTGTTGCATTAGGCATGCAAATGCTTATGGATTTGCATGTCTAGTGCTTGCATTAGCATAATGAGAAGCACATTTATGTTACAGATGGACTTGATTAACTAGGCCCTTGTACATAAAGTCCACTCAACCTAAATAGGGGGTGTTTGGGTCCTAGACAAGGGATTGTTACAGGACCCTCAGGGCAATAGAGTCGGTTGTTTTTGGTTCTTCTTTTGTGGTATTGACTAAGTAAATCTTCAGAATCACTAATGAGGCCCAGATGAGAATGAATTTGGACTCATTTGATGCCGTAATTGTGTCTAACATGCACTGAGTGCTTATTATGTACTAACCACTCTTTTAAATTTTTTATATGCATTGCTGTTGTTAAGTGCCATTGAGTTGGTTCCGTCCCATAATGACCCTGTATGGGATTTCCTGGGGGATTTGAACCTTGCAGTTCAAATGGTTTTGCAGTCTGTATTATTATCCTGTAGAGCCACTTAATACTCACAATAATACTATTATTATCCCTATTTTACAGATGAGAAAACTGAGGTACAGAGAGTATAAGGGAGTAGGTTTTTTTTTTTAAGTCCAACTGTTAATAAGTGGAAAGAATAGGATACAAACTTAGACAGTATAGTTTCAGATCCTGTGCCCTTAGCTTCTATAGTAGTTTCTACTGTTCACTCGTTAATTAATTAATGCCTACATGCAGCTAAATTTATTAAGTATCTATTGCTATATACCAGGTGGAGGTCCTAGGTGGTACAAACAGTTAATATGCACAGCTGCTAATTAACAAGTTGGAGGTTTGAGTCCACCAAAAGACACCTTAGAAGACAGGTCTGGTGATCTACTTGCCCAAATCAGTCACTGAATATCATAGGAAGCATAATTCTACTCATACACACATGGGGTTGCCATGAGTTGAAATTAATTCAATGGCAACTGGAGACCCCATGTTCCATGCTATGGTTAAGGATATTAAGATATATAAGATAAAGTCTTTCTCTTTGAGAAGCTCTAGCAGCCTAGTGGGGAAATTGGGAGGAAAACAAAGATTCCCACATTGAGCTCAGAGAATAACACTTAAACTCCAGGGAAGGTGGGTTAAAGGAGGCTACTCAGAGGAGGTGTCTAAGTCCTGAAGGATGTGCAGGAGTCCAATGGTGGAGTAACAGAGGAAGGATCTGTCAGACTTTGGAAACTGCAAATGAAAAGCCATGGGGATGAGGCATATTCAGTGTGTTCTCAAATCCCAAATCATTGCATACTGGAGCACTGGGTACATATGCATGTAGGGCACAAGGCAAAGCAGGGGTTGGTCATAAGAGAGACCAGAACATGAGAAAATGGTAAGATTTGGAGCAGATAATCTGAAGGCAGGAGTTCTGGTGTGGCACTGTAAGGTAAGTACTGGACCATAAGGTTGATTGAAACTGCAAGGTCGGTGGTTCAAACTTACCAGTCACTCCTCAGAAACCCTATACTGGGTTGTTATGATTCAGAACTGACTCAATGGCACTTAACAAAATTCTGAAGTCTGTTCATCTAGGATTATGGCCCTCTCCAAATAGAAACCTCTTTTCAGAATTGTTGTTAAGTAATGTTGAGTTGGTTCTGTCTCATAGTGACCCGGCATAGGGTTTCTGAGAAGCAGCTGGTGGTCTTGAACCACTGAAATGTGGTTAGCAGTCCAGTGATTATCCTATAGTGCCACATCAGGACTTCTTTTTCAGATTAAGTGTTAGGATTTGCATCCCAAATACCAGCTCCCTATTATAAATTCCAGAAAAAAATCCCTTTAAAAAGTCTTTTGTCTCTTCTATTATTTCATTAAACTCCCAGAGATGATTAGAATATCATGCTCGTTCAAGCTTCCATTTACTATGTTTTTTTATTGCTACGTTAGAACAGTCCATCTGAAGTTGGGCAGAAGGGGAATCTGAGCCCAGTTGAATGGGAGGTCCAAGGTGTAACAAATGTTTTAGAGTGTATTCCACCAAAATGTATCTGCCTCAGTTCAGGAATCTTTTCTGTGCTACCAATGTCTAGTAGTTAGTTAGCTGTACTACTCATCCTAGGTAAATCTGAATGGAAGTCTTCCATAGGTGAGCTTTTGTGGTGTCAGAGAAAATGTAGCAGACAATTTTGGGAATTCTTAAGAGTTGATAATTCTCTTTGATTCACCCTGGTGCATCAAGGTTGGGCAGCAGGCCTTTACTTTCTTTGAGCCTTTAGAAAACATACAAGGTAGATTGTTTGGGGCAAAATCTTCAGTGGGACCAGTAACATTGATCATCTTCCACATACTTGGAATCTATTTTTTTTCTTCTAGGGTTTTCACTGAACAGGCAGAAATTTTCATCTTGAAGTAGACAGTAGGTGTCCTAGGTCTGTAACTCTTAAGTGAAGGGCAGAAGGGAGGCCACAATGAGCTAAGGGTGGTTCAGAATGAAAACAACACATCAGGAATTATATGTCTATCAACAGATGAATGTATCAACAAAATGTGGTATGTACATACAATGGAATATTGCTTGGCCACAAAGTGGAATGAAGTCCTGACATATGCTGCAATTTGTATAAACAATTAGAAAACATTATGTTGAATGAGATAAATAAGTCTCAAAAGGACAAATATTGCATGACTGATTCAACTTTTATTGAAATATGAGGGATCTTCAAAAAAATTGTGGAAAAATGCCATTATCTTTTTATTCCATTTTTCCATGAATTTTTTGAAGTTTCTTTGTATCTAGAATTGACATATGTATAGAGATAAAGTGTGTTAATGGTAACCAGTGGCAGAAGAGCCCTGGTGGTGCCAAGGATGAGGCGCTCGACTGCTAACTGAAAGATCAGATTCTCTGACCTACCAGCAATTCAAAGAGAAAAAGATGTGGCAGTCGGTTTCCATTACACCTTTAGAAACCCTGTGAGGCTGTTCTACTCTGTCTCGGAGGGTCACTCTGAGTTGGAATTGACTTGATAGCAGTGAGTTGGTTGTGTTTTATGTTTTTTTTAAAGTTTGTGTTGTGCATTGAGTGAAACTTTACAGGGCAGATCATCAGTTTTACATTCAACAAATCATACAACTTGTTTCATTACAATGATTACAATCCCCTCAGTGTACCAGCGGTTAATAGTGTTTCTTTCTACTCACTTTAGCTTTTTAAAAAAAAAAAAAAATTAAACACTCAGGCATATATGGTAATTTATAGCACAAAAGGGCACATTCTGCAAGTCTGCCTCCTGGCGACTGTCTCTTAGTCTCTTTCTTCCCATGAATCTATAGTCCTCAGCTGTTTCCCCCTCCATATCCCCATCTCTGTCTCCATCTCTGGTGTTGCTGCTTCTCTGGATAAGGTGCTCTTCTCCCTTGATGGCCCCAGGGTCCTTTGTTTCTTGCCTGTTTTTTGCTAAAAAAAACTTCTACCTTTACAATTGTGACAGTCTCAATTAGTCATGACTTACTATTAAGAACCTTATCCCCATCTCTCTCTCTCTCTTTTTTTAAAGTTTTTATTGTGGATTATGTGATACTTTACATGGGAGAACACCAGCTTTATATTCATCTTATTGTATTTTGTTTTATTGCAATGATTACAATCCCTTCCATATATCATCAAACAACCAAAGGGTACACCATGCAAGTCTGCTCCCCGGCAGTCAGCACACAGCCCCTCTCCCTCCCTGAGTCCAGAGTCCCCAGCTGCTCCATCTCCCCTTGTCATTCTCATTATCTCTGCCTCCATTTCTGGCATCACTGGTCTTCTAGGTAGGGTCCCACATTCTACTCTTCTCACTTGATGGTCCCAGGGACCTGCGCTCTTGGAATGCAAAACCCACCACTCCCCTCCTTTTGTTACAAAACAGCTACCTTTACATTTCTAACCCAGGCAGTCCTGATAGCAATTATTCATTATTATACCACAAGAGTCTTATTCCCATCTCATTTCATCAGTCCCATCCCAACAGATTGGAAACTATTCAGTGGATATTCTACTCCCCCACCTCCACCCCCCACACACTCTGGAACTAGACTCCCTCTTGAAAGCTTGTAAGCCAGTCACTTCTTGCCTTTGTAGCCCTCCCTCTCCCCATTTTGGGTAGCCAATGTCTAAGTTGCCCATCCCTGTCAACCCTGTGTACCTAGGGGATTGGAACGATCCTCACTATAAAGATTTACTCCCTCTTTTGAGCTACTGCATCCAAAACTATAGGTCAAGTTAATCAAATTGTAGCGTATTACACTTTTTTTCCTCTTCTTTTTTCTTCTGGTTGAGTTCTGATCATCCAACCATTGAAGCCAGGTCAAGTGTGTACTATCTGCAAGTATGGGTGTTCTTGTGCATCTCCCCTCACTTCATATCAACTGGACCCTTCACTCTCTGCTCTAGTCCTCTGTGGCCATGTCCCTTGGCCCAAGAGTCCCTAGATCTTTCCATACTGCTGGCCAACCAGGTCTCAATCCAGGTTCACAGGAGTCTATTGAACGTGGTTGGACTTAGCCCACAACTTCATTGCTGTTTTTCCTCACTTCCCCTTATTGGTGACCAACATGGTCACCAGCCAGATCACATGATGTTCATGTATTCCCCTTGAGTCTTAGTCTTGGAAGGGGGTTTTCTCTGAGGGGACCTCATCACTTGCCTTGATGGTGCCTCAGCAAACAGCGTGCTTATTCTTGTAGTAGTCAATCAGACTGCTGTTATTGTTTTGATTTTTCCTGCTTGTCTTTCTTATACAAAGTATCTTCTATTCTTCTGGTCACTCCAGGATGGTATACTTTTCCTTTCAAGTGGAAATTTCCCACCTCAGAAGATTATGGATGGGGTTCAGGAGTCCACCTATGGTCTTATGCAATGCAAAGTCTCAGCAGAAAACCTCCTTCACTGGGCAAGTTCTAGCCCCATTTTAGGTATGCCAATCAGTTATAGGCTGAAGATGGACTTACAGACTTCCTATGGTGATGTTTCTAGCTATTCCTTTCTGTCCCCCTCAAGTGTCTATTTTATAGTGGTATGCAAGGGAAACCAAGATTCAAAAGACAGTCAAGCATCTTACCATTATTTTCCCCTTTTACCCATTCAAACCGTGCCTCAATCCCTGTATCCCAGAGCCCTGTTGTTCCAAGGTTGTGCATACATCATTATTTACCTCTGTCCCACTAAGCCCATGCAAACCTGCCTAACTGTTCTCCAATCCGCCTTGTTGTTCCATTCCCCTCCCCCTTCTTGTGTATTGCCCCCTTCCTAAGCACTCAAGCTATCCTGTGTCTATTCCTTACCTTGTGCTCCATCTTTCCCTCCCTCACCTCACCTCATCCCATACATCCCGGTGATCAACAAATATATATATGTATATATACTTTTTTCTCCCCCTTTTAGGGTGGGTTCTTTTTCTTAATCTTAAATTAATGGTCCTATGCAGTATTTCACCTTTTGTGACTGACTAATTTCACTCAACATAATGTCCTCAAAGTTCATCCATGTTATGCGGTGGCTTGCAGCTTCCCTGTTATTCTTCAAGGTAGCATAATATTCCATTGTGTGTATGTACCACAGTTTGTTTATCCATTCTTCCATTGATCTGCACTTAGGCTATCTCCATCTTTTTTCTATTATAAATAGTGCTGCTATGAAATTAGTGTGCATACGTCTACTCGTGTCATGGATTGTCTTTTTTGTGGGTAAATACTAAGTAGATTTTGCTAAAGGTAATACAGAAACGGTTACAATTTACATTGACAGAGAACTTCCAGAGGTTCAAGCTGGATTCAAAAGAGGCCGTGGAACGAGGGATATCAATGCTGATGTCCGATGGATCTTGGCTAAAAGCAGAGAATATCAAAA
>NW_006408791.1:72169-74155 GCF_000296735.1 Chrysochloris asiatica | reverse complement strand
ATCAGATTACTCTTTTTTTCATCTTCTTTCTTCTTCTGGTTGAGCTTTGATCATCCAGTAATTGAAACCAGGTCAAGTGGGTATTATCTGCAAGTGTGGGTATTCTGGTGCATATGCCTTCTCTTTTTATTTGCTAAATGCTTCACTCCATATTGTAGGGCTTAGCTTGCCACTTCATTGCTGTTTTTCCCTGACTTCCCCTTATCGGTGACCATGGTCACCAATCATGAGCATGTATTCCCATTGAGTCTTAGTCTTGGAAGAGGGTTTGCACTGAGGGGACCCGATCACTTGCCTTGATGTTTCCCGGGCAAGCTGATGAAGTCTTTTGATGCACATAAGTTTTTAATTTTTAGTATGTCCTAATCATCTATTTTGTCTACCTTTGTTTGTGTAATTTTAAAAATGCTTGATAGCCTGTGTATGCCTTGTATTAGAGCCCTCACATTTGTCCCTATTTTTTTCATTGATGGCCTTTATAATTTTGGGATTCACATTTAGGTATTTAATCCATGCTGAGTTGGATTTTGTATAAGACATGAGGTAAAAGTCTTGTTTCATTCTTTTGCATATTGCTTTCCAGTTCTGCTAGCACCATCTGTTGAAGAGAGTATCACCTTCCCATATGCTATACTTAGGTACTTGTCGAAAATCAGTTGGCTGTATGTGGATGGGTTAGTTTCTGTATTCTCAATTCTGTTTCATTCATCAATATATCTTTTACTGTACCAGTAGCCATGCTGTTTTGACCACTGTAGCCATGTAGTAGTAAATTTTGAAATCTGGGAGTAAGAGGCTTCCAAACTTGTTCTTCTTCTTAAGCAATGCTTTAATTATTCTGGGTTTCTTTTGTTTCTATATGAAATTTGTAATAGTTTTTTTATATCTCTTTGAAGAATATCATTGGAATCTGGATTAGGATTGCGTTATATGTGTAAATTGTTTTGGGCAATAATGATGTTTTTACAATGTTAAGTCTTCCTATCCAGAAGCATGGTATATTTTTCCACTTTTAAAATAATCTCTTGGTTTCTTGTAGTAGTGTTTTGTAGTTTTCTTTATATAGGTCCTTTGTTTCTCCGGTTACATTTATTCCTAGATATTTCATCCTTTGAGCGGCTATTGTAAATGGTATTGCTTTCTTAATGTCCTTTTCAGTGCTGTTGTTGTTATTGAGGTAGAAGATTCCAATTGATTTTTGTATGTTGATCTTATACCCTTCCACTTTTCTGAATCTTCCAATGAGGTCTAGTAGCTTTTTTACTGAGTATTTGGAGTTTTCGATGTATAGAATCATATCATCTGCAAATAGAGAGAGTTTTATTTCCTCCTTGCCAATTTGAATGCCTTTAAGTTTCCTATCTTGCCATACAGCTCTGGCTAAGACTTCCTGGACAATATTGAATAGGAGTGGTGACAAAGGGCATTGTTGTCTGGTTTTTGCTTGCAGAGGGAAGGCTTTCAGTTTCTCTCCACTGAGAGTAATGTAAGCTGTTCATTTTGTAAATATGCTCTTTATTATGCTGAGGAATTTCCCTTCAATTCCTGTTTAGTTGAGTGTTTGTTTTTGTTTTTTTTAATCAGGAATGGTAGTTGGAATTTGCCATATGCCTTTTATGTATCAACCAATATAATCATGTGGTTCTTTTCCTTTTTTTATTTACATGGTGGATTAGATTGACTGTTTTTCTAATGTTGAACCATCCTTGCATCCTTGTTATGAAACTTACTTGGTCATGATGTATTTTTTTTTTGTTGTGTTGCTGGATTCTGTTTGCTATGATTTTGTCGAGAATTTTTGCATCTATGTTCATGAGGGATATGGGTGTATAATTTTTTTTTCTTAGTGATGTCCTTCTCTGTTTTTGTATGAGGGTTATGCTTGCTTCATAAAACATTAGGTAGTTTTCCGTCCTCTTCTAAATTCTGTAATAATTTGAGTAGAATTGGTGACAACTCTTTCCTGATGTTTGATAGAACTCACCA
>NW_006408791.1:47777-70608 GCF_000296735.1 Chrysochloris asiatica | reverse complement strand
CCTGCCTTCTTCCTTATTTTCCTTCACCCCTTTTTGGAGCGTTTGAATTTGTTTCCATATTATTCTTCTGAATTCCTTTGCAGGCAGATCAAAAACCTTCTCGTCTTCTACTGGAAAGTCTGTGTCTGCCTCCAGCTCATTTGGCTCAGTTACTCTTTTCTGCTTTTGGACATGTGTTGAGATCTTTTGTTGTGTTTTCATGGACATTTTCAGTAGTTAGGTGGATTTTAAATACATAAATGGGTGTATTCTTGCTGAGTGTCTCCTGGTGAATATGATCTTAAGATAGGCTTCCCTTTTCACTTATGATGCCTAGTGGCTGGTATTGGCTCCTATCCCAATGGTGGGATATTATGGGGCATGCTTGTAGGTTGGCTTTATGGCCGTGATTGCTGTCTCTTCTTGGTTGATGTAGGGAGAAAAAGTTCCCACCCCCAGAAAAAAAGTGTGATCAAAAGGAGCCAAAACAGAAACAATATAAAAGTAGAGACAATAACCATTACTCAAAAACAAAAATAAAACTGTAGCTGATTGACCAGTAGCCTTTGCTGTGCAGGGCATTGTGCGTGCACAGTAGAAACCTCCAGGATTTGATAGGGGTGTCCACTCGCTCACGCCCATTCTCTAGGCACCACTGTGGAGGTGTGCAGATTGATATTAAGAAATTAATGGGAGAAAGATTGTCCACTATTTTTATCTCTGATGGTCAGTTAGGTATCTGCATGTGTACAGTGTAATTCTAAAAATAGCTCTGTCCTTGTGTATAGTAGTCGGTGTTGGCTCTTACCTTTTGTATTCAGGTTTTATAAAGTGTTCATACGGTTTGTCTGTATGGCCAAACCTGCTTTTTCTTGTTGGTAAGGCAGGATAAAGTGTCCCATCCAGGTCAACTTTAGGGCTGGGTCCCAGAGTCAGATATCATAAGCAGCTGCCAAACGATCAGTCCATGGGACCAAAGGGGCTCCTCCTCTCTGTGCCATGGGAAAACTGTGGGCTCAACAGTGGACCCTTTTGAGGATGTGCACCCACCTGCCTGAAGGTATCTGGGCTGGGCAGAGAGGGTGTGAAAGGGGAGAGGAGGAAAAAAATATTTAGAACCCCCCCCATACCTTTTTTCTCAAATGTTGCTGCCCAGGTTTTAGCGCCATGTTATTGTCTCATGCTGGCTGTGGCCTTGCCCTCTGAACTCAGCCCAGGTGGAGTGGCCACAGGGAGAGTCCTATGTCCCGTCAATTTTGAAATCACAGTATTTTCCTTTATACAGTGATTATTCCACCAGTGATGTGGGAAACTGATGCCTTGCACTTTATACTAGATCCAGAGCTCTGGAGCTGCTCTGTGAAATCACCTTCTCTGGGTTTTCTGCACCTCCCCCACAGAGCCTGTCCTACCTGACTCAGTTTCTCCCGCCTCTAAAACCAGCCCCATCTCTTTCAACCAGACACATCTAGACAAGATGAAAACTATTCAGTGGGGAGTTTTTCTTGCCCCCACACTCTTAAACTAAACTGCCTCTTGAAATCTTGTAAGTCAGTCACTTCGAGCCTTTATCACCACCTCATTTTAGGCAGCCAGTGTCTAGGTTGCTTGTCCCTATCTACCTTGTGTACAGAGGGGATGGCATTGATACTTGATATGAAGACTCCTTCCCTCTCTGTTGGTATTTAGAGTTACTATCTTCATGAATATAGATCAGGTCCATCTAATTGCAGCAAACTACATTTATTTCCTTTATAAAAACAAAAAAAACATTTTTTTTTTTGTGTGTGTGTGTGTTAATCTTCCTCTAGTCAAGTTCTGATTATCAAGCCATTGAGGTTAGGTCAAATGGGTACTATCTGCAAGTTTGGGTGTTCTTGTGTGTCTCCCTTCACTTCATATCAGCTGGATGCTTCACTCTCAGCTCTAGCCCTCTGTGGCTATGTCCTTGTCCATTAGCTCAGGTGTCCCCAGATCTCACCACACTTTGGAACAACCAGCCTTTCCTCTTCTCTCTCTCATTTCCAGGTCAACAGGAGTCTATGGACCATGGTTGGACTTAGCCCATTTCTTCATTGCTGCCTTTTCCCCTCTTCCACTCACTGGTAGACCAATGTGGTTGCCAGCAAGTTTACATGCCTGCTCATATGTTCCCTTTAAGTTTTAGTTTTAGAGGGGATTTTGTTTTGAAGGAGCTTGATTGCTTGCCTTGATGGCTTCCTGGCGAACAACTTGCTTATTTTTGTAGTAGCCAGAAATACTGACATTTTTGTTTTCTATTTTTCCTGATGACCTTTCTTTGAAGATGTATCTTCTGTCAATCTAGCTGTTCCTGGCTGGTCTGCTTGTCCTTTCTAGTGGGAATGTCCCACCTCAGAAGGTTCTGGATGGGATCAGGATTCCACTTAAGGTACTATACTCTGCAAAGGCTCCACAGGAGGCCTATTTCACTGTGCAAGTTCTAAAACCTCTTTTAGGTATTCCAGTCAGTTATAGGCTGAAGATGGGCTTACAGGTTTTCTGTAGTCATATATCCTGGCATTCTTTTCTATCCCAGTCAAGTGTCTATTTTACAATAATAGGCAAGGGAAATCAATATTCATAAGACAGTCAAGCTTCTTAGTATTATTTCTCCTCTACAAACTATGCCTTGATCCCTGTATCACAGAGTCCTGTTGTTCCAAGTTTGAGCATGCATCACTATTTATCTCTGTCCCACTTAGCCCATGTAAAGCTGTCTTAGTGTTCCCCTATTTACCTTGTTTTTCTACCTCCTCCCCCTTCTTGTATTGCTCTCCCCAACACCCAAACTATGATGTATCTGCCTTTACTCTGTGTGCTACCGTCAACTCCCTCCACATCCCCCTGAATCCCCCACCCTAACCCCACCATTGTGGTTACCTTATATTCCATTAACTTTTCCCTCCATTTAAGGCAGTCTATTTTATCCTGTAATCTACGTGACCTTCTTACCACCTTGATCTCTGTTCCTCTGTGTTTACCTTCTTTCACATTATAATTGTTTTGATCATAGACTTACCTCCCAGATCCTCTGAATTTGTTCTTATTTATTTTATTTTTTTTCTGTTCTCTCTTCCATATGTGGATTGAGTTTCAGGTATTGTTACCACATATGTCAATCTCTGGTTGTTGTCTGTTCTTGTTGGTTCTCAGTCCACAGAACTCCCTATAGGATATTTTTCATCACCAGGTTGGCTTTGGCAAAATCCCTTAGCTTCTGTTTATCCTGGAATGTTTTGATTACACTGTCGTATTTGATCAAGAGCTTTGTTGGGTAGAGGATTCTTGGTTGGAAGTTTTGTTTTCTTTCGGGGTTTTATATGTCTCACCATTGTCTTCTTGCCTGCCTGGTTTCTGCTGAGAGATCAGAGCTTAATCTGATTTGCTTGCCTTTGTATGTTACACTTCTCTTTTTCATAGCTGTTTTCAGGATTGTCCTTTGTATGTTACACTTCTTTCTTACCTAGCTGTTTTCAGGATTGTCTCCTTATCTTTGATTTTGGAGAGCTTATTACATATCTTGGTGATTTTCTTTTAGGGTCTATCCTTCCTGGGGTTCATTGAGCTTCTTGAATGCTTATCTTTTCACTTTTCAGGATGTTAGAGAATTTTTTTTTTTTTCCCCAGAAGCTCTTCACTATCTCCTCTGTAGACTTGTGAGTCTTCCTGTTCTGGAATGCTAATAATTCTTAAGTTATTCCTCTTCATGTTGTTCAACCTGAATCTTAGACCTTCTGCAGATTTTTAAAATCCTTTTTACTGCTTGTTCTTCTATCTTAGTAATATTGAGAGATTTATCTTCCAGCTCACTAGTTCTGGCTTGCATCTCTTCAATTCTACTCTTTTGCCCTTTCATTGTTTTGTCCATTTCTGATATTCTATTATTAATTGTTTGAACTTCTTTCTGAAGGTTTTGAATTGTTTCCAATGCTGTATCTATCTTATTTGATTGTTCCTGTAGTTCTTTCCTGACTTCTTCCTTATTTTTCTCAACTCCATTGTAAAGTGTTTTGATACATTTTATAATCATTTTTCTGAATTCCTTCTCATGCATTTACGAAGCCTTCTCATCTTCCAGTATGGAGTATAGGTCTACCGCCAGCTTATTTGTCTCAGTCACTTTATCTTGTTTCTGGACATGTGCTGATATGGTCATCTGTTTCTTTTATTTTTGGCATATTCAGCAGTTAGCTGTGGCCTTAATACTTAGATGAGTGTATATTTTGGTGTTTTTATGCTTTCTGATTGCGTCTAGGTAGATGTGATCAAGAGATGGGCTTCCTTTTTCACTCTTCTTCATGAGAAATTTCCAGATGCCACTGCTGGTTGTAATGACATAACTCAGGATTTAATTTTTGGCCTCTTTACTTTTTAGTCTGCCTGTGCTGCTCCACAACCCTTGTTGAGGCCTTTTTCCTAGTGATAAACAGTTCAGGGCCAGCTGTGGCTGTTTTGCATTGCCATTTGGTTTTAAGTGGAAATGGTCCCTTTAAATTTTGAGAAGAGCCGTGTGCATGTGTAATAGAGCCCTACAAGGGTGGGGGTGAGGTGTCCAATCGCTCAGGTACCCCTCTAGTCACAAGAATGGAGGTGCACAGACAGCGAGAGCAATGAACAGATACAAAAAAAAAAAAAAAAAGTGCACTCCTTTTCACTGTTGTTTTGTCAGACGTCTGTGGCTGCTCTTATCCTTCCCCCATTTGGTTTCACCTAAGATGGATGCTCAGGGAGCAGCTGAGTGCCTTGGATAAGAAAGCACTGAATTTCTTGCTTCTACTACAAAATCCACTGGCTGTAAACCTTCTAAATATTCCTTTATATATGGTTCAGAGTTCTGGTACCATCCCCTGAGCCTTGTTGGTACAGTATTCTGTGTTGTTGCTGACAGAGCTCCTCACTGCACTTCTACTCTATCCACCATCTTGTTTGTTCCTGACTGGTTGGTTTGTTTTACCAGGGACAAGCAGGAGAGGAGCCTGTATAATAAGCACTGAATTGTTAACCACTAGGTTGGTGGCTCAAACATACCATCTGCTCCTTGGGAACCTATACAGTGTCACTATGAGTCAAAACTGACTTGAAGGTACTAAGCCTACAATAAGCAAGAGAGGGGATGGAGGAGTAATTGCTCAGGGAACATTAAGCTTATGTTAATCTTGATAAATAGTTTTGAAAGCCATGGAATGATCATGGGGGCTTGAGTTTTAGCAAAAATGAAAACTGCATTGATTAGTAAAAGACCAATAAAATTTTTTTCTTTCATCATGACAGTGTACCTGCTCATTCTTTGAGGGTAACAAGGGCTATCCTATGAGAATTTCTTTGAGAAACTTATCCCATCCAGCCTACAACCCTGATATTTCTCTTCAGACTTCTTTTTGTTACCAAAACTCAAAGAATTTTCCAAAGGAACATGAATTATGTCCCTCGAGGATGCCAAAACTCTTGTTTGACATATTAGAAATCAAAGAGCATAGAATTCTTCAGGGAAGGGTTACAGAGATGGAAAAACTACCTTCAGAAGTGTCTAGATCTATATGGAGGATATGCCAAGGAACAATACCTTCACATTTTGTTAGTTTTGTTTAATAAATGTTTCTATGATTTTGTAGAATTACTTTTTGACTTACCCTCATACATACATACCTCAGTCTTGTGTTTGAATGTATATTTCTTTGCAATTTGTATATGTGTATGCAGGTACTCTGTGACTATATGTTCCTACATGTATGTATGTATCCACACAGACTTGTGTGCACATGCATATCTGTGTATATGTACATCTGGAGATGCTAAGGAATGTTAGGTAGGTGCTTATGGCAGTGGCTAAGAGTTGACAGTGCCCTTTCTTCTCTGCAATTTCAGAATCTCTAAGTATAAAATCGCCCCACAGAAAGCAGCAGCAGGAATTGCTATCTGTTTGCAGATTCCTTTAATGTTACCTGAGGTCTGTGTCCAAGGGAATCTGGGAGTTAACAGGATTGAAAGAAGATATAGTCAGATCTACAGGGCCTCTCATTCCCCAGAACCCTAAGATAGGATCAGAGGATGGGGACAGAAGGAAAGCAATAATGATATCAAATCACACATTTATTTAGTTATCATAACATCTCTATGAGGTCAGTACAGTTATTCCCAATTTCTGGATTAAGACATGAAGGCACATGAGTTTAAGTACTCATCAGGATTTGATGCCCAAACTTTATGCTCATATGCACTAAATTATGCTGGGATGAGGAAATCCACTCAGGCCTTCCTTAGGTTTTTATCTACAGTGATCAGCAGAGTGATTTTTTTTTCTCTCCTCATTCTTCCTTTTGCTTTGATGATTTCCACATATCATCCCTCTATAGCAGAGAGTCACATTGTGGCACTATGCTAGAACTGGTCCTCTCAGCACCACTTTACCCCAATCCTTTACCTTATCCTTATCCAAATACCTGTCCTTTAGACCTCCCTTACCCACTTGTCCTCTGCATTTCATGGCATTTCCATGTTGTGCAAACTAATCAGGTGATTATGGTAACTAATGCATTAAATGTCTTACTTCCCAGGGACAGAATGTAGGAACTGAATGTACACTTGAGGCTCATGGAATTCCACCTCTTCTCTAGGCTTCGAGATAGGAAGGGACCTATTAATGTTACTCTGCTAGTTAGCCAAGTCTTGTAGTTTCAAACTCAGTACGTCTCCCATATGTCCAAATTCTGGTTTTATAGTTAATCCCAGATATATGTGATGATGTTCAAACCTCAGGTTGGATATATTATAGGTTTCTTGGAATTCCTGGGTGGTGCAAGTGTTAACAAACATAGTTGCTAACTGAAAGGCTGTAGGTTAAAGTCCACTCAAAGGCATCTTGGAAGAAAGCCCTGGTTATCAACTTCTAAAATTTCAGCCATTGAAAACCTATGGAGCATAGTTCTCCTCTGATACCCCTGGAGTCACCATAAGTTGGAATTGATTCAATGGCAACTAGTTGAATAGTGCTCTTTCTTGAAGTGCTAGGATGGGAGCCCTCTGGAATGAATTCAAGTTTACAACTTACCTTCATATCTCCTGTGTACTAGTCTAATATCATAAAACCTCCAATCTCAGTTGTGATCTCTTGCACAAATCCAAGATGACTACAGGCATCAGCCATTTAAACATCAACATTTTAAAAAACAATATGATTCAGAAAAGGAGAGATAAAGGATAACTTTACCATGACATTTGTGCTAAATATTTTTGGTAGCTCAAACTCTATTTGAGAAACTCTAGCCAGAGAACAAGTCTGATGTAGGGAGAAAGTAAATATTTGGCTGTTGTACATGACTTCAACCCCTAAAAGTTACGTGCTACTGTATGAAGGGCCTATCAGTAGCAGCCCACATTGTTTTAAATATATGTGGGTATCCAAATGAGTCAGAACTGACTCAAGGGCATATAGCAACAACAAATTACTTAGCCAGAAATATCTTGACTTATTTTCTGGAGGTGATCAGGTCCTGAGTGGATCATCTTAAAATGCATGGCAGGATCAACAAGAATATGCAAATGCAATCTTGGGGAAGGGAAGCTGGGTTATCTTCCAACATTGTGTCCCCTGCCTTTCCTGTGCTTAAGCTCCAGGATTCCTACCAGACTTCAAGATGTTCAAGTATACCAGATGGCCCCCTGTCAATTGGCCTCAAGACTTCTCTATCTCCACAATACTCATGAACTGTTGAAGATGAGATTCCAAATAAGTATTTAGGTTGGATTTATGTCTGAATTGCTGTATATTAAATGCTGATTATTAAAAACATTTGCATGGTGTTTAACAATGATTATGAATCTGTTACCTAAGTCTCAGTGAAGGCTTTATTAATTCATTATTATTTTATCAACACACAATAAACTGTTCTATTAAATCTAAATTAGACAGATATTTGGGGAGGAATCATCTAAAAGGACCTCAGCTGAGACTATCCCCCAGGGAAGGACTTAATGAAGTTTCAAACAGTTAATAACCCTCAGTTCATAAATAAACCATGGATATTTAAAGACCTGAAAAATACTAAAATAAGAGTTGATGCTCAACAAAGAAGGTATAGGAGAGCCCTTCGAATTACCCTCCTTGTGACTCACAGCTAAAACCTCTACCTTCAGCGGTGTACTGAGCACCTAGGAAGATGTGGCACTCCTGGGACCTTTAAGATGAACTCTTCCTTTGGTCTCAAATTTGACCAGGAAACAATTTCCTCCTTCCCTCAAAGAATCAACTTTTTAAACAACTTTAAAAAAATTGTTGAAAATATACATAGCCAAAGATACAATATTTCAACAATTTCTACAAGTCCAATTCAGTGATATTAGTTCTGTTTTCCAAGGTATGCTGCCATCCTCACTATCCTTTCCTAAATGATTCCACCATCATTATCTCAAACACATTGCCCCCTAAGCTTCCCATCCAACCTTTTGTTTTGCCATTATTAATTTGAACTCATATAGATAGTTCTTTAAAAGAGTACAATGCTAAAAGCAGAAGCACTTTACTAATTTATATAAACCATAAGTTTTTTAATTCAAAGAAATCTTCAGGGGGTCATTTTTGTTTAAGGTTTAAAATTTAAAGGTTAACTTAGGGCAATAGTTCAGGAACTCAACCAACCTCAATAGCTCCAAAAAATTTGGATTCCATTGAAAATTTGAAATTATATTCTGTATTTTTATCCTTTTTGATTAGGATCAAAGAATCCAGGTTTTGTTGTGAATGAAAGATGAGTAAGTGAAATTCTGTCCTGATGTGAAAAATGATAATTCCATATCAATCTTACAGATAAATTGAAATGCAAACTCTTGCCTGTGCACTCAGGAAGCAGGACAGCCTACATGATTTTCAGCACCCAGGGCAAAATGCAATATGGATCACTTGTTCAAAATGTAATTAAGAATTTAAAGTGACAACAGCAGAACACTATACCAAGCCAAGTTTCTTCTAAATCTGGGTCCACAGGTTGCCAGACTACGAAGCTGGCCTTGGCTGTGAAACTTTTTGAGCAAGACAGTGATGCATGAAGCAACAAGAAAAAGTGCTTATGTTCTACTGGAACATGGAGGATGTAGAGGCTGGGAGGGATTATTATATAGAGAGAGCAATAAGATGGAAGAGTAAGTTTGAGTCAGATCTTAGAAGACCTAACAACCAAGCTCTAGGGACAAGGAAGTTATATAAAGTTGACCTCAGAATTTTAAGCTTATTGGTCATCAGGGATCAAGGGCTAAACTTAGTTGGGAAGATTTCAAATTGCTTGGCATAGATGAGTGAGTGCCTCCAATGCTGCCTCACTTTCTTGAAAGATTTCAATTTTTATTCCATCAATTCCTGGATCCTTGTTCTTTGCCAGTTCCTTCAATGCACCTTCAACTTCTTCCTTCAGTATCATTGGCTCTTGATCATATGCTACCTCTTGAAATGCTGCAACATCAACCAATCCTTGGAATTCCACCTCTGAGTCCTCTGAGAGAGGACTACCTTCTTCCTGGAAACTTATAAGGGGATGGCAGGATAGACATGATGGACACCAGCAGGATAAGCTGGCCAGAGAGAGATACATTTCTTTGCTGAGGACCATCCCTGAGGCTAAAAGCCATGACTCAACTTTAAGAGCATGAGCTTTGGAGTGGGACAGTCCTGGGTTTGAATCTTAGTTCTGCCACTTGTCAGCTATAGGATGCTGGACAAGTCATATCAATTTATAGTTCCTGAGCAAAGACTCTCTTCCAGGCATAGAATGAGTCGACTTGGTGCTTCCAGGTTAGAGAAGGTGATAGGCAATAAAGGCTAGGGGAATAAAGAATAAAAAGAAAAATTTATGAGAGTTATAAAAAAGAATCATGCAAAGTGATATTGGATTGAGCATCTAGGAAAGGTGAATAAACTTTGTGGATTGGGTAAGAAGGTTTGGTTGATGAGGCTGAAGGGAAAAATGGAAATGGCCATGGAAAATGGAGAGGCAAGAATGTTCCAGGCATGAGCTAAGGCCATGCATGAGGCATAAACGAGCTTGTATATTTGTAGAACTGAGGGGGAGGCCAGAGAGATTATAGACCTTGTTAAGTGAGGGGAAGAAAGCCATGAGATAAAGTTGCAGAGGAAATTAGGTATTAGATCATGCTGGGCCTTGCAGTCCAAGGAACCAACTTTAGATGTTCTTTAAAATGAAAAAGGAAGCCATAGAATAATTTTAAACAGAGGAAGATTATGGTCAAATATTTTCTTTTAAAAATATCACTCTTGATATTGTGAGGTGACTAATTTGAAAGAGGCCCAAAAGTGGCCCTGGGGAGACCTGTTAAGAGGATTTTGTGGAATGATGAAGGAGGAATCAAGGATGACTTCTTGGAAAAACTCTGGTGCCATTACTAAGGTAAAACTGAAATAAGAACACATGTGGGAAATCAGACAGTTGGACATATTGAGTTTGAGATATCTATAAGGCATGCAGATTAAGATGACAGCAAGTTTGGCTATTTTGGTCTAGAACTTGCTGAAGACATTCTGGCTAGACTAAACTTGAAGTCATTGGCATAGAGATAATGTTTAAACCCACAGGAAAGGATATGATCTGTAAAGTGAGGATAAAAAAAATTCCCACAGGATCAGACAGCGTAGGAAGTGTAGGTTCCTTCCCCTATTCTTTCTGCCTTCTTTCTCTGCTCTAGTGGGGATGAGTGAGCCCATTGCCCATAGCATATGCAATGGCTAGAATGAAGGATAAAGGCTTAGAATAGAGGAACATAGCAATTCTGACTCAGCCCCAATGACATTTTAGTCTAACCCAAAGGCTTTATTTCTAAGCAACATGATTCAATGGGTTGTGCAGAATCACTACCATAAACAAGATGGACATGGACCTTTGTCACTGAATTCATTCCCAAGATAGAGACCACATTGATTTATTTTTCTTTAAGTGCAGTGAGCTGATGAGGAGAGGTGGACACTTCTGTCAGGAACTGGAGTCTCAGTTGCAAAGCAACAGGAAGCCCATTTGATGCTATGATGACAAAAGGCCTTGGTTGCTAGAAAGAACACAATGGAAAGGCCCCACACAGGCTGTTTTGCTAGTGTGTATTAAATACACCTTGAAATATGAATCATTGGAGGCATTTCAAAGACTGTCACCTGACATATAAAAATCACATTTCTCTTCCAAAGGAAAATGGCAACAGACATCAATTACTAGGGGATGCTGAGTGAATGGCAGGCTTAGTGCAGTGCTTTGTTCCATGTGTAACATTCCTGTTGCACACTGATGGTTTTTGTACAATGTCTGCAAATGTGCATGGACAAAACTACACACAAACACATATACGCAGACAGGCACACACAGCAAGTAGAGCACACTGTTTTTCCTGTTATACATCTGTACCTATTTTAGAGCTTCTTTTGGATTCTTATTAAGAGATAAGCTCACATGGCTTCTACTGGTTTTACTTAGTTCCCTCCCTACCACAGAATAGCTTTCAAGAACTCATGACATTAACCTTCTCCATAGTATTTCTTTGTATTTGGCTAAAAGTTATGGACACAAATAGATTAGAGCCCAAATTTTGGCTCTTGAATAAATAATTTCATGTTCCCAAGCTTTTACTTTCTTATACATAAAGTGGAAATGATACTATACTGTCATTTTGCACTTAGCATGGAGCCTGGCACATAGCAGGCACTCAGTAAGCGCTTCCTGTTACTTGTATTTCAAATCCTGAATTTTCTGATGAGTTGATGGTTAAGTGATTCAGCCATCAACCCATTTGTGATTCAGTTTAGTGATTCAGTCAAGGTCACACAGCTGCTATGTTAAGTCCCAAATGAAACTCATCTTCTGTTCCAAAATCTAGGCACAAATCTAAGACAAGCTCTAGCAATGGACTAAAAGCACCCAGTGACAAAAGGGAAATTAGAAAGCGGGCCTCTTTTTAGGCTTCCTGGTTTCCATGGAAGTCTGTTCTGTAAAACACATGTAATTCTCTGACCCAATGTCAAAGGGTCCAGATCAGTAAGTTTGGGTATGACAAATTTACTCACTAGACATTCATGCACTCTACACTAGTTTTTTCATTCATCTATTCTTTAAACTTTGTTTCATTCAACAAAAATCCTTTACTATTTGTGAATTTATTGAGTGCAGGGCCTTTGCTAGCCAAGTGAAATGCAATTTTTGTAAATTCTGTAGGCCAGATGACTTGGGGATTCCTTTATAGCATATTCAAGACATGAGGCATATATTCTCCATCTGCTTTCTCTCAAATCCCTGCATATACACACCAGATTGAATCATGGCACTCATTTTGCTCCCTTCCTGGTGTCTGATTTCAGCCTATAGCATCTGGAGTGTGAGTTTTCCTGTACCTTCTTCCCTTGCCCAGGCTCTCTATATCATTTTCCTATAGTTGCATAACAAATCACCAGAAACACAGTGGTTAAAAATAACACATATGTATTATCTTACAGTTCTGTAGATCAGAGGTCTGACACATGATCTTATTGGGCTAAAATCAAAGTGTTGATAGGGCTGATTTTCTGTCTTGAGACCCTTGGGTAGAATCTGTATCCTTCCCTTTTTCCAATTTCTATAAGTTTCTTCCATCATTCATCTTTTAGGTTTTTGTACTGTGGTTTTCTCTGATGTTGGAAATTATGCCACCAATATTTTAATACCAGTATGGTCACCCATGGTGAACAAGTTTAAGCAGAGCTTTCAGGTTAAGACAACCTAGAAACCTAGCCTGGTGATCTACTTCTGAGAATTAGCCCATGAAAACCCAATGAATCTATGGTATGGTGCTTCCTTAAAAAAGCTAGAAATAGAAATATCTTATGATTCACTCATAGGTATCTACCCTAGAGATTTTATAGCAGTGTTACAAATAGACATATATGTATACTTGTGTTCACAGCAACATTATTCACAATTGCAAAAAGATGAAAAGAACCTAAGTGTCTGTCAGTAGATGAATGGGTAAACAAAATTAGTCTATACATACAGTGGAATACTATTCAACTGAATCTGCAAAATATAATGCATTTTCTGAGTGAAATAAATTAAGCACAAAAGGACAAATATGATAAGATACCATTTCCATAAAAAAGATAAATATAGATATTACAAAGAAATCAATGTACTTTGGTGGTTACCAGTGATGAGAGGAGAAAGGAGGGGGAATCACTATCTAGACAATGACGGTGGCAGTGGTGTGCTGTGGAGTTGGTTCCAACTCACAGCAATCCTGCATAGGGTTTCCAAGGCTGTAAAGCTTTATGGGAGCAGAAAGCCTCATCTTTCTTCCACAGAACAGCTGGTAGTTTTTAACTGTTGATCTTGAGGTTAATGGCCCAGCTCGTAACCACTATGCTACCAAAGTTCCTTCTCTAGACAGTAGATGCTTGGTATTTTTGGTGATGAGAAAGACAATATCAAATGTGGATGAAGTATATACAATTTAGCTAAGGTAAATGATAATAAGAAATACACAAGATTAAGGGACCTTATTTGTAAATGCTATAACATATACAATTTGTCAACAATAGCAGTAACAAACTAAAAATATGTGTGAGTGGTTACCTAGATAGAGATATATACATATATGTATATGATGGTGATTATGATGATGATATATATGATGGTGCCCTTAAGTAGGTTCTGACATATAGCAACCTTGCATAGCATTTCTGAGACTATAAATCTTTATGGGAGCAGAAAGCCTCATCTTTTTCCCACGGAGCAAGATATATTTATATATGTGTGTACGTACATAAGCTATCTGTAGGCACAGATATACATTCTCTATATATTCATATATATAATACAGTACATTGGGACAAAGATTATTCTACAGGATTAATTGCCTACATGAGCCATATCCTCATCTATTAGAGATCAGAATAACTAAATATGCCCCACTACCATTACTGATCTTTCTGAGCAGGAATACAACAGATTGTCCTTGACAGAATTGGAGAAAATTGTAGATCAAAACTCTAATTCTTCTTCTTATTTTTTAAAAGCTAGTCTTACTGGACTGGTAAAGACTAGATGAAATCCTGAAATTATTGCCCTGAGATACCCTTTAGACTTTGAACTGAAGCTACTCCCAGGGTTCACTTTTCAGTGAAATAGAAGATTGGCTGATAAAATAAACAATATCATCGATGAGTCCCATGGACCTTAAAAAATATACATATACATAAAGAAAGAAAATCATCAACATGAGACCAAACTGTTGCATTTTTCCTAAGATACAGATAAGAAGTTCAGGTGGGGTGGCATAGAAGCTGGGTTAGTAGAAGAGGAACAACCAGGACAGTGCTATGGAGAATGTTGACATAATATGAACACTGTCAACAATATGCATAAAATTTGTCAAATGGAAACTCAATTTGCTATGTAAACTTTCATTAAAATCCCAATTAAGAAAAAGCAAAACCAAAATATTTATCTGCGACATCAGCTCACTTACTTTGGACATATTGTTAGGAAGAATCAATGTCTGGAGAAAAATATCATGCTTAGTGAAGTGAAATGCCAGCAAAGGCAAAGGAAACTTTCAATGAGATGGATAAACATAATGGATGAACTAAAAACTCAAACATCCCAATGCTCACGAAAAGGAAGCAACATTTTGTTCTGTTTTACATGAGTAGGAACCAACTTGATGGCAACTGACAATTGGCTGTTTACATTACTTAGTGCATGGCCTCCACCTCCATCTCTAAGCCAGTCATGTTGCCTCTTTCTGACTCTTCTGTAGTGCCATCACTCCCTGACACAACCAGGAAAGTGCCTCTGCTTTTAAGGATCCATGTGATGAAATTAGGCTCTGCAGATAAACCAGGGTAATTGTTCATCTCAAGGTCCATAATGTTAATCATATCTGCAAAGTCCTTTTTACTATGTAAGATAACATAGTCAAGATTCTGGGAATTAGGATGTGAACATCTATGGAGGGCCACTATTCTGCCTCCTGAACTCCTCAGCAGGTCTCTGGGTAGGACCAGCACCACCTGATAGTCTCAGGACATCTGTCACTGGGTCTGGCAGGCCTGCAGGAGGGTTTTATGTCCCAAGCTAAGAAGAGCAATAAGTGGAAGTTAAGGTCCAATGCAATGGATGGAGGCTCTCCAGTCAATCAAATTATAGTTCAATCAGTTCATTTTAATCACTTCTCTGGAGAGAACTAAAACCCTGTGTTGAGAAATATGCAGCAATTTTATTGATGACAAGTTTAATTGTTTCATTTTTCCTTACTGTCTCCAACACAGTTGACTTTTAATCAGTGGGAGCTGAAGTTATAATGAAGTAAAGTCCACTTTTCTACAGTTCACAACTAGCTGAAAATAATTGGGCTGAGACTCCCATCCAGACACTGTAGAGCCGCTGGCATTTTCCTGAAAACTGGGCTTAATTGCTTTGCTGATGTTGTTAAGTAGTCCTGAGGGCATGGATGTAGTAATGCTGCCCACATATTCTGGGAAACAATACCCTAAAATGTCTTAAAAGTATCCTCGAAGTCTGCCCAATTGGTAGCAAGGAAGCAAAAAATAAAAGGGTGAGTTTTCTGCAGGTAGGGACTTAGGAGAGCAGGCAGAAACCATTGCTATTTGATAAATAGCAACATCAATATCAACATCTATAGCTCCTCCCCCCACCCGCCCTTTCTTGTAATAGCTAAGCAGAATTCCAAGTGTAGGTGTGAGTGTGTGTGAGAGTATGTGTGTCTGTGTATGTGATTTTAAAGAAAGTGTTGGGTTTTCAGAAGCACGTGACCACTCTGGCCTCTGAAGGGATGGGTTCACAATCCTGGAGGATTCTAGTAGGCAGGGAGACTGGATGGTTTGGAGGAATTCTAGAATCACAGAGTCAAGGTTTGGAGGAACCAGAGATTTCCTCCTCACACTCCTCATGTGGCATATACAATTTTACATCATTTGAAGGAGATACTGATAATGATGATGATGATTAATAGCTGTTTGTTTTTGCTTACTTCCTATCTGGACAGATACCTGGGCTAAGGTCTTCAAATAAATTCAATCTTTTATTCCTCATTGCTGTTGTTGTTGTTGTTGTTGTTAAGTGCCATCAAATAGGATCTGACCCATAGCAACCCTGTATAGGGTTTCCTAGGAGTGGCTGATGAACTTGAGCTCCTGACCTTGCAGTTCAAACTGACTTTGCAGTCAGGTGCATTAACCCACAGTGCCACACCAGCTCTCCCTTATTCCTCATAAAAGTCTATTAAGTCAGGTGCTATTATGACTCCCCTATCACCACTCTGGTAGCAGAGCGGTTACAAATTGGGCTGCTAATTTCACAGTTAGCAGTTCGAAACTACCAGTTGTTCCACAGGAGAAAGATGAGGCTTTCTGCTCCTGTAAAGATTTACAGCCTCGGAAATCCTATGCAGGATCACTATGAGTCAGAACTGACTCCATGGCATCTAATAATAACAACAATCACTACTAAGGAGTCATGGTGTGGCATTGTGGGTTAATGTGCTGGACTGCAAAGTCAGTTTGAATGGCAAGGTTGGCAGTTCAAACTCATCAGCTGCTCCTTGGAAATCCTATACAGGGTCACTATGGGTTGGAACTGGTTTGATGGCACTTAACAACAACAACAATCACCACTAAAGAAACCAAGGCACAGAGAAATTATAAAATTTGCCCAAAGCCACAGACTTGCAGGATTTGAACCTCACTGATTACAGAATCAACTCTCTCAACCACCTTACCACATTTTCTGCCACCACAACAATCAGAACCACAATAACATTAAGCATAGATGATTTTCACTGAACACTTACTATGTTTCAGGCCCACTGCTAAACACTTGCTGTACACTGTCTGATTGACTCTCAGAAGCAACCCTGAAAGGCATATACCCACTTTGAGAATAAGGGCATTAGGGCCTGGTGTGTAGGATGCTAGCAAGGGCCACCAGCTGAGACTTAAACAAAGGTCTGTCTGCTTCAAGAATCTGTACTTTTTCAGACAGCACCCTGATTGAGAAAGGATTCAAGTTTGAATGGGGATTGACTCAAGATTTTTTATTTCTGTGATACTTAAAACAGGAGGAGACTGTGTCTTTTTTAATATTTAAGAAAAAAAAAAACAAAACAACCTGTGGTTTGGAGAGTTGGGTTCACTGACCTTGGGAAGGTAATTTAATCTCTGTAAGGCTCCATTTTATTGTGTGAAATGGGGAAACTGTGATGATTAAATGAGACCATGTATTCATATTTCTATTCTGGAAATGTTCACTACATTTCTCCTTTATTCTAGACACTCTTCTAGGCTCCAGGAATGCACCAATAAACAAGGCAGGTAAAGTACCCATTCTTGTAGAACTTAGATTCTTATTGAGAATTCAGCTAACAGTCAAGAAAGTGAACAACAAGTAAGATAATTCTTTCTTTAAAAAAACAAACAAAAACTTTAAATTGTGAATTGATGAAGGTGTACAAAGTAGATCCATTTCCCATTCAGTAATTTATACACATTTGTTTCATGCTATTGATTACAATCCCCTCAATGGAAAAACTTTTACCTTACTTCCTCCCTGTGTTTCTTATTTCTATTCCTCCTTCTTTCCTAGCCCTACTGAACCTTACCCTTGGATAAATGCTGCCCTTTTAATCTTAAATGATTGACTATTCTAAGATGTGCTCACCTCATTAGTTTTATTGTTCAACTTGATCTACCTATCTACTGTTTGGCTAAAAATTGAACAATAGGGGAGTTACCCTTCCAGATCTGCAGGGTAACTAAGTGCTACAGTCTTGGGGGTTCCACCAGTCTCTGTTCAAACAATAAGGCTGTTTTGTTTATTTGTTTTTTTAATGATTATGAGCTTTGTTCCACATTTTCTTACACTGTATTAAAGATCTTCTAATGTGATCCTTTTCAGATAAGTTGGTAGTAGTAGCTGGGCACCATCAAGTTATTCTGGTCTCAGGATGATGAAGACTGATATTCAAGTGACCCATTAGCCCATTGAACAAATTGTTTCCATGTGCCTTTGAGTTTCATTGCTCTTATTTTTCTGATAGGGAGAGACCTTAAGTCATGACCATTTAAGATCCTAGTCACTACTCACCTAAGTAGGATGCAGAACATTGTCTTTGTGGACTATGTTATGCCAATTGACTTTGATGTACCCCAAGATTATGGTTCTGAGCTCCCAGGTCCAGCAACTCATTCCCTCAAGATGCTTGGTTATGTTTAAGTAGCTTTTGTAACTTTGCCCCTGTATGCTCTGTTATATTCATGGATATATTTACAGATGCTCTTTGGGAGAAAGATGAGGCTTTCTGTTATCATTAAGATATACAGTCTCAGAAACTCTATATAGAGTCACTATGAGTCAGAGCTGACTCAGTGGCACTTAACAACTAATGGCTAATGATCCCAAATATTTTTTCATATGTTTGCTGGTAACCTGTATGTCTTCTGTAGTGAAGTTTCTGCTCATGTCCTCTGCCAATTTTTAAATTGGATTATTTGTCTTTTTCTTGTTGAAGTGTTGAAGTTTTCTATAAATTTTAGAGATTGGTTCCTTGTCAAAAATCCCTTCCCAGTCTCTGGGTTCTCTTTTTATTCTTTTGGTGAAATTTTTTGATACACATACATATCTAATTTTTAGGCTATATCAGTCATCTAGTTTATCTTCTGTTATTTGTGTGCTTTTTAAAATTATGTTTGATAATGTATTTATGCCATGTAAGGAGTCCTGGTGTGGTGCTATAGAATAATCTCGACTGCTAACTATAATGTAGGTAGTTCAAACCCACCAGCTGCTCCTTGGAAACCCTATGTAGGGTTTCTATGAATCAGAACTGACTCTATAGCACTTAACAACAACAACATCAACAAGACTTTAAATTTAGGTCTTTGATTCATCTTAATTTCATTTTGTACATGGGTGAGATATGGGTCCCGTTTCATTTCTCTGCACATGGATATTCTGTTTTGCCAGCACTATTTCTTCCCTATTAAATGCATTTGGGCCCTTTGTCAAAGATAAACTGTTAATAGGTGGATGGATTTACTTCTATATTCTCAATTCAGTTTTGTTAATCTACATGTCTTATTGTACCAGCACCAGACTGTTTTGAGTACTGTGGTTGTGTACTAGGTTTTGGGATCAGGAAATAATCTTTATTCTTCTTTAATAGGTAAGAGAATTCTTGCCATGATAAATGTTAAAAGAAATAATATAAAGGAGATAAATCCTGAGAGAGTCCTTGGATGTTGTAAATGATTAATGCTATGTGTGCTAACTAAAAGGTTGGAGTTTCAAGTCTACTCAGAGATGTCTTGGAAGAAGACATGATCGTTTACTTCTGAAAAATCAGCCATTCAGGACCTAATAGAAGATAGTTCTACTCCAACACACAGGATTGTCATGATTTAGAATTGACAGGACACCAATTGACAACTCTTGGAGTAGTGGGAGACTGGGGTTCTCAGGGAAGATCTCTGAAGAAAGGAATGATATCTGAGTTATTTTCAGGAGCCAACCTTGCAGATATCTTGGGGAGTAGCCTTCAGACAAAGAGACAAACCATACAAAAGCACAAGAATAAACTTGGTTTGTTGAAGAGCAGAAAAAAGGCCAGTATGGTAGAAACATAATGAGTGGAGAGAGAAAGGTAGAATATGAAGTTGAGAGGGAAGCTAGGAACAGATGGAATAGAATATGGAATTTGGAGTTGTTTCTAATCTCCCTAGGAAGTCAGGGTTTTAATTAGAAAAAATGACAATATCTGATTTACTTTTGTAAAAGACAGATGGCTTGATGTGGTTAAATCCCTGGGTGATTCAAATGGTTTGTGCTCAACTCCTAACCTAAAAGTTGGCAGTTCAAACACATTCAATTGTGTCATGGAATAAAGGCCTGGAAATCTGCTTCCATAAAGATTACAGCCAAGTAAACCCTATAGAGCAATTCTATTCTGTAACACATGTGATTGCCATGAGTGGGAATCAACCCAGTGACACTCAGTTTGATTTTGGTTTTGAAGTGGCAGGTTTGGAAAAAGATTTCCAAGTTAGAAGGCTCCCACCATAGGACATACCGAGCCTTCATCAGAGGATAATCATAAGTAATTATTATTATAATCCCTAAAAGGAGTTGGCAGCTGAGGACATAGAAAAGGAAAGCCAAAACAACAACAGCAAAAACAAACCCACTGTCATCAAGTTGATTGCAACTCACAGTGATCCTGTGTAGGATTTCCCAGACTGTAGATCTTTATGGGAGCAGGTAGCTTCACCTTTCTCCCATGGAGCAACTGGTAAGATTAAACCACCAACCTGGAGATTAGCAGTCCAGGATTCTACAGCTCCACTAAGGCTCCTGAGGATGGTTAAACTTGTATGTGGTAGGAGAAGAAAGGTCTACATAATTATGTAAAATATTAGAAGAAAATTTTTAGATACAGGTATTCCTGAATCATTATGTTCCTTAATGAATGGAAAAGTGGTATGATTTGGAAAATGGGAAAAGGCGGCCCTGGATGATAATGAGGACACATGAGTGATCAGTAGACAAATTTATTGCAATTATGACTATGTGATTGTCAAGCAATTTCAGTAAAAAAAAAACCAACTAGGAAGGATTGAATTTAGGAAACAGCAAGATGATCAGACCCTGTCCCTTAGTTTGTCACCACCCAGATAGCATCATGACACTGGCTGACACATTTTTCAAACCACACTGTTTATATATCTGAGTCAGAAAGAGAAGACAAAGAAACTTATGTGAAGTTTATGTGAAGTGGCTTATGTGAAGAGAGAGAGAGAGTGTGTGTGTGTACAAGCATGTGCTAGTGATACTCCTCACCTTATTTGAAACCTTGGTAGTACTTTTAATTGAATTTTTCCAGCTGATCTTAGGTAACAAAGGGTAAATTAAAGTAAGATAAAAATATTGTAGAGGAAAAAGTGAACCAAGGAATGACATTCTCCTGGCATTTGTTTCAAGGCTGTAAAATTTAGAGTGTTTTGACAGCATTGGGAGAAATTTTTCTCCTTTGAAAGAATTGTTGGAAAACGTGCTTCATTTAAGTAAATCAATATCTTTAATTTCAGTCTACTGCTCTGGATTTACTGCCCAATTTCCAGGGAAATGTAGGAAGAGTCAAGTCTCAAAACTTTGCATAGTTTACATGTAAAGGAAGCAGAAGGCCAAGGGTGAGGTAGTGGCTATTTTTAGATACAAGTTAAAGTTCTCCTACTTCTTGGTAGAATATGGATTGCTTGGTGGTGCTTCCATTACTTACTATAAAGCCAGAGTACACAAAAGAAAATAAAGTAATGAAGGGTCTAGAATTGTGTATGCATTGTAATTATAAATATCATGGTCAGAAAAGGCCTCACTGAGAAGTGACATTTGAATAAAGAAATTAAGGAGATGAGAAAATGAACCAGGTGGCAGAGGACTTCATGGAGGCAGCAAAAAGGGCAAAGGTACTGAGATTGGTGCAAGCTTCATGTGTTGGAGAGTGAAGAGTCCATGTGGCTGGAGTGGAAGGAAAGAGAAAGGAAATTTGGTTATAAGGTCAGAGATAAGAGTGTCTAGATCATGTGAGGCTTTGTAGTTCATTTAAAGGAATTTAGAATTTAGATGGGAAGAGCTCAGAGGGTCTTGAGTAGAGGAGTGACATGATCTCTCTTACATATTAACAGGATGACTCATTAAAAAAAAGAAATAGACATTAATACATGTATTGGAAAGAACGGAATGAATCCTGAGAGTTGTGTCAATCAGAAAATAATAATAATAATAATAAATATCCTAAAAGGGGACCAAAGTAGAATGAGTGAGAACTCTGAGAAGGCAACTGAACTCTGAGAAGGTGACTGCACTAATACAACTTAAGGATCAAAAGTGGCAAAAAAGGTTTGTGTTTTGAAGTAGAATCAACAAGATTTTCTGATAAATTGGATGTGAGATGTGAGAGAAGGAATGAAGTTATTTATGATTCCAAAGATTTTTGGCTGATGATATCAGAGTAGCTTTTCCATGAACTGACACGAGAGAAATTTGTGAGGATCATGTTTGGGGACTGCTGAGTCCAGTTGGGACATGATAAGTTATACATACAAAGGGAGGTGTTACATAGACACTTAGGCATATTTCTATTGGCATAAAGGCTCAGGCTAGATACAAATTTGGGAGTTGTCAATATTCAGGTAATATGTAAATTCATGAGAGTAGTAGATTAGTTCAGCAAAAGAGAGAGAATATATACAAGGATGAGTCAAAAATTATCTGCCCTCTAGTTATATTGGCTGGAAGCAGAGAATATCAGAAAGATGTTTACCTGTGCTTTATTGACTATGCAAAGTCTTTTCATTGTGTGGATCATGGCAAACTATGGACAACACAGCAAAGTATGAGTATTTGGGAACACCTAATTGTTCTCAAGAGGAATGTATCTGTACATGGACCAAGAGGCAGTTGTTCTAACAGAACATGGCAACACTGAATGGTTTAAAATTAAGAAAGGTGTGCGACAGGGTAGTATTCTTTCACCATGCTTATTCAACCTGTATGCTGAACAAATAATCCAAGAAGCTGGGGTCTATGAAGAAAAACGTGGCATCAGGATGGAAGGAAGACTCATTAACAACCTGCGATATGCAGATGATACAACCTTGCTTGCTAAAAGTGAAGAGGACCTAAAACATTTACTGATGAAGATTAAAGAGCACAGCCTTCGGTATGGATTACATCTCAATGTCAAGAAAACAAAAATCCTCACCACTGGACCAATAAACAACATTCTTATCAACAGAAAAAAG